>NW_024081483.1:316262-669609 GCF_003009895.1 Hyaena hyaena
CAGGTAAGGTTTTAGAGAGGTTTTATAAGTTGCCTAATAGGATATATTCATCTTGTATGGCTTCCATAACAAATTACCACAAATGTAGTGCTGTACCACAAATTTATCATCTTACTGTTTAATAGCTCATAAGTCTGAAATGGGTCTTATCAGGACGCAACACGTTGCTGACAGCACTGTTTTCCTTTTTTTTTTTTTTTTTTTTTTTTTTTTTTTTGCCTTCTCTGGCTTCTAGAGGCCACCCATACATATCCTTTGGCTTATTTATGGCTTCTTTCTCAAAGGCATCACTTTGACCTCTGAATCTGTTGTCACATCTCCTGCTCTGACTCTGATCTGTTGCCTTTCCTTTATAAAGACCCTTATGATTACATTGAGACCATATGGATAATAATAATCTCCCATCTAAAGGTCCTTCACTTAATCACATCAGCAAAATTCCTTTTGCCATGTCAGGTAGCATTTCTACGGTTCTACGGTTCTACTGGATGTCTTTGTGGATAGCATTATTCTGTTTATTGGATACTGTTGTAGAGTTTTTATACTATTCATGAAGCAGTAAAATATCACCTGGAGGCAAACTGTAATTAAAGATGCAGACTACAAACATTAAGCAATCACTAAAATAACCAAATAAAGAGTTATTAAGCCAACAAAGGAAATAAAATGGAATCATAAAAAATTTAACCCCAAAAAGGAAGAAAATGAGAGGAAAGGGAACAGATAGATAAATAGGGAACAAATAGCAAAATGATGGATTTAAACCTTACTATAATAATAATCACATTAAATGTAAATAGTCTAAATACCCTAATTTTAAAAACACACACACACTGTCAGATTGCATTTAAAAAGTAAGACACAATTATATGTGCCTACAAAAAATATCTACTTTTAACATAAAATACAAATATGTAAAAGTAAAGGAATGGAAAAAGATACACAATGATAACATTAATTGAAAGAAAGCTAGAGTGGTTATATTAATATCGCAGGAAGCACATTTCATAGTAAAGAATATTAGTAGAGATAAAGAAGGTCATTACATAATGATAATGGATCAATTTACCAAGAGGACATAACAATCCTAAACGAGTATGCCCTTAATAACACAGCTTCAAAATATATGAAGGAAAAACTAATGCAATTGTAAAGATAAATAAACAAATTCACAATTATAGTCAGAAATTTCAATACTCTCTCTTGATAATTTTTAGAAAAAAAAACATGGAAAAATCTGTAATGATGAAGATTTGAGGAATACTATCAACCAACTTGACTTAATTGATATGTCTAGAACATTCCAACCACCAAATACACATTCTTTTTCAGACCAAAGAGAAAATTTATCCAAGATAGGCTGTATTCTGAACCATACAAGTCTCAGTAAGTTTTACAGGATTTAAGTTACACAAAGTATGTTCTGACTATATGGAATTAGAAACAACTAACAGGTTATATATTTGGGAAATCCCCCAAATGTTTGGAAATAACATACTCCTAAATAATTCTTAGGTAAAAGAAGAACTCAGAAGACAAATTAGAAGATACTTTTATTTGAATGACAATGAAAATACAAAATCAACACTGGTGAAATGAGGCTAAGACAGTACTTACATTTGGGAATAAACTATGTTAGAAGACACGTATAGAAGGAAAGAAGAGAAGTCTCAAATCAATGATCTCAATTTCTACCTCAAGAAATAATAGAAGAAATAGAAAAGTAAATTAAATCCAAAATAAGTAGAAGAAAGGAAAAATAAATATCAAAGCAGAAACCATAAAATAGAAAAAAGGAAAATATCCATTATATCACAAGCTAATTCTTTGAGATCAATAAAATTGATAAACCTCCAGTTAGAATGATTAGGTGAAAAAGAAAATTCAAATTACCAATATAAGGAATAGAAGAGAATATATACCACAAGTTTCTATGCACATTAAAAGGATAATATACCAATGCTATAAACAACTTTGTGCAACCAATTTTGGCCAACTTAGATGAAATGGACATATCCTTGAAGTCACAAACTACCAAGGCTCATTCAATATGAAATGAATAACCTGAATTTTCTATTAAAGAAATCAAATTTGTAGTTAAAAACATTCCTACAAAGAAATTGCCAGGCACAGATAAATTCACTGGTAAATGCTACAAAACATTTAAGGAAAAAAATACCAATTCTGCATAAACTCTTCCAGAAAACTGAAAAGAAATACTTTCTAATTCATTATAAGAGGCCAACCTCACCCTGAGACCAAACCAGACACAGACACAAGAAAACTATAGACAAATATCTCCCATAAACATGGATATAAAACCTCTACTAGAACTTTAGCGAAATGAATCTGATGATATATAAAAAGAATAATATACCATCACAAAGTGGGGTTTATCCTCGGAATGCAATGTTAGCTTAACATTCAAATATCAATCAATGTAACTCATCATGTTAACAAACCACAAAAGAAAAATCACATGAACATCTCAATAGACTCAGAAAAATCAGTTAATAGAATCCAACATTAGTTCCTGATTTAAAATTCCCAGAGTAGAAATAAGTTGCTAATAAAAAGCAACTGCAAGATGTCCAAGCTAACATCATATTCAATAATAAAAAAAAAAATGAATGGTTTTTCCTAAAATCAGGAACAACATACGGACGTTCACTCTAACCACTTTTTCTTAATGTTACACTGGCCATTCTACTCAGTGAAACAGGCAAGTAAAATAAATAAAAGTCATCTATACACTGAAAAGAGAAGTTGAGACACCTGGGTGGCTTAGTCGATTAAGCATTCAACACTTGGGGTGCCTGAGTGGCTCAGTCAGTTGAGCGACCAACTTGGCTCAGGTCATGATCTCATGGATCGTGGGTTCAAGTCCCACATCAGGCTCTGTGCTGACAGCTAGCTCAGAGCCTGGAGCCTGCTTCAGATTCTGTGTCTCCCTCTCTCTCTGACCCTCCCCTGCTCATGCTGTCTCTCTCTCTCTCTCTCTCTCTCTCTCAGAAATAAATAAAACACTTAAAAAAAAAAAAAACTTAAAGCATCCAACTCTTGATTGTGGCCCAGGTCATGACCTCACTGTTTGTGAGGTTGAGCCCTGCATCAGGCTCTGCACTAACAGTGTAGAGCCTGCTTGGGAGTCTCTCTCCCTTTTTCTCTGACCCTCTGCCACTCTTGCTCTCTTTCCTTCTCTCTCAAAATAAATACATAAACTTTAAAAAAAAAAAAAAGGAAAGAAAAGTTTTATTTTTCACTAACAACAATCAACTCTGTAGAAAATGCCAAAATGCTGTGGAATCTACAGAAAGCTAGTAGAATAAATGAGTATAACAAAGTTTCCGGATACAGAATGAACATACATTTTTTTTATATTTCTGTAAACTAACAGAGAATAATCAGAAACTAATTTTTTTTAAATCCATTTACAATAGTATCAAAAATATTAAGTCCTTAGCGAGAAATCTGAAAAAAATGTGAAATATCTGTACACAAAAAACTAAAAATCATCAATGGGAAACATTAAAGAAGATAACAAATAGAGAGGTATTATATTCAGGGATTGGAAAACTTAGTATTGAGAGTTGTTAAATTCACACAAAATTGACCTATAGGTTACACATAATTTTAATCAAAATCCCAGCAGAGTATTCGTAAAACTGGACAGACTGTAAAATTCATATGGAAATGCAAAGTACTAAAATAGCCAAAATATCTTAGAAAAAGAAAAACAAACTTAAAGGGCTAACAGTACCTGATTTCAAAATGCATTGCAAAAATACAATAATCCAGACAGTATGATATTAGTGTGAAGGCAGACAAACCAACGAAACAAAACTGAACATCCAGAAATAGAACTACATACATATGAACATTTAATTTTTAACAAAGGTACAAAAGCAATTCAGTTGAGAAAGGCTCATCTTTTCAACAAATTATGCTGGAACAATTGGATAGCTATCTGCGAAAAGATAAACTTTAATCTGTACTTCATACAATATTTTAAAATTAATTCAAAATGGATCATAGACCTAAGTATAAAACCTATAATTATTAAACTTCTAGGGAAAAAAAAATTGCTTGACATTGGATTAAGCAACAATTTCTTACACACAACAACAAAATCTCAATTCATTAAATAACAAATTGATAAATTGGACTTAATCAAAATTTAAAATATCTGCTTTTTGAAAGATACTATTATGATAATGACAAAAGAGATGCTGGGGTGGCTCGGTCAGACAGACTCTTGATTTCATCTCAGGTCATGATCTCATGGTTCATGAGTTCGAACCCTCATTGGGCTCTGCACTGACAGCATGAAGCCTGCTTTGTATTGTCTCTCTCTCTCTCTGCCCCTCCCCAACACTTGCTCTCTCTCACTCTCTCTCAATATAAATAAAGTAAAAAAAAAAAAAAAAAAAAGATAATGAAAATGCAAACCAAAAACTGGGAGAAAATATTTGCAAAGCATATATCAAATAAAGGTCTTGAATCTAGAATATATAAAGGACTATCAAAATGTAATAATACAAAAACAATTCCCCAGAGATCTTACACATATTTTGGTGAACATAGACAATACTGTATTATAATCACCAAACTTTCTAAGAGACTAGAACTCAATTATTCCAACTACTAAAAAAAAGGATTGTTATGTAATATGATAGAGCTGGTAATTATCACTACAATGGCAATCATATCACAATATATAAATGTATAAATTTAATACGCTATACACCTTAAATTTCCACAATGATGTATGTCAAATAAATTTCAATTTTTTTTTAAAACCCAATTTTTATTTTTCAATTTTTTTAAGTTTTTTAAACATTTATTGGAGCACCTGGGTGGCTTAGTCAGTTAAGCGTCCGACTTTCGCTTAGGTCATGATCTCACGGTTCGTGGGTTCGAGCCCCACGTCGGGCTCTGTGCTGACTGCCAGCTCAGAGCCTGGAGCCTGTTTCAGTCTGTGACTCCCTCTCTCTCTGACCCTCCCCTGCTCACGCTGTCTCTCTCTCTCTCTCCTAGAAATAAATAAAACATTTAAAAAAATTAAACATTTATTCATTTTTTTGGGAGACAGAGTGTGAGTGGGGGAGGAGCGGAAAGAGAGGGAGACACCGAATCCGAAGCAGGCGCCAGCTCTGAACTGACAGAATAGAGCCCAACATGGGGCTCAAACTCATGGGACCATGAGATCATGACTTGGGCCAAAGTCAGATGCTTAACTACCTGAGCCCCACAGGCACCACAAAAAAACAATTTTTAAATGGATAAAAAATTTGAACATTTTACCAAAGAACATATAGAGTCTCATAACATCATGGCCAAAATGTCCAGGATTCGATCAAAATCATTCATCTGAAGAACCAGGAAACTCTCAACTTGAATGAGAAAAAAAAGACAACAGATATCAATGCAGATATTAGAACTACCTGACAAGGATTTTGAAGGAGGTGTCATAAACATGTTTCAACAAATAATCATGAATACTTAAAAAAATGAAAAAATATAAAGTCTCAGCAAGGAAATGGAAAATATAAAGAACCAAATGGAAATTGTAAGCCTGGAAAACACAATAAAACAGCATAACAAATGCAGAGGATAGAAGAAAGCAGTAGTAAACTAGAAGAGAGAGAAAAATAATCCAATCGGAGCAAAAGAGAGAAAAACAAAACAAAACAAAAACAAACGAACAAAAAAGAAATAAATAAAACCAGAGCCTGAGGGACTTAGGGCTACAGCAAAAAAATCTAAAATTTGTGTTAGTAGAGTTCCAGAAGGATAAGGGAAACAGAGTATGGCTGAACATGTATTCAAAAAAATAATATCTTAAATTTTCCTAATTTTGGCCAAAGATATAAACCTACAGATTCCAGAAGCTGAGTGAATTCCAGAACAGGTAAACTCAAACAAATATATACCAAAACATATCAAAATCAGATTTTCGAAAACTACGTCTTGAAAGTAGTGAGAGAGAAATGACACCTCACTTATGAATATTTATTTTTGAGAGAGAGAGTGCAAGCAAGGGAGGGGCAGAGAGAGAGTAGGACAGAGGACCTTAAGCAGGCTCTGTGCTGACAGCAGGAAGTCTGATGTGGGATTCAGACTCAAGAACCACGAGATCATGACCTGAGCCAAAGTCAGATACTCAACCAACTGAACCACTCAAGTGCCCCAACACCTCACTTATAAAGGAAAAGAATGACAGCAAATGTCTCCTCACAAACCTCATCACACTCCAAAAAGAGATACAAAACATTTTTCAATTGCTAAAATAAAAGGATTTATCAACCCAGAATTTTATATCCAGCAAAAATATCCTTTAGGAATGAAGGAAAAAAGGGGCGCCTGGGTGGCTTAGTCGGTTAAGCGTCCGACTTTCGCTTAGGTCATGATCTCGCGGTTCGTGGGTTTGAGCCCCGCATCGGGCTCTGTGCTGACTGCCAGCTCAGAGCCTGGAGCCTATTTCAGAGTCTGTGTCTCCCTCTCTCTCTGACCCTCCCCTGCTCACACTGTCTCTCTCTCTCTCTCCTACAAATAAATAAAAAAAAAAATTTTAAAAAAAGGAATGAAGGAAAAAAAATCAAGACATTCCGAGAAGAAAGAAAACGTATGAGAAGTTGTTACCAGTAGACCTACTTTAAAATAATAGCTAAAGAAGTACTTAATCAGAAAGAAAGTATAAAAGAAGGCATCTTGGAACTTCAGGAAGGAAAAAAGAACAACAAAAGAATAAAAATATGAGTAAATATAATAGACAATTTTTCTAAGTTTGATAGTCGACGCAAAAAAAATTTTCTTGTCTCAAGTTTGTTTTTGTTTCTTTTAATCTAGTTAGTTAACGTGTAGTATAATATTGGTTTCAGGCCTGAAGCAAAACTTATAATACTGTCTGATGTGGGTTTTTCAATGTGTGCCAAGGAAATGTTTAAGATACTGTGTTATACATGGAGGAGAGTAAAGATATTGAAATGATGAGAGGGGCTGGAGAGTATGATTATAAGGGGGTAGTACGAGGTAGATGTTTGTGGTGATGGAACAGTTTTATATCCTGATTATAATGGTTGTTTCACAAATCTATATGTGATAAAATGGCATAGAACCACACACACACATTTTACCAATGTCAACTTCTTGGTTTCCAGATTGTGCTATGATTATGTAAGATGTATCCATTGGGAGAAATTGGGTGGAGGATTTGGGGGATCCTTTTGCACTATGTTTACAACTTCCTGTGGATCTGTAATTATTTCAAAATAAAAATTATTTTTAAAAAGACAAAGAAATTATATGAAATTTGAAAAAAAAAAAAAAGAATTACCTAATAAGTGAAAGCAAAATGAAACAAATCCAACTGTGTATTCAGTTAGTGGCACAGCCACTCAGAGGAACTATTTCAATTGACCTTAAAACATAGTAGTTTCACTCTACATCCTTAATAGACAATGCCTATTGTCTATTGCAAAAAATAAAATAAGAAGAAGTAAAACCTTAAAACATTTTCAGTAACTGTACTGTTGGAAGTCTAATTTTATTTGATACTTGTGTGTATGTGGGGGGTGAAGGGAAGCAAATAAGTAATTATGTCAGCATCATTAAAAGCCAGGATTTTTTTTGGAGTTGGAGAAAGGAGAAACACAATTAAGATAGTTAAGTAAAAGAGGGAGGGAGGCAAACCATAAAAGACTCTTAAATACTAAGAACAAACTGAGGGTTGATTGGGGGTTGGGGGAAGAGGGGAAAGTGGGTGATGGGCATTGAGAAGGGCACTTGTTGGGATGAGCACTGGGTGTTGTATGGAAACCAGTTTGACAATAAATTATATTAAATGAAAGATAGTTAAGTAAAAATTCTATAAAATTGAATGGGAAATATACGTTCATAATATATTTTCTCTTTAAAAAAAGAAATCATATTTCTTAGATCTGCTCACTAAAAAGTTCTAGAAACAATGAACAACCCAGGAACAATGAGCACCATCAGATTATGATCTTCAAATAACATTTCCTACAAAAAGGCAATAGGATTTCTTAGAGAAATAGCTAATTCCAGGTCTGGTCAGGAGGTGTACAAAATAAGCCTAAAACATTTGTCTTAATATTAGGATATCAAGGAAGCCATCAGAAACTCTGGCCCAAACCCCAGCACTGGCCCAAACCACTATGAGCCAAAGATGGAACAATTTAAGCAACAATAAGAATAACAGCTGCAATGGATTAAAATGTTTCGGTGGTGTTTAAATCTGTCAAATCATGATGGTACTCAACAAAATAGCAACTTTATTTAATCATCCTTGGTAAATACTAGGGAACCAACTCTTTATTTTGAAAACTGGTGAATACATTATTTAAATAGAATAGCTAAATTACAGGAGCAGTCCAAGTGTCTCTCAATAGATGACTAAGTAGAGAAGTTGAGATATATATACACAATGGGATATTATTTGGCCATAAAAAAGAATGAAATCCTTCCATTTGCAACAACATGCATAGAGCTGGAGAGTATAACGCTAAGCAAAATAAGTCAGTCAAGAAAGACAAATACTGTATGACCTCACTCATATGTGAAATTTATGAAACAAAGCAAACGAACAAAGGAAAAGAGAAAGAGAGAGAAACCAAGAAACAGAGTCTCAACAATACAGAACATGGGGCTCCTGGGTGGCTTAGTCGGTTAAGCGTCCGACTTTCGCTTAGGTCATGATCTAGCGGTTCGTGGGTTCGAGCCCCGCGTCAGGCTCTGTGCTGACTGCCAGCTCAGAGCCTGGAGCCTGCTTCAGTCTGTGACTCCCTCTCTCTCTGACCCTCCCCTGCTCACGCTGTCTCTCTCTCTCTCTCTCTCTCCTAGAAATAAATAAAACATTAAAAAAAACAAAACAATACAGAACAAACTGATGGTGAGCAAAGGGGAGGTTGAGTGGAGGGGAGAGGGGTGAAACGGGGGATGGAGATTAAGGAGTATACTTATCATGATGAAAAATAAAATCAACTGGTAAATAAAGGGACAAAATTATTTATCCTTCCTGTCATGTGTGAACTATACCTCACAATATCCAAAATTTTAATGAGGAGATCTTTCACTTTATAGAGGTTACAGAGCTAATAAATGAAAAATTAGTGACAGCCTTAAATTAAATGTCACCTTTTTTGCAGCCCTTACCAGAATAAAGGATCTAGGCAACTACCATCAAAGGTTGCTAACACCAGTAAAAGAGAGATAACCAGATAACATGAGCCTCCTGATGGAAAAACACACCACCCACTTAGGAGTGGTTCTTGCCCAAAAAAGCTGAACCTGAATCTACTCAGGTCTCTAGTCTTAACAACCAATTCCCAAGAATAACACTATGGGGGATGCAATCTGAAAATCCAGACTCTAAAAACCCTCCAGTGCAAACAACTCAGTTTCTTCCATAAACAACATGCAAGGGAGAGAGAGAGACAAACAGACAGACACATGCCAACATTTAAAGAGATTTAAGAAATACATCGGCCAATTGCAATGCAGGGTTCCAATTTGGATTCTGATTTCAACTATCAGAGAGAAATAAATGTTGAACCAATGTTTGATTCTGTTAAAGTCTTATTGCTACCTTTGAGCTTTGATAACCATTGTGGGTATGTCTGTTTATGTCCTTGCCATTTAGAGAGATACATACTGAAAAATTTACAGATGAAATAAAATGTTGCCTTGGATTTGCTTCAAAATAACCTAGGGTCAAGAAGGAAAGTGGGAGGTGAGTATAAATGAAACAAGACTGGCCATGAGTTGATTATTGTTGACACTGGGTGATAAAAATATGGACATTCATTTTACTAATCTCTCCACTTTTGTATGGGTTTGAAGTTTTTCATCATAAAAACTTTTTAAAATAGACCCATAGAGAGCCAGAAAACTGCACTCCCTTGGCTGCTCCCCTCCCCCCAATCTCCACCCATTGGTCTTTATTGTGTTCTCTGGAGCCTAGAAGACTAGTATCATAATAATAATAAATAATAATAATAGTAATATCAATGATAATAGCCAGCATTTTTGGAGTACATAGTTCCTATGGCTGACTCATACATTTTTTAATGAATATTTCCATTCAGTCCTGACAAAACTCTAAAGTGAAAACTATTATTATTCCCATTTCACAGGTGAGGAACCTGAGGGAGAGAGGTTTGATGATCAAACCAAGCCTCCAAATCCAGATCTGACGTCAGATTTCCAGCTTATAACCACTGAACTACAAAAAGGGCAAAGGATGAGATGGATACCATGTCCTCAACCTTCCCTTTTTTGGGGCTAAATCCTGAGTTCTTTCACTCTGCTCCCCTTCCCCCACCTTCCCCGCCAACGTGGCTTCATGGCACCCCTCCCCCATCATCCTTGGGACATGTCTCAAGAGCTAGAAAAGTGGTTGAGTTCCTTGAGAGTATCCCAGCCTGCAGTATAGCTTGCCCTTCCCCAGCTGCACTGCGGAGATACCCGGATGATGTCTGGTCCTCCTCCATCCAGACTAGAAGCCAGAATATGCGCCAGTGCCAGGGTGGCATGGCTCACCTGGGCCGCGGTGCCTCTTCTCCATCCAGATGTAGCAGTTGTTCTGGGCCACCCCGGTCTGCGAGTCCAGGAAAGGGAGACGCACGCTGCGCTCTGCACACAGCCTCGAGTTATAGCTCCGGCAGTGCTCGATGGCTTCCTTGTAGAACTGGTCCCCGAGCCTGTCGGGAGGAGAGAGAGAGGAGGAGGAGGAGGAATGAGACCAGGGAAAACAGAAACATACCCAGAGGATAAGGGATGATACCCACCTACCTCCCCGGGAAGATTTTGCAGATCTGAAGACCAAGGCAATGAGTAGCAAGGGGTAGAACCCAACTTAGGAGGTCTCATCTAGGTTCTATTTCCCATACCAAATCCACCAGAGAATTTAGAGTCCCCTTTAAGCAAGAGCCTAGGGCCCCTCAATAAACCACTAGTAAAAGTGACAAGTCCCCATTCTAGGAAGCATGAGGTCCCACTCTAGAGGTGGTTCTAGAACAATCTTCTACATGGGATCTACCAGGACCTCAGGCTTCTAGAGCCTTCTTCCTAAGATCCTCCATTAGCCACACTTTGTTCTCAGCAATTGCCAGCAAAGGCCCTCTTAGAGTGAACCCGAACCCCAAAGCACGGAGGCACAGATTTCCATCACAATAGAAGAGAAACACCCCACATAAACACAGACTAGAAGGACACAGGAAATATCTCATAAAAGTAGAGCTATTATGGAGAAAGGAGGTGAAAGGGGGCATGTACCAATCTTTAAAAACCACACACTTAAAGAAAAAATAACTTCCTAACTGAAAGCAAAGGAAGAATCTATAATAGTAGTTGCATTTTGAAGTCAAGCTAATTCAATCCCTGGGGTCTAAAACACAAATAGTAAGACCTTTCTGGTTTGTTGGAGTAGTGATCTGACAGCAAATTTTATGTTCCTGAATCTTTATTGTCCTTGTACATGTGGTGATGCTACTAATTTTAAGATAATACCCTTTCAAAGACCAAAAATATAACATTGGCAAAACTGATCAATGTAAAGGGAAAAAAAATCAGTGAGATCAAATACCTACCGAATCAAAGACAGGCCCATGTGGGAGGTTAATAAATGACTCAAGAAAATACAAATGTAATAACATAACCTGTGCCAGGTAGACTTGCACTTCTGTGTGGGGAGGGGAGGGAACGTCAGGAAGGGGAGGAGCCAGAGGGATTGTGAGGCCAGAAAGAAGAACCAAGTAGCTCATTTTGAAGCAACATCATGAATGTCCCTTTGTTTTGGTTCTGTGTAGATTTGAAGAGGCCAAAATTGGGGTGAGAAAGTATCTAAGTTAAGCATAATATATTTCTTAACCAAAATATTTAGAGGACTAAAGAAAGCAAAATTTTAGAGGGATTTTTCTATAGTCTTTTTTAAAAAGTCAGTGGGTCAGGGTCTACCAAAGGGTTTAAAGCAAATTTCTTATTCCGGGAAGATACAACCATTGAAGTTTCTGAGCCATCTTTTAGAAATTACTTATTGACATATCTCCTAAAAAAAAAAAAAAAAGTCCCTTGCTCCTTTTCCCCCTCTGAACATCTTCAGTTTCACAAGGAAGGCATAATGTGCTCAGAAAGTATCCTAGCAGTTGCAAAACCAAACTGTAATCAAATTATAATAGCCACACAGCTGGAAATGAATTGGGGGGATGGAAGCCCATTAAAATGCTATAAAACGGAACATGAGCTGATGTAATCAAAGATGGTAACAAGGATCATGAGATTGATCAAAAATAAAGAACCATTTCCTACAAAGCATTCACATCTGTGTCCCACCAGCTTAAATGCCTCCACTGCTAAGGCAACTAGCTCAGTGTGCCAGAACTTTCACAGGCAGCTCAGCCCAGGTAAGGTGACACACAGCCCGTCCAGGGTGTCCCGGATGCTCCAGCTTCTTCATGAAACAGCGACCAGCCATGCCACATTGATGAGAACTGACTCGGGCACATAACAGAGAGGTGTCCAATGTGAGAAACAGAAATCTGTTTTCCCACGATCTTTTGACAGATGGCCAAAAGAGATGTTAACTATCCCAATCCCAGAAATTCTGCTGTAGGAGAAGCCATAAGAAAAAGAAAATGGCACACTACAAACTCATCGGCTGCCGAGAAGAAGGTTTCCGTTTTCAAAACAAACTCTGGGAGCCAGCATAAAAGGAAACTACAGCAGGATCTCAAATTAGACTTTTCCTGAGACGCTCATAACTGGCTTCCAACAATTTCAATCCCAAAGAGAGGAACAAGAAAGCGAAGTTGCTGGAAGGGAAAGTGAGTTTGGCCAAGTCCGTGCCCCACACCAAATGGAACGAGAAAGTCAAACAAAGTGGTGCGCTGGGCGAAAATTAATTTCATCTTAAATACTTTCCACTTTCCGTAACATGCAATGCTATTAGTAACAGGCATGCTGGGGGGGAAATGTGTATTTTTAAATGTAATCTTGGTGTGAACGATACCTCTCTTATGTAAACAGAAAAAAAACCTTCTTCGGACTGGAACAGCTATATTACAGATTGAACCTGCAAAAATGTGACATCTAACACCCTCTCCGCCACCGTCTCCAGGGAACTCACTTTTAAACAGACCAGGCATTGGCAGAGATTTGGAAACAAAAGTTTAAAGCCTTTTTCAAGATGTAGGAGGAGAACAGAGACTTCAACCTTTTTGATAAATTCAAGCAGCACTTCTCCAAAAGTTAATTAGCCAAAATCTTCACAGGGCTCGTTCTGCTCTCTAGAAGAAAATCGATGGACAGGTCTCCCTAACCCGTGGAAAGCAATTTAAACAGGAGAGAGGACAAATGTCCTTTTCAATATGGGATTTCTTAAAAAAAAAAAAAAAAATCTCACGATGATAGGATCCCAGGGGGTGACATTTGCATTCAAGTTGGAGGGGCAGAGGAAGCAGGGAAAGGCTGCCAGGGAATGACTCATTTTGTGGAGTGGTGACCATCGTGCCCCAGGCTGGGTCAGGCACAGCCCAGCCTTGGCCATCACCTGTCTGCATCGAACCAAGGGGGCTGGATTGCCATGTGATGATAGATGTCTTGGGCTGGAAGGAGCTGGCACAAGGCAGAGTAGAATGATGGTCTCATCAACAGCCTACTTCGGGCTACCCAAGGCTGCAATCCGAAGCAGGAAAGGCAAGGGGAACAAATTGCTGGGCTCTCCGCCAGAGCAGGAGCCCCCCACAGACTATGGCTTGAAGAAGCGCTGGGTGCCCAGTCCTGGGGACCACCGGAAGGGGGGAGATCCCTTCGTGATCAAATCTGGAGTAAGGGAGACTCAGCTCTCTGAGCTTTCCACTGACCCTCCTTGAGCACATCTGTGGGAAAATGGATTCCAGGGAACCAAACAGGATTCAGAGGGGTCAAAATAAGACTTCTCCAAAATCACTGTCAACCAGGCTCCAAATGTGAGTTTCAGAGCCCCTCCAAGACCCTCTGCTTCTTTTCTTCCTCATACCCCCACCTCTGTCTCTCTCTCAAGACCATGCCTGTTCACTTAGATTCCGTGTCCACTGTCCTGAGCTGACTCTCAGATCCAACCCTCCAACCCAGATACCTGGGGCCCCTCCCACTTCACTGTCCCTCTGCTCCTGTGTTCTGACCTAGGAACAGGTGTCCTGCCATAGCTCAAACACGTGTCCAAAAGCAAATCCCTCATCTCCTGCCAGAAGCCTGCTCCCTCTCCAGAGTCACCATTCCTCTGGGTTGGGAGGGTGCGGGGAGACCGCAGTGAGGGAACACTGCTCTTATCTCTCCCTAGCAAGGTGTCCTTGGCCTTTTCCTTTCCTTCATCCCATCTGGCATTGGGTTCTTGCTTTTCTCAGGAGGTTGCCCCTTCTTTCCATCCCCGCTGCCATCCACCAGTCCCCTTTGACAGTAAAAACAGGACCTTGGCCCATCATTGCTATGTGTGCACATAAACAGAGATAAGCAGAGATAACAAGAAGCCCTAGCCTGTGGCAGGATTTCTGGCCCCTCCTTCCCCCCATCGGCCCCTCCTCTTCTCTGTGGGCACCTGGATTTCCTGCTGTCTCACCCAGCTGCCCACACTTCCACCACCACCCACAAATACACATTAAGGCTCATCTACACCAATATGCTAACTTCCTCCTGTTTGCATTTAAATATATTTAACTCTAACTGCACCGTGGAAAACCATCTCCCATTTATACCATCTCCCATTTACGTAGCATTTTTTTTTTTAATATTTTTATTTATTTCTAGGAGAGAGAGAGACAGCATGAGCAGGGGAGGGTCAGAGAGAGAGGGAGACACAGACTCTGAAATGGGCTCCAGGCTCTGAGCTGGCAGTCAGCACAGAGCCCGACGCGGGGCTCGAACCCACGAAACGCGAGATCATGACCTAAGCGAAAGTCGGACGCTTAACCGACTAAGCCACCCAGGCACTCCTTACGTAGCATTTTATAGTAACTAGCAAGCAGGGGGCAATATTTGGCAAGGTGGAGCAACCTTTTCATTTTCCGCATCGTTTCACTGTGCCTAAAGCTGTCCTTCAAAGAAAGCCAGGTTTTAGCGTTTACAGTGGACTGAATTGTTTCCCCTGAAATCCATGTGTTGAAGCCCTAACACCCCCCCAACATGCACACACACGATGTTCTGGTATCTGGATATGGGGCTTTGGGGAGGTAATTAGCTAGTGAGGATGGAGCCCTCATGATAGGATTAGTGCCCCTATATAAGAAGAGACAAGAGAATGACCTCTCTCTTTCTCTTTTTCTCCCTGCCATGAAAGCACACAGCAAGAAGACACCCTAATCTCAGACTTCCCGGCCTCCAGAACTGTGGGAAATAAGTATCTGTTGTTTAAGCCACTCAGTTTATGGTATCCTGCTCTAGCAGCCCAAGCTAAGTGTTTCTGATATTTAAAATAGGAAAGGCCTGGGACACCTGGGTGGCTCGTCAGTTAAGCGGCTGACTTCAGCTCAGGTCATGATCTTGTGGTTCCTGAGTTCGAGCCCCGCATCGAGCTCTGTGCTGACAACTCAGAACCTGGAGCCCGCTTTGGATTCCGTGTCTCCCTCTCTCTCTGCCCCTCCCCCACTTGCACTCTGTTTCTGAAAAATGAATAAACATTTTTAAAAAATAAAAAATAAATAGGAAAGGCCTGCAGAGGATGGTGAGTGCAAGATTCCAGTCCTCTTCTTCCCTCATTCTGTCCTCTCCCAACAAAGACGGCAATGATAATACTATTCATAATGTTAATTTCAATTCAATTCAATGTTTAATACTTGTCATCTTTACAAGACTATAAAGTCTATGAGGGCAGAGACCATCTGCAGGGCCACTGCACACAGCCACCAGCCCAGGGGCACCATTCATGTAAACTGCAATGTGAGCGGCACCCCCTGGGGTGGTGTAACCCAGTAACCCTGCAAGTCCAGCCTTTTTCCTAACGTATCCCCAGTGTCCAGTACAGAGCCCAGCACACAGATGAATCGCTCTCAACAACTCATGTACCCATGGTAGGTGTTTATATTAGAAGAGTCTTCAGAGTCTGCAGTCTTCAGAGTTTGTTGCACGTATAGGTTGTGATTTAGGCTGCATGGCTGTCTACAAAAACTTTTGAGAGAATGTCGGCAACCACTCCCATTGAGTCCTCGTCCCCTGGCTCCCAGGTGGTGGCCCCCGTCTATAATCACAGCCGCTCTTCTCTTACCTACCCATCCTGACAAAAAGAAATATCCCTGGAGCCCAGTTTTTTCTTTCACTCCTCAGGATGGAAGCCAAGATGGCTCCCAATGGTGCCCAAGTTCCTCTAGAGGATGACGGCCCTTGGATTGCTGAGGGCTTGGGGTAGAACAGAAAGAGAAGAGACTTGGAATCAGGCAGATCTGAGTCCAGCTCCATGGCTGGCTGGCTACAACCCCAGATCAAGTCACTTACCCTCCCCAAGACTCAGCTCTACTTACCACAACA
Source organism: Hyaena hyaena (assembly GCF_003009895.1). Classification (NCBI taxonomy): domain Eukaryota; kingdom Metazoa; phylum Chordata; class Mammalia; order Carnivora; family Hyaenidae; genus Hyaena; species Hyaena hyaena. The sequence continues at coordinate 332,778 of NW_024081483.1, forward strand.
CCTACTTCAGGTCTGTGAGAGAATGAAATGAGAACAAACATCTGACACACAGAGGGAAATGCCTTTCATGGTGGTTCCTTCTCCTTCCCCCAAAGAGCAGCATTTTCTGCCACTTTGTGACACACCGTCTGTGTCAGCAGATTGATGCCCTCCATGTGACACACACACCACACTCGCTGCTGCAGTGTCATTGAGGCTGGTAAGTGCCAACCCAAACCTCTGACCCAAGACCTCAGGCAACAAGGAGCGCTCAGTAGCTTTTGCATGATGATCCCAGCAGCCCAAAGTCTGCCCCAGGTACATAAACAGCACCTGGCTCATTTGCTGCTCTATCCCCAAAGCCAACACAGAGCTTGCCATGTTGGGTTGAACGATGAATGAATGAATGAATCAATCAATCAATCAATCAATCAATCCTCATCTGATCTTCCTGTATATGAATCAGACAGCCCTACCCTTGGACCCCAACAAAATACTTTACTCAGGTCCTTCCTCCCACCTAAACTTCTTGCCTCTTGCCCCCAAGCCTGGCTCATCTGAATCTGTTCAAGGGCTGGCTGAAGGGCCTGCCTCTTCCAGGAAGCCTTCCCCAGCTGTCCCTGCCAATAGCACTTGCTCTCTGCCTTCTCAGGGCTCCCTGATTCTCAGCCTTGGTTGGCCAGTCTGTACCACCCTCTTTATGTCTCTCCAGCCAACTAGATTATAAGCCTCTTGAAGACAGGAACTAAGAGTTCTATATTTCCATGCTACCCAGCCAAGCACAGTGCTGGGACTGTAGAAGTGCGTGATAAAGCTTGGTTGAAATGTCAGACCATCCTAATGGAAGCTTCAGAGCCGAGAGACACTTGGGACACTCTTTCTCCATAGCATATGAAGTGAGCCTGAAGGTATCCGGCTTCTCCAGAGCCCAGGCTTAGGCATCTGAAAGCAGATATCCTACAGGTTTAAATCTTACTGAATTTTCCCAATCATCTAAAAAAATAAATCACCTCAGCTCCCAAGATTTTAATTTCTCCATCGACAATATTCGTGCGACTCTGCAAGACACAGAACTACTCTCCCCCTTCTCTAAACTTCACAAGCTCCCTGAACACTGGGCTGTCACCAGACCACCCCCAAGACGACAAGCTCTTCCTCTGCTGATGCAGGAAATGAGCCTTTGGTGCTTATCAAGAATGCCATCACCCCACTCTCCAGAAGAATGATCTAAGGAGTGGCTTTCAAACTTTGGTTTGTGTCAGAACCGGTGTGGGTGGGAGAGGCTGTGAACTTCAGATTCTGGAGGTCTGGCATGTGATCCAGACATCTGTGTTTTTGACAGATTCTCCCCCTCCCCCAGTGATTCTGAAAGATATGAGACCCACTGGCCTAACGATGGCTCCCAACCCCCAAAGCAAGGGGAAGAACAAGAGAGACTTGTGATGTTCCTTGGCCATGTTCTAATGGCAGAGGAGGAGAGTCCAGTTAACTGACCTTAACTCAGCTGGGTTTGCTCCTGAAATGTTTTCTCTGGCAGCTGGCGTGGGTCAATCTAGCAGAACTAACCTGTAGCAGACTAGTCCCACCAAAATCCGCGTTGCTAACAAAACATCCAAGAGGGCTGCTTTAAGGCAGTATGGAGAAGATCTGAGATCCTGGCATTCTCTGACTGCTCACTCTAGCAGTAACTCTGACCTTCACCACAGGCCAGAAAGCCACCCCGGGGGTCGGGGTACTGCCTCCCAAAAGCCAAGTCAGATGAAGAATTTGAACCCTGAAACTTCTCTCATGACTTAAAGGCCAGGCAGTCTGATGTTCAGGCCTGCTAGACCCAATAAATCCCTTTTCCGGCATCTACTCCGGTGAAGACTTTTCAGGGACTTATTATGCAAAGCTGCCTAAGCAAGACGGAATTTATATTGAACCTGGCCATGATTTTCGAGCTGCCACTGGGTGTTCTGATGACATACACAACTCAGGGTCAAAGTCAAGGGGCTGCCAAGGACAAGAGACTGGAGTCAGGAGAGGGAAAGGATGATTGCTTCCAGTAAATAATGGGTATATGGGGGGGGGCTAGGAAAGGGGGACCCTCCTGGGAGGAAGAAGATTGTAGCTGTTCTTGTATCCAAGGCTTGCCTTCCAAATGGCATCCAGACATGACAAAATAAATCTCTCCTCTGGAGGCTAAAGTATGTGTAGAATGCAACCAACTTTCAAAAGTGGGGGGGTGGGGGGGGGGCTAAAGACTGCTTTATCTTAGGGTGAAGCACACCTAGAAAGAAAACACACACTCATCACAGAAACTTCATTGATTGAGAAAGGATTTTTAGTTGCATTGGTTCATAGACTGAGTCCTCTCTGAAACCCCAGCTATGAGCTGGGCACTAGTATGCAGTCCCGTGGGTGTGCCCGCCGGTAGAAGCAGACCATCGATTAGAGACAATTCTTGGACAAACACATCCTCAGACCCCATCTTCACTGCTGGAATACAAGGGCCTCAAGACTGCTCTCCCTGATAAAAAGAATATTGGCCTGGCATTTAAAACACAGCCACAAAGAACACATCTTCTGTAGTCAATTCTCAATGCAGCAGTACAAGTGATCTTTTTAAAATGGAAATCAGATCTTGACATTCTCCTCCTTAAATCCCTCCAATGGCTTTCGCTGCACTCAAAATTAAATCCAAACTCCTTCCCATGGCTACAGGCCCCCAGACCCTCTGGCTATGCCCACCTTTCCTACTTCCCCTTGTCTCCTGTCCCCTTGCCTACTCAACCTCATCCTCACTATACTTCTCTATGTCCCTGTAATATACCAGAATCATCTCACCTCAGGACCTTTGCATATGCTATTCCCTTTTTCTGGCATACAGTTCCCCCAGATCTTCTCATGGCTAGCTTCTCCTTAGAAGAGTCTTCTTTGACCCACCCTAAGGTAGCCCACCTTACTCCACTCCTGCCCTAGTCCTTGCTAATGCCCCATTCTATTGTTTTTCATCATACCACTATTAAACATTTTCTGTTTTTCTCTTTGCCTGCTGATTGTCCATTATGAACTCCATGAGAGCAGGGTCATCATTTCTCTTGTCTACCACTTTCTGAACCTAACACAGCATTCAGCACATAGGAAATCGCTTGACATATAACTCATATAACAAAATAAGTCAAAGATCCAGGCTACCTGCAAGAGACAGCTTGAATGGGATGGAAGACAGGTCTTCCAGAGGACAAGAAGGTCAGTGCTAAGGGGAGGCCCCCAGCACAGGGAATGAGAGTGACACTACCCACCACCTTCTCACTTCTGATCCCCCCTGCCCAACACACTCATCAGTGGCTTAGGAGCCCACTCTACTATCCATGCTTGAATCGAGCTCATGACCCAACAATGCCACCTGTGCACTGTACAACCTGGAGAGAAGTGTGGCGAAGAGGATAAATGATGCCCTTCATGACATCAGTCCTTTTCCATGCCCAAAAAGAACATCCCAGGTCTAATGCTGGCACTGTAAACTAGTAGTGCCAGAAGATGGTCCCTAATGTACCTATTCCAGTGTCCTGAATGGGCCTGTCTCTAAATTAACCTCCTCTGCATGTTCTTTTCCAGAGAACTGATCCATGTCCTCTTCCAGAGCCCTGAGCCTCTGGGCAGGGGCAGGAGCAGGGTGGGGGTGGGGAAGCACTGCTTGACGGGAAATCAATGGGAACTTGAAGGTCATCCGGAGGGCGCTGTCTCCCCATCATGCACCTGCTGGGATGGGATTTGTGGTCCTGACCTCGCTTGGGGGCCTCTGCCCTCCTGTCAGAGTTGGTTAAAATCAGCCAGCAGAAGCAAACGCCCTGCAGACCAAACGATCTCCAGGCTGCCCTTCTGAGGGACATCAAGCCAAACAAAGAAGCACCGAGTCTCATTTAACCTGCCACGAGGTTGACAGTCACCCCGATTTCTCCTGGCAGCCCTCTGAGTAAACCACATCAGGCCTGCTGTTTTCTGAGCCACATGCTTGTAAACCTTTTAATAAGGACAGAACAAAGCCAGGTTGACCATGAGGCTGGACATGTCACCAAATTTAAGTTCTCTGGCAGAAAAGATTGAAATATTCTGGGAAACTAACAAGACCAAAACCAAAAGGTAAGTCAACCTAGAAATACCTAAATCTGCCCATGTAACCTCTACATCCCGGGATAAGGATACAGAACCTCAGTACTGATGAAGGGAAGTGTATCTTTCTTCCCAGTCCAATAATATAAGGGGATGTGACTGTATTTAAGATCTGACCCTCCTTTCCTCATGGAGCTATTTCCCAAGTTCCCTCCCTCCATCCCCATACCTTTCCCCTTCACTGTCTTCTTCCCCCAGTCCTTCCACCTCACTGAGAGTCACTTGATGTACACATCAGCCCACACCTCCAATCCGAAAGTTGAAGATGAGTCAGGTATCAAAATGAGGAAGAAACATTCTCGACATATTTCTAGAAGGGTGACAAGATGGTGATAAATAACAAAAATGGCTGCCATTTATTGAGCACTTACTATATGTGCCAGGTACCATTCTAAGCACCTGACAGGTGATCTTGTTTCATCCTCACACAACCCCATCTTATTCCCCCTGATTTCACAGATTAGGAAACTGAGGCAGAGAGAGTTTTCAGTGATTTGCTGAGGGTGTTCGGTGGCGCTGTGAAGATAAAAGCCCCAGCAATTTCGTTCCAGAACCTTGTCCTTGGCCATGACCCTAGCATCCTCTCACGGCAACTGCTGCCCCTTCACCAAGAGTTGAGCCTCCAAAACAGGAATAACCTGAACTACACTTGTTGGTTGGAGGGGGTGGGGGGGAGTTGTTTTGTTTTGCTTTGTTTTTTCGAGATACCAGGTTTCTCCAAGAGCATCACCAAATTTGTTGGGCACTCTTATCCATTTCTCTTTTTTTGTGCCTCAGTTTCCCAAACTGCCAAACAGTTCCAGAGGCACTGTTAGTCACAGAGCCTGTCACAGAGCCACCTCTTAGTAACTCAAGAAGTAGGTTGGTTATGGAGCTGCCTGAAAAGATACCATCAGAGAAACACAAAACGTTATTTTGTGGTTTAGAAACCAAATCCATCCCGAAGGTGAACAAGGGTAATGGGCTTTGAGAGGCCCTGTGGCTCTCCGAACATTGCCTGAAGGGACAAAAAGGAAAATGCCAGATTACCATAAGAATCCCAGAGTGTAAAAGATTGTCTAATGAGATGCGTTCAGTTCGTTGCACTGCAAGGAAAACCAATAACCAGAGAGGTGAAGTAATTTCCTCCAGTCACACCGGGGCAGGGCTGAGATTAGAGCCTCACTATCTGGGCTCCGAGTCCCAGGAATTCTCCACTGTTTATAGCAGGGGCTTGCAAATGACAGCCCCTGGGCCACATGTAGCCCCCACAAATTCCTATAAATAAGGTTGCATTGGAAGACGGCCATGCGCATTCATTCACATGTGGTCTGGGCTGCTTTGACGCTGAGTGGTAACACCAAGGAGTTCCAACAGTGACTGCGGGGCCCGCGAAGCCTTCTGGACCTTTACAGAAAAAAAAAAAGTTTCCCAACCCCTGGTTTACAACCTAAGTCTTAAATGATGAAAAGACTCCGCCCTTGGAAGGAAAGAAAATAGAATGGGAGGCTGAGAGTCCCACAGCTCAAGTAGAGCGTTTCCCAATTATCCCAGCTTGGTACAACTTAATAAAAACCCATAAATACAGTTAATAATAAGGAAAACAAGCACTAGCTCACCCTACCTATTTAATAATTATTGTTAACTACAGCATGCAAAACTCATCACTGGAAATTACTTTTTCTTCTAGCCTCTCTCGAAAGCCCTTTTTTATTAGAAAACGCTGTTGGCCAACAGGCGAAACATGATTCCTACAGTGGCAGAGGCCTCGTTGCCTCCTGTTGAGTGAAAATGGGGACATTGAAAGCATTGTCCCCTCCCTGGGGTGCCCCCTGTCAAACAGGATAGTGCCGAAGTCCTCCGTGGCCTCTCGCTCCAAGTAACATTATTAGGAACCATGAGGCACAGGAGAGGCTCTTGTTCAGGCTTCTTCTGCTCCCACTGCCCCCCTGTCCCCCTCATCCCCTGTCTCCTCTTCAGAATGTAATCAGAGGTAGCATAAGGTTCACAGATGCATCCCAGCCCTTGGCTACTTGGTAAGGACATGCTACCATGCCCTGGAGTGGAGGGATGGGGCTTGGCCCCTGATAGGCCCTTGTGGGAATCATGGGTGGACCTCAGTTCCAAGTCAAAGTTAGAACTTGGTCACTGTGGAACTTCAGCAAGTCTCTCCACCCCTCTGGGCCCCAGGCTCCCATCTCTTAAATGGAGACAATTACCTTCACATCTTCCAAATGACGGAAATATGCACAGAGCCATATCAAGGGATGAGGCAAGCCGGCCACACAGCACCCGGAGTCCAATATCACCACGATTAAAACATCATCAGAATTATGGAAGTTAGAGAAGCTTATATTTATCAGCATTATCTCAGGCAGAGAACTTTGATAAATAGCACCGTTTTGCATGGCACAGTCCCAGTTCACATCAAGGTGCAGGCATCATTATTAATAACTCCTGCTTTACCTCTCAAAAGTGCCCTTGCTTGGCTGGTAAATGATAAAGTCACTCTACTGATAAGCTGTTGGGGGTCAGAGAGAGGTAAGGGCCCCTCCACCCCAAACATGGTCAGTGAAGGCAGTAAATGGGTTTCTAAGAAGCCACATCCAGTTGGGTCAAGAGTTGGGGTGCAGGCCTGGGACCAGAACTGAGTAACTCAGGACAACACAGAAGAGACTTGCCCTCCTCTAGTTGTGCCCCATCAGGCTTCTGGCTCTCTTTATGGTTGTTAAACAAATACTTAGAGAATGTCAGCCAAAGTGTGAGCTCCCTGAGAGGCCCACAGACTTGGAGAAAAGAAGGGGCTTTGGAAAGTGCTATATATGAGCAGGAGACTTGCCAACAGGTGCCTACTACCTGCCTGCTGTGCTGAGCCCCCGACTTTCCTCCTCTTCATCTCCAGGACCAGGTATGGGCTTGGCCCTTCCTGGAGCCTGACGCTGACCCAACAGAACCCAGTAAGCACTCATTCTGGGGACCTGGACACAGGGGAAGCTAGGCTCTTCCTTCTGTTCTTCGAAACTCTTCCCCACAGGGCTGCACCTCTGCGCCTCTCCCACCAATCCTGCTAAGTGCAAAGGCGCAGGTGGGTGTGCTATGCTCTGGGACCTCCATCATTTGGAGAGCCAAGAAGCGAGTGAAAAGAAGGGTCCGGAAGAGCCAACTTGAGCTGTAGATCGAGGCCTGTAGGGGAGGAAGGCCGGACAGGCAGCTGATCAGAGGAAAGGCAAAAAAGAAGAAAGAGGAGGGGGAAGGAAGAGGTGGGGGACAGGAGTCAATATCAGTGGAGGGAGGGCGGCCTCTAGCACATGCCCCACAGCCATCAATATCTCTTCTCAGGACAGGTTATCTGGGGAATTTATGCTCTCTAATAATTACCTTGCAGAGAGTTCCACTTATCTTACCACAAGAATCTGCCAGTTGCCAGACACACAGGGTTCTGGTTAATTCCATCTACCCTGCCATCCACCTCTACCTCGTCTTCCCAGCTCCCCAGCTCCCCAAGTTCTGTGCTCTGACATCTAACCTCTCCCCTTGTCTCTCTGGCCTAGAGGAAGTTGAAGAAAGAGTGTCAAACACTTGCAGCAGATTTAAGGGCCCATAGAAGCTGACAGAGGGACTTGGAGGGCTCTCCCTTACTGACAGATATGAGAGATAAGGGGGCCCGGCCTGGGGATGTGCACACGGCTATAAACGGCTACATGGCAAGGGCAGAAGCATTGATGTGATTGTTTTCATCTTCACCTGATGCTATCAAATCCGGTTAACATTAATTTTATTTTCTTGTTTCCACAACCCTCCTCAGAGCCTTCTCTTCCCTCCTCTAGCCCTTGATGATGCTCCCACCAACAACGGTCAGGCCGCTTTCTCAATAACCATCCTATGCTGCCCTGGGTGGCTGGGATCCCTTTGAACACAAGTCTCAAACTCAACTGCGAGCTCCTTGCAGACAGAGCCCTTGGCTCATGGCTCTGGCACCAGGGCTGCCCCTGAGCCTCAGCAATGACAATACCACCAGCTAGCCCTTGCGGTGGGCCAGGCTCCCTTCTAAATGCATTAGAAAGAATAGTGCATTTCATCTTTGCAGTAACCCCATGAGGGAGACGCTATTACTGTCCCCTCTAACCCAGATGAGGACACTCAGCTCCAATCAGAGGCCCAGGCCCACACGGGGAACAGCCAAGTCAGGATTTGAACCTGGCATTCTCATCTCAGAGCCTAGACTCTTCAACACTACGTTCTGCACCACCTCGGCAGTAAATGTCTGCTGATTCATTGAAACCTCTTTTACCACACCTACCCACTTATTTATGCCACGCTGTTCTAAAAGAATAATTTTTAAAAATATTTTAATGTTTATTTACTTTTGAGAAAGAGAGGCAGAGATAGAGCACGAGCAGGAGAGGGGCAGAGAGAGGGAGACACAGACTCCGAAAGCAGGCTCCAGGGTCCGAGCTGTCAGCACAGAGCCTGAGGCAGGGCTCAAACTCACGAACTGTGAGATCGTGACCTGAGCCGAAGTCAGGTGTTTAACCAACTGAGCCACCCAGGAACCCCTAAAAGAATAATTTTTGTTACAGTAATAATAACACAAGCCAACAACGCAGGGTCCTTGAGCATGTATAGGTGCCAGTCACAGGCTAAGACCTTTCCACTTAGTCCTCACGCCCACCCTAGAGGCAGCTGCTATTACCAGCTGGCGACTCCACTCGCCAAGCCACCTCTCTGCCCCAGAAACACCGGCCTCAGGGCCTTGGCACCTGCGGGGCCCTGTCCAGGCACATTCCCCTCATCTCTCCAGGGTGCTGCTTGTGCTCTGTGGGCTCTGTGCACCCCCACCTTCTTGCGGCCTTCCCCGAACTCCTCATGTACAGCACTTGCTCTTTCTTTACCTACCCTTCCCCCCACCAACCCCCTGGTTGTACTTTGCCAACCACCAAAACTCATTTTATTAATCTTTACTTACTACCTGTCTCTCCACACTAGACACAGAAGCTCCCTGGGAGAGAGACTGCTCTAGTTTGTTCACCTCTGCATTCCCAGTGACTAGGGGTACCTGGCATACGGTAGTTGGATAAATAACACCCCCACTGGGCCTTACACAGTACTCAAGGCCCGCTCAGCTGGACACTCTGTCAAAGCCCTCTATCTGCCCTATCTCCACTCACCCAGTTTCAGCGTCCCAGCCATCTTGCGGAGTACTTTAGCATTTCATGGGACCCCACTACAAGGTAGAAAATGGTATCTTTATCGTTCCATCACAGATGAGGAAACAGGCTTAGAGAGGTGAAACAGCTGGCTCAAGACCACACCGAAGTAGGGTAAAATCAGTCCCCATTCTGCCTGCCTCCCTGAGGCCGTGATATTAATCATTCTGCCACAGAGCCTCTGGCCGGGTGTCCTGGGTAACTCACCTCTCTCCACCCATGTACCCCTAAATACCCGCCGCCTTCCTTCTCCCCTAGCCCTTGCTTCTCTGGGCCAATTCTCTTCCGCTGGCCCTTCCAGGCATTCTCTCTCCACCACTCTTCTCCCAGCCCTGTGCCCCCAGGAGCATGTCCCACATGGTCAGCCACTTGCCATCTCCCCTCTGCTTCTACAGCCTAGGTCAACGGTGAATGCCAGCAGCAGGTCAGAGGGAAGAAAGAGAGCAAGATGAGGCACTTACTCCCCGAGCCACTCCCTTGATGGGTCTACCGAAGGTCACAGCCCCCATCAGGCAGCCCTCTCCATAGGGCTCCCCTCTCCCCTTGACCTAGCCCCCAGGGTAGCACTATATCTTACCTCGTACATTCCCCTGCCCACACTTGTATAAATAGCCATCTTATTAGACACACCTCAGTTTACTCCATGGGAATCTGCTGCTTTCTGCTGGAACTCTGGCTCTCCACCACACAAATGCCACCTGGCCTCTCTGCCCCCTCCCCCCCACCCCCCACTGTCATTGCCCCCTGCCCTGCCCCCTGCCCCCTGCCCCTTGCAGCTGCCCCTGCCAGGCTCTTCTCCACTGCCTGCGTTGTTGTCTCCCTCCAAGACCTATAAATAAATGCTGACTTGCTGGCTTGAAGGTTTGCCCTGGCAGCCTGCACTCTTTGCCTGAGCTTCACCAGCCCCTTTGCTAACCACCGAAGCAACACCGGGGAAAGAGGGAAACACTAGGGAGGTTCTCTAAGCACACGAGAAGCTGTCCACCCATGACTAGAATGACAACAGAGGTCATCAGGTCCAATGGGGGTCCCCTTCGCTAGGATCAGGCTTGTCCCATGCAGGGTGTTGGAAGATTTTATAGGCGATGTGCTGTTAGTGCAAACAAAGCTGACATCACCGCCTCAATAATCGTCATACAATTTGTCAGGCAGCTGCTTTGTGCCAGGTACCGTACTCAACCACCATCGGTGCTTTATATTAACAGATGAGGAAACTAAAGTTCACAGAGGATGGGAATTTAACCGAAGCCACAGAGCTACTCAGGGGCAGAGCTGGGATTAGAGCACAGCTCAGCCCAAACCCGCAGACTTCTTTCCCCACCGGTCCACAGTGCCTGACAGCCAGTCCCTTTCTTCTGCAGGAGAGCCACATGCTCAAAGCCGGGCAGGCAGCTCGGAGACACTCGCCACCTGTGACCAGAAGAGGGTCAGGTGGATGGGGTGTGGGGTAGGAAAAAGAGTGTGGAGCGCTCCATGCCGCCTGCAGTCACTGTGTCCAAGGGGCATGGCGTCACTTGGCCACAGCAGGCACTACCCAGCCCAGGGGCCTGGAACATGCCCCCACTGCTCCTTCCTGCACAGCCAGCGGGGAGCCATGAGCTTGTCCTTGGGCACACACCAGCATGTCAACAAAACACGCCTGCGGGCCCTAGCCCAGGACAGTCACAAGGAAACTCTGAAGGGCAGAGCAGAGGGACCAGGCGGCAACAAAAAGGGAGGAAGGCTTCCTGCTACAGGACCTGGAGCTGAGCTGTGTTTCCTCAAGTGCTCCCTACAGCCAAAATTTATGTTCCCCTTAACACAATTCAAGGACTAAGGGGTTTTGTTTTGTCTTTTCTGGAAGGCAATGGAAAAAAGAAAAAAAAAACAAATTTCTTGTGTCAGTATTGTTGCAGACAAACATCGTCACTCATGAGGATGCAAGCGTGCGCGCACACGCGCGCGCGTGCGCACACACACACACACACACACACACCAGCTCTGGCATCACACAGCCCCAAACAGCCTTCACTTCAGTACTGGCTCTCCTGGGCTCCCAGAGAAACCAGCTCTGCACAGCCTCCTGACCTCGGTCCACATGACTGCTGGCCGGCTCTCCCTCCCTGGAATAACAAAGCACTCCCAGGACCTGGCAGCAGTGACACCTGCTTCTGCAGACCATCCCACCCCCACCAAGCTCGGGTGTCGCCGCAGCCCTGATGTGTCCTGACAGGATGAGCTCCAATTAGCAGAGGCCATTTCCAGCACTCCAGCATGAGAGGGGGCCCAAATTGCCAGAGCTGTCCTGAACCTCCTCTCCCCCAGCACCTCCAAATCTGAGATCACTCATGGGACATCTCTAGGTGAATGGTTTCTTACAGCACTGCACGGACTGGAAAGCATCCAGAACAAAGAGTGTCCTTTAAAAGAAAACAAAAACAAAAACAAAATAAGGCTGAACTACAAAACTGAGTTCTGTCCTAAAATCTGTGCAGTCCTGGAATCTGAGGGCTCTCGCTCCAATCAAAAACACTCTCTATCCCTCCCATTGAACGCCAAAAACTGAATCTCTCCTAAAGATAGGAGGTCGGCAAACATGATTAGACCCAATTAATGTATGGAGAAACTGAGAACGAAAGAAGGAAAATCAGTAGAATTTCCTTGCTCTGACCACTGCTACAAATGAAGTAATAACTTGAGAGGGATCTGAAGAAGGAAACCAAAAGTGTCAGACAGCAGCCGGGGGGCAATTTAACAAAGCTGCAGCAGCGCGTAGGAACCGGCCAGGCAAAGACCGCGAGGGCTGGAAAGACATTTCTGGGGATGGCAGGAGCGGGAGACAGCTGGGGTCACTTGCCTTCCATTCATTACATAGCATGAGGCTCATCAGTGGTAAATTCTCGTCTCTCTCACAAAAGCAAGACATAAAAGAAAGCAAAAGGGAAGAAGCATCCACACAAGCTGCCATATATTAGGGACACTGGCAATTTCTAGACAGGCAAAGGCCATAGGGGACCCCTGCCGCTTCACACCGAGTGTACGTCTATCATCACGCCCCTCCTCCCCATCTCTCTGGTCCGTGCTCAGGGAGGGAAGAAAGGAAATTTTCAAGCCTGCACCCATCGTCCACCCTGGATCACCAGCTGGGCCATTTGGAGCATCCAAAGGTGGGGTGTGGGAAGCCCCAGGGGAAAGGGACATCTCCAGAGATCACCATCCCCACCTCCTGCTCGGCGCCCGGGGCTCCACTGGATAGAAGACACCGACAAATTCAGCAAGAATTTAGCCAGGCCTACCCACAAGTCCAGATGGGAGATGTTAAGTGAGATAGACAGTTCTATACTATTTTTACCTGCAGGAGTAAATTCCTTGCTGTCGACCTGGGGTTTCTTGCAGCCCCTCTGTCTACCCTGCTGCCCCTGGTTGGGGTTCATAAAGGTGCTCCTGGCCTGAGTGACAGTCATTCACTCATTTAGCCAGTAAATGTTTAAGGAGCGCCTGGTCTGTGCCACAGCACACCTGCGACGGGCAGCACACCATGTAAGTGAGCAGCAAGGGAGCTGGGTTTGAGTCCTGGCTCCTCATTCATTTACTGTCTGATCCTCAGACCTCTCTGAGGCTCACTTCCCTCATCTGCAAAGTGGGGGCGATTACAGGACCCTCCTCCTCCTCCTCGGATCGCTGAGAACCGATGATATAACCTCACCACGAGTGAGTAGTCAACAGTGGCTGCTGTTACTGTGACACGGGGTCCCACCTTCCACTAGCTGCTACCATCAGTGGTGGAAAAACACGGCTCATGAGTTAACTCCCACATAGGATCGTCTGTTCCACTGGCTTCTCTGTCCACAGAGACAGAGCAGAATGCATTAAAAAATAAAATAGCTCAATGGCATCGGCTCAGATTGGCCCCCCACCCCCACCAATCAGCTGTCTAGCGAGCAGGGTCAGTGGTCAGAAGCACAACCACGAGTGTGTGGATAGTTCAGTACAAAACCACCCTCCCCCGCAGAAACCTAACTCTAGCACAGACCTGCCCAGTAGTGGGTGGAGGGCACCTATCCCCTTTGTTTAAAGGGCACTGGGTCATAAAGGAAGAGGAGTCAGCTGCAACTTTAGAATATTCAACAGGCCGTGTGGGAAGGCGGTGTGTTGGGCTCGTACTGCTCCCGCAACAAATTACCACAAACCTGATGGCTTCAAACAACACAAACTTACTATCTTACAGTTCTGGAGGTCAGAAGTCCGAAATGAGTTGCAGAGGGCTAAAATCAAGGTGTTGGCAGGGACGCTTTCCTTCCGGAAGCTCTAGGGGAGAATGCGTTCGCTTGTGTTTCCCAGCTTCTAGAGGCTGCGTGCATTCCTTGCTTTGGTGGTCCCTTACCTCCACTGTTATCACTTGGACTTCCGCTTCTATCATCGTATGGCTGCCTCTGACTCTGACCTTCCTGCCTCCCTCTTATAAGGACCCCTGTGATTACACTGGACCCACCCATAGACTCCAGGATAATCTCCCCAGCTCGAAGTCCTTGATTTAATCATGTCTGCAAAGTCCCTTTTACCTTGTAAGGTAATGTTTTTATAGACTCCAGGCATTAGGATGCAGACATCTTGGAGGGGCTCCTATTCTGTCTACCTAAGGTGGGTTCTGCTGAAAAATGCACTCGACGGTGCAATTGTAGGAATGTAGGAAATGGTGACGGACTGTAGGAAATAAGGTTCTGCCCTTCACTCAAGAATACTGAAAACATCTTGCTTTGCAGCAAAAATCTAATTAAAGTACCAAGTGTATGGTGCCTAAGAGACATGTCTATGTGAACTTCTATTTCCCCAACTGAAATACTACCTTTGCAGTGTCCTTGTATCATAAGGAATAAAGGGGAAAATGCACCCAGAATCCTTCACTCCACACTAGTATGTGGCCACCTACGAGCTGCCCACTACTTCCGTTAGCCCATTACTTTGGTTCTATCAGGCCCAGTGACTAACTAAACCAGCTTGATATGAACTACTTGTCAGTCGGCAAATACTAGCAAAGCCCTGTCAGGCCCGAGGAATCAGAGGGGCTGCCTCAGCCCAATGCAGACTGACCTTTTCATGCCGAGGTCTGAGGGGCCCCCACAGAGACACCCAAAGATCTGGATTTATGATCAGAATTTCCTAGGCCAGACATGGTCCAGGGACGGGGATCTGTTTACTTTCTGCAGAAAGAAGACAAGTGTGAGACCCAAGCAATTTTCCACAAACCCAGTCTCCATTCCCCTACACGGCTTCTCCTGCAAACCATGATGTTATTTTTAATCGTATCGTGATTACTCTGGGCTATGGGCTGTAGTCAACAATTCCCAACATGAATCTCTCTACCTTCCCATCTTGTAGATGGGTGAACTGAGGCAGTTACCAAAGGAACAAGGATTTTATCTTACAACAACATTGTGCGTCATTTGCTTTTATCACTGAAGTATCTCAGGTGAGGTTAAAAAAAGAAAGAGAGCTTTAGAATTCGAATCTCAGATCTCAAGCTAATTAGCTGTGTGACTGTGGGAAAATTGCATAACTTATCTGAACATCCCTTTCTTTATCTGTAAAAGGACACAGGAAAATCAGCCTCTCGCAGCGATTGCATGGATTAAACATCACATACAACCCTGAGCATGTAGGATTTGGGGAGCACTGACTGTGTCTCAGGCAGTATGCTAAGCACTGCATGTATATTAATTCATTTAATTATTACAACAACTCTGTGAGACAGGTCTTATCATTTCCATTTTCCCAGAATGTAGGCCTCTGGAGGGCAGGGCTATTTCCTGCATCTTCAGCCCTAACTCAAATACACTGTAATAAATGCAATGTAGAAGCACTGTTGCTGAGAAAAAGATTGAGAGATCAGTGGAGAATGGAATCAATCTGGAAGGTTTCAGAAAGGTGGAATCTGGAAGGTAGGCAGAATTAGAGAAAAGGAGGAAGGAGAGAGGGCAGATCTTCCCACGGGGGTAAGGCGAGGTGGAGAAGTGACAGGTAAGGCATGTAGGAGACAGGACTAAGTGTGGCACATGGATAGGAGACAGTAAAACTACTCTTAATGACCCTATCTACATCTATGAGACATATATGAAAAGAAAATGGCCCTTCCCTATCAACCTCACTGGATTGTTCTAGCAAATGAGATAGGGGGTGAAGGTTCTTGGATGCTTTCCACCATCAGCGATTCTACGATCCCTATACTTTCCATTATAGGGAAATGAGTTGTATTTATCCATAGTTTCTAGTGGTTTTATAAATATGTCCTTTTACGTGCTTCATTTGCCCTTTTCCTAGTTTCCTTTTAACATTCTGCTCTCTGGTAGATATTTTCAACAACAACAAAACTCCAAGGTAGGAAACAGTTAAAAGCCATCCTTGATGGTGAGGAAAAAAACTGTTGCTCAATCCTAAGAGAGCTGGTATTTCTGGCACTAAGGAATACATGTGACTGAGGTCAGACCTGATCTGCCTGATTTACTCTCTGAGACCAAAGTTCCAATGGAGACCTCTGGGTCCCCACTAGGCCACCACAGGGGGCTGCCAGCGGCAGAGAATAAAGCCTGGTCTGCCCAGGGTGGGAAGTCAGAGGCTCCACACCAGAAGTACGGCTCTGCCGGGCCCGGGTTCCCGCCTTGGGCCAAGTCGTGGGATCCGTGCAGCCGAGCTCCGAGCCCCAGTCGGCAGAGCTGAGAGGGAGCCCTTCACGCCGGCAGCTCCTCCTCCAGCAGCAGAATGTGGTGGGAAGTTCACGGAGGGCTCTGCACACTTCGGGCCTCTCCTGGGTTCCTGTCATGCCCCAAACAACAAAAACTTTGAAAGTCTCCGCTCTGGACAGAGCATTCAACTTCCTTATACCCGAGCATCTCGAGAGTGAGCAGGCAGCAGTGAACGGCCGCCTTGGCCCACCCGGCACTGTGCTCCCCGCATCCTGGGCACAGTGGAAGGGGGTCAGGCGTCAGGGGCAGCTACTACTCAAATGCGGAGGAAGGACAGAAAGGGGGGCAGGGGGCAGCCCGGGTCACGCTCGGGGTCCTGGGTCTTGCTTTCCAGGGCTAGTCCAGTCCTTCCGCCAGCCCCTCCCCCTGTGGAGGTCACAGGTTTGTCTGCCTCCCGGCCGCCCCTCCCCCTCCCTGCAGTAACAATACCTCCATTTTCCTCTCCCCCACCGCCGGTTGAGTAAAATCAGTCCCGCTCCATCCTGCAACTTTCCAGACAGGCTTGTGACTCCGGGAGAAAACCACCTCCCCGGCCCGAGTGAGGGAAACTCAGGTCCATCCTAGAGTCTCTGTGGCAATGCGGTGCTTTCTTTCGCTCCGTGTGGAAACGCTGATAAAAATGTTTACCTGAAAGCTGCTGGGAGACCCCCAGGCAGCAGGCCTGTCTGCAGAGGAGGCCCATGAGAGGGAAGCAGAACTGAGAGGAAAGGGGAGAAGGAAGGGGTTCGGATGACCTTGTTGAGCCCTTAGACCTGGTCCCAGGTGAAGCAGACGCACTCCTGAACTTCCTGTTACAGGAGCCCGGATGTTCCTCTGTGTGCTCCAGCAGGGTGACTTGGAGTTCTTGTCATTTGCAACCTGAAAAAACCCTGACTGATGCACACTTCAGAGTTTGATTTTACCAGCAAATTCTACACAATGCTGAAGAGGAACTGCCCACCCCCACTACCACCACATACACGCACAGCTCTGGGCTTCTCAAATGCTACCCAAATGCTTTTGAGATAAAGATGGTCATCAGATGCCACATATCCAACCTGAGTGTGGGGCAGGCAGGGGATGTTGGAGACGGCAGCTCAGCGAACTGTGGCTTGCCATAGTCCCCACCATTCCCTATGGTCTCCCATCAAGTGCATTTTCCTCATTCCCTTTACCTGCCTGGTCCCTTTAAGTACATAAATTTGTCATCCCTTAGAAATGGATGGCTGAAAGGATGGATGGGTAGAGGATCATTTGATTATTCAATGGATAAACCAGTGGATAGATGAGTGGATGGGCAGACACCAAGTGGTTATGTATTTGCAAGCTGAGCCTGCCTACAAACAGGCACAACACAAATAATGACATGCAGTCAGGGACTATTTGACAATACGGGAAAGAAAATAGCCACAGACTTAACTTCCGTGTGGCTTCGGTCTCTGGAATCAGGGAGATGACTCTCTGGGTAGCACTCACCCCACTGTCGTTCTCCTCTCCCCCCCCCCCCCCCCCCCCCCCCCCCCCCGGCCAAGATGGTTCCCACAATCCCACCGACAGTGCAGCACAGGGAGAAACCATTCCTGCATTCACAGGCAGCTGCCTCAGAAGAAAACCTGGCCTGAGGAAGTGGCCTCCCCCTCAGTCCCCAGCAACTACTCGGATCTGGACACCAGCCACAGAAACAGAAAGAGCTGCAGAGAATGCAGGCAGTGTTTTGGTGCCTGGACTTGGGGTAATCGTCAGCAGTGTCCACAAATGTATCCACGAGGCTCACCCCAGGTGGCTCAAAGAACTGAGAAAAAAGTAGAAAGACAGTGACAGTGGAGCTCAGAGCCTCAGCCACCAGGCTAGAGGCATCGGCACGACTTTGGGGAGGTAGTTGGTGATTCACATAGAACCATGCTGTGAACTATTCACTGTGGTTGGGTGTGCTCACGGTTCAGGCAACTGCTGGCTTTGGAAACTACACAGCATTCACTCCACTGTGAACCGTATTCCCCTTTCATTGTCTTTGTCAAGTCATCACAAAGTTCTGAGCATAAGAATCCCTCTTTTCCTGGGTCAGACCAGGAAAGCAGCACTCATGCTGAGTGGCACCTGGGCCAGGCCTGTTCAGGCTGGGTATGTCACCCCAGGCGCGAGGCACGAAACACACGATGTGAGGGCTCTGCATCTCATCTATCCATCGAGCCAGGAAATGAATGCGTAGAACAGTGGGAGAAAATAGAGCTGCACACATAAATACTCCAAGCGCATAAAAGAAGGGTAGCTGCTGAGGGGGTAAGAAGTACTAGCTTCCTCAGGAATAATCCTTCCTGGTAGATACCCTCCCTGCCCAGCATCCACTTTCCAGGTGACTCAGCCCCAGAGCTGAGGAAACAAAAGTGTGGAACAAGCCATGGAAAAATAGACTCCCACTGAGGAGCAAAGAAGGCACCACTAGGGGCGCCTGAGTGACTTAGTCGGTTAAGCGGCCGACTTCGGCTCAGGTCATGATCTCATGGTTCGTGAGTTCAAGCCCTATGTTGGGCTCAGTGCTGACAGCTCAGAGCCTGGACCCTGCTTCGGATTCTGTGTCTCCCTCTCTCTGCCCCTCCCCTGCTCACATTCTGTATGTCAAAAAAAAAAAAAAAAAAAACCACATTAAAAAAATTCTTTTTAAAAACAAGGCACCAACAAATGTGAGTACCAGCGAGCAAATGGTCTCTTCCCTGTTGCTGACAGAACAGCTTGGCATGCAGGACTGTCATCAGCCCTTGGAACACCACAAAAGACACGATACCACAAAAGACTGACGCATGGTCTCTCCCCTCAACATGCTTACATTTGAGAGAGGCCACAGGACCCATGAGTGTATAGTCCTAATAAACTGCAGACACCCCAGAGTCAAGAGTCCTGGGTTCTCATCCTGCTCTGCAGCTTTGGGCTTGAAGCCCACCAGTGAGTTTTCTGGGCTTCAGTTTCCTTGCCGGCAATTGAGACCCCTCACAGCTCAAAGGTGTGAGCTCCTGGCTCCCAGATGAGCTCATCTTCAAGGGGCTGCCCAGTGTTCAGACACCACACTTCGGGAGAGACATGGAGACATTCATGTTTAGAATCAGCTCCTGGGAGCAGAGGGAAAGACGCTGAGCCCTGAACCCCTCCTGGCAGCCCACAGGTCAATGCCCCCAAGCAGCCCAAGACTGAGACACACTTTTTAAATTTTGTTAAGTTTATTTATCTTGAGAGAGAGAGCACGAGTGGGGGAGGGTCAGAGAGAGAGAATCAGAAGCAGGCTCCGCGCTGTCAGCATGGAGCCCAATGTGGGGCTCGATCTCACAAAACTGCAAGGTCATGACCTGAGCTGAAATCAAGAATCGGATGCTTAACCAACTGAGCCACCCAGACGCCTCCACATTTTTTATTGTCCTCGCATACATGTATTTTCAGCCTTGGGTGTTTGTTTTAACTTACCAGGAGGAAAGAATTTTGATTCTTTTAAAATATACACAAAAGGGATGCATTTGTTTATTCTGCAGAATGTCTTTTCAGATACAACTAGTGAGGAACAAGGTTCCAAACCCTCCTTTTCTCTCGGCTCCTGTGAGTGCTATTCTTCTGAGGTGATTTCTCCAAAGACCACAAATGGCCAGGATCTCCTATTTCTCATCTCATGGCCTGTCTCAGTTTGATACCGTGGTCAGGGGCAGCTGTCACATTATTCTTCAGGACCTCGGTGCTCCTGTGTCCACATCCTGCCGCCATCAGCCCTGTGGAGGTGCAGGGTCCCTGCTCACTGCCCACCTTGCCACCCACCCCATGCAGTCAGGTCACCAGATGAAATAAGGATTCTCAGTTAATTTGAGTGTTAGATCAAGAACATACATTTTTTTGGAGCGTTTGGGTAGCTCTGAGAGTTAAGCGTCCAGCTTCGACCCAGGTCATGATCTCACAGTTTGTGAGTTCAAGCCCCAGGTCAGGCCCTGTGTTGACAGCTCAAAGCCTGAAGGCTGCTTCAGATTCTGTGTCTCCTTCTCTCTCTGCCCCTATCCCGCTCACACTCTCTCTCAAAAATACATAAACATTAAAAAAAAAAAAAACACATATATTTTTAGTATAACAATTGCCTTTCCAGGCAGCAAAACTGAGGCGGGTCCCTTCCAAGGATAGAAAAATTCTCTCCTAAGCTTCTCTCACAGAGCCTCAGCCCAGTGGCCTTTGTGTCCCTGGATTCAAAGAAGTCTGCCTTTGCCTCTTTCAGGGTGAGCTATGAAGGCCATGGCTGCCATGGTAGTTCCCATTTGGATGCCAATGGTGCTTGGTCAAAAAACTGCTTATTGGTAGAGTCAAAAACATTTCTACACAGAGCTATGAGCCCCGGTGCAGAAGGATCTGGTGGGGGCAGGGAGAGAAGGAGAGAAATGTAATAGGCACTACCGTCAAAGCCTCTAGGGGAGACCTCAGTCTGGAACATCTCATTTAAAAAAAAAAAAAAAAAAAAGGTGTCACCTGGCAAAGGCTGCCACATGGGCCATGAACTTCTAGTTCTAAATTCTGGCTATAAGAAATAAGCCAAGCGTATCCTCCAGCTCCGGGTTCCTTAAGGGTCAAGAGGGTTAAACAACACCTGCGGTTCTTTTACCTGCCTCCCTGGGCACCTGGAGTGGAAGAGCCTTGAGGGCAGCACTGGTGCCCTTTTCTCTCGTCACCATATACCCAGCATCTAACAGGGGCCCCAGCCTCATGGTGAGCCGTCGATGAGCTTTTGATCAATGCATGAATGACTGTCTACATTATCCACCATGTCCCAACAAGTATCACGAGTTTATAGTGCAAAGTGTTCTGAACAACTCAGATGAGAAACCCAAACATTCAAGGGCTGGCCTGAATGACCTCGGAGGTCATCTGCAACACCAGGGGCCCTTGAGCCTGTTCTATCCGGGCAAGTAACTTCCCTGAAAGAATTTCAAACACTTTCTTCAACACCTTAGCTCAGGTTGAAGTCCCTAGCCTGTGCCCAGCACTGGGCAATAACCCCAGGATGGAAGTGTGCAGAGAAGCCCAAACCAGGTACACCAGGGACCAAAACCCAGAGCAAAAGCACCCAGGTGGGTAGGGATCCAAGCAAGGAACAAGAGAAATACTTGAAGATTCAGCGTGGCTGTCCGGGACACACACACTCACACAAACACAAAGATCCTCCTTCCAGATCCACACTGCACCCCCTTCTCCGCCCCCCATCCCATCATTGTGTGACAGTGCTCCTTTGTGGAACAGAACAATAGGCACATTATGCCAACCTATAATTATCCTAGGAGAAGCGATAGTGAAGTCAAGGCATTACGTGAACATTGGGATACTGGATAGCATCCCACAAAAACAACAACAAAACAACAACAATCCACAAAATCCCTAATTCAAATAAAGACTGAAAGCTGCCCCAAGCCAGTACCCTTTCACATTTATAGGAGGATGGGATTTTTTTTTCTTTCCATGTGATTATTTAAGCACAAGGCCTTCTTTCACTGGAATTGGTAGAGTACTGGGGGCAGGGGGTGGGAGGTTTTTGTTGTTGTTGTTGTTGTTGTTGTTGTTTTTCAATAAGGAGGCAGAGAGTAAAGGAAGTGAAGGGCGGGAGCCAAGGCTATAGGGTGTTACCCACAGGCTGCCCACAGAGGTAGCTGGGTCTCAGTCCACTCAGTGAGTCCATTCCATTAACAGAGCTTCCTTCCCACTACTACTCCAACAAAACTAGTGTCCAGGGACGTGGGTGTGAAACACACAGAGTCTTGGGTGGTATCCTGGAAAAGACAAGGACCGAAAATACAATCCGAATATCTAGTTCCCCTCTGTCTGCCGTAACTAGATGCTTCTGTGGCTTATTCAATACCTATGTGTTCCATCGCTGCCACATGCGAGGAGGCATCAAGCCAGCACCAGAGGAAAATTAACAAAGACAGTCACTTTCCCCTCGGAGTCTCAGTTTCCTGAGAGTCCCTACCAGCTCTGGGGACGCACGTGCATGTGCGCCCACGCACACACTCATGCTTTCAAATTCAAGGTGCAGCCCCAGGCTGGTGGGGGGCCGCACTGACGAAGGCCATCTCCATAGGCCATCACTGAGGAAGGAGAGGACCTGCCGCTTCTGAAACAGAGGTGAAGCCAGAACTCTCCGAGCAAAGGAGCAGAAGCTGCCAGCTGGGGGCACACAGGGTCATCTTTGTGAGGGTGTGGAAAATGGATGGTTTATTTTTCAAACACATCCCTAGTTTCTAAGCAAAGGTCTCTCTTCTCTTTCAAGGGAAGCCTTCCTCCTGAACCACAGCCCCACACGCTCTACCTCTTCTGGACCCAGTCAACCCTCCTTCCCTCTCAGGCCCCCCTTTCTTTCCCCTTCTCCACACGCTAACGTAGGGATGGCATGAGAAGGCCATTAATCATCAAAGAACCCTTCTAGCAATGATCCAACCCTCTTCCTTATGTTTACTGAAAAGCTCCTCAAACATGTCATATGCTCATCTGTCCATTCCATTTAGAAGCCATGAACCATCCTTCCTCTGAAGCCACTGGTTCTTAGTGACTCATTTCCTCCTTTTCTTGCCAAATCCATAAGCCACTCCTGGTCATCACACCAATTGACCACCATTTGACAGTATAAGCCACATATTCTTTGAAATGCTCAGAACCTTGATTTCACCCATTTGTTTGGATCCCTCGGTGAACACCTCCATGCCGCGCCCAGTGGCAGTGGGATATGGCAGTAACAGGAGCTGGTCCTTACCTTCCGCTCATCTCTGCACACCTACTATTGATGGCTTGCCCTACATCAGCCAAAGGGCTTTAAAGGACTCAAAGTGTGTCCATGCTCATTACCCTTGCAGTCACAAAGCCCAGTCCTGCAAACTTTGGAAAACCACCTTACACTGTAATAATTTTCTCAGTGGAGAAGAAGAGAGCCTATATCCTTGCAACCGACACTGTTCCAGAAGTGCAGAAAACCAGTGACGGAAGTACCACCAAATGACTTCTGGAGTGTGACATGATTTTGTGTGTCATTCCTTCCCAGAGTCCTCTGCTCACTGCCCCGTCTCCCTCAGTGTTTTGCTGTGCACCTTATCACAGAGTTCACTGCAGCTGCCTGTAAGCTGTGAGCTCCGGGAGGGCGGGGAATAGTCTCAGCTCTATTCTGTCCCCCTAACTGTTGAATGCTTAAACATTTGTTGAAAGGCAGCAAGAGCAGGAGGAATTCGGCATTCAAACTCATCTCTACACTGTTCCTCGAGATGCACCTTTGGAAAAGTGTCTTCAGATTTATTTCTGGCATGGCCTGCCTTCAGGGTCAAGACAGTGAGTTTTCTCTGACCTTGGGCATTTCAGAGGCCACCGGGACACCACACTGAACCGTCCAGGCAGGACCAT
Source organism: Hyaena hyaena (assembly GCF_003009895.1). Classification (NCBI taxonomy): domain Eukaryota; kingdom Metazoa; phylum Chordata; class Mammalia; order Carnivora; family Hyaenidae; genus Hyaena; species Hyaena hyaena. The sequence goes on from NW_024081483.1 coordinate 356,197, forward strand.
GAAGCAAACACTTCACCGATTCAGGATACAAATTTAAGGAGTCTGTGTCACTTAGTAATTCTGTAACTGCCTTCCTTCCTTACTGCATGCCCTCTGGCAAGCTCCTTAAGATATTTGTCCCTGCTCTCCCATCAATAAAATAAAGATTAAAGTACATGTATCCTAGGATTGTTGTGAAGATTTGACAAACAAGCACTAGGAAAAGTGCCTAGCGCTGGGCTTAATATGTTAGCAGAGCATCAATATATCCTTCTTTATCATGATGATTGTTAGTCACAGGTTAGAAACGGTTTTATTTGACTTATTTATTTAACTTATGTTTATATTGACTCCAACATAACTTTGATACTGCCCTTTTGAATTGGCTGGTTTTGACAGAATGGCCTTTTGACAATGCCTCAACAATAATCCATGAAACTGTCAGCTCTTAGGGGCACCTGGATGGCTCAGTCACTTAAGCATCTGACTTGATTTCGGCTCAGGTCATGATCTCACAATCTGTGAGATCGAGCAGGGTGTAGGGCTATGTACGGAAGGCACGGAGCCTACTTGGGAGTCTCTCTCCCTCTCTGCCTGACTCCCCCAAGAAAATAAATAAATAAACATTTAAAATAAAACTTTCAGCTTTTAAAATATATGAGGTCGGGGCACCTGGGCGGCTCAGTTGGTAAGTGTCCGATTCTTGGTTTCAGCTCAGGTCGTGATCTCGTGGTTTGTGAGTTCAAGCCCCACAGCAGGTTCCGTCCTGACAGTGCAGAGCCTGCTTGGGATTCTCTTGCTCTCCGCCTCTCTCTGCCCCTCCTTCCCTCGCTCTGTCTCTCTCTCAAAAATAAGTAAATAAATTTTAAAAAAAATTTTAAATATGAGGTCATGTGAGAAACAAATTATTTCTCCCTCCCTCCCTGCGGTCATGAGGTCACCTAACCCCAACCTTAGGGATGGGGAAAGACAAGCTCAGAGATGGGGTTAGGGATGCAGTGGGGTGAACTTGAGGACTGACTGATGCTCACATTATTTTAATTTTTCACCCCCACCTGCCACTATAGCATCAAAATGCCCCACTTTGTGAAGGGGGACAAGGGGGAAGGAGGGAGAAAAAAGGACCCAGAACTGAGTGAACATTTTTATCTTTTTAATGTTTATTTATTTTTAAGACACATAGAGCGAGAGCGAGAGTGAGAGCGAGAGCGAGAGAGCGCGCGCAAGTGGGGGAGGGGCAGAGAGATTGAGGGAGACACAGAGTCTGAAGCAGGCTCCAGGTTCTGAGCTGTCAGCACAGAGCCCGACACGGGGCTCCAACTCATGAACTGTGAGATTATAACCTAAGTGGAAGATGGATGCTTAACCAACTAACCCACCCAGGTGCCCCTGAGTGAACATTTTGAAAGTAACATGACATTTTGAATCAATAAGTAAGTCGCGATGCTGGTCAAATCTCCTGGTCCTTCTCTACAAGGGGTGCTCACAAGAGGGACTGGCAAGAAGGTTCTAGCAAGTAGCTCAGCTTGCAGGATATAAAATGCCTGGTGAATTTTGCATTCCAAGGACAGGAGTTTTCCAAATTAAATTTTTAAGAGTGTATGAAAATAGTTCACCATTTACTTTTACGATGAGGTAGTGTTTAGACTGTCAGCCTGAAAAACCAAAGCTAGCATTTTCAGGGATGCTGTCTATTCTGAGACGGGGAAAAACCACTTGTTGATTCTGTCTGGATCCCTGAGATTATGGACCAAGAAAGAGAGAGGAGTCAGAACACCTTCTCCCACCAGGAAACCAGCAAGGGGTCTCTGGGCTTATAAGGTGGACATTTCAAAAGCCATGACTTAGATTTTAATATTCTTTAATATTCAGGAACAATCCTGTTGACTTAGGTTCTAACCCCAGCCACACCATCTACTTGCTGTGCAAACTCAGGCAAGTGATTTCACCTCTCTGAGCCGCTGTTTGCTCCCCTTGTCCTCCTGGACGAGCTTAACTTAGCAGTGCCTTATTAATTCTTTCAAAAAATGTTCACTGAGCACCTACTACATGCTGACACCCTTCTAGACAGTGGGCAGACAGCAGGTTCCTGCCTTCGTGGGGCTGACATTCTAGCCCCAAGATCCTATGACTCCTAAGAGGCTGTGAGGACCACACCCTGCATGATGCACTTGCATATCTCTGGAGAAGAGATGGGACTCCGTAGGATCTGACTTAAAGCTGAGGCGTCAGCAAGTCATTGCTGCCAATAAGTAAATAGGACAATAGCACTTCTTCCTTCAGATTTTATACTTTAAGTTGCTGGAATGGACCGGAAAAGTGAAGAACGTGAGGGAGGCAGAGGGAGAGCAGAGGAAGACAAGGCGGGGAAAGGATGTGCAGTTCTAAACAGAGGCCCCGCGTTCTGCGGGGCTCACACTAAGATTTCGCTTGGAAACACTGACTTCCTTTCAGTCACGGGGAAACTTAACATCATCGTCACCCAACAGGGCTCAGCCCTGCCCAGCACTGGCTGCTGCCTGATGACAGCAGCCCTGGTTCCTCCCACAAGGACCTTGGGCAGAGGCACCGCAAGGGAGGGGGTGTGAAGGACACAGGAACCACGGGAAGGGTAAGAAGCCACAGGTCAATGCGGTCTACATGAGCCACCCTCTCCCAACCCACCTGCAGCCCACTTGCCGCCTCCACCGGAGGTTTGGGGGCCACCCTAAGCAGGGGAGAAGAGGAGGCCATGGGGAGGCTTTGTAAGAGTGGGCTCCCCCACATCTCAGAAACCCACCTGGGAGAAGGGCAGGTTCTCAACCTGCCTGGGAACCAGGGAAGAAGCTCTGGGGTGGTGGGGTGTGTGCAAGAGTCACTGGGACGCTCCTTTGGAATGTAGATCCCCCACTCTCTTGGTCCAGTAGACCAGGGTGGAGCCCAGGAGTCTGACTTTCCACTCAGCTATGGGGGTGATTTTGATGCAAACAGGCCACCGCCCTCCCTCCAAGGCACCCTGAGAGGGTAAAAAAGGATTTGAGGGTCCAGAGTTGGAACCTCACCAGCTAAGTGACTTAGAGCATTTACATTTCCTTTATTTCCTTTCAAAACCTGAACTGTCCATCCATAAAATGAGGTTCATGCAAACCATTACCTGCTTCTTAGGATTAGTGGGAGGAGCTAGTGAGAAAAGCGGGAAGCACCAAGCACTGAGCCGCTGCACCATGAGAATTTAGTAGATTCCTGCTTCTCACCCAGGGGGTGACTTCTATAAATGGGTTCTTCCACATCAGCCCCTTCCTAAACTGGAGCAAATCATGGGGAGCGTGTGAAGGATGCCGTGGATGGCAGCGAAGCCTCTCATACCGAAGGCGGGGTCTCCTTGCGCCCCCACGATGAGCACCAACACTGTGGTCTGGATCTGGCCAACTCAGAACACTCTTGCTGATGTGCAAGAACTCGGGGCTGTGGGGCGCCGGGGGGCTCAGTCCACTGAGTGTCCGACTGCAGCTCATGATCTCATGGCCTCTCCGTCGGGCTCTGTGCTCACGGCTCAGACCCTGGAGCCTGCTTTGGGTTCTGTGTCTCCCTCTCTCTCTGCCCCCTCTCCACTCATGCTCTGTCTCTTTCCCTCTCAAAAATAAACATTAAAAAATAAAAAAGAACTCAGGGCAGGGGGTGGGTGCACGTGGCATGGGTGGTTCTCCCATCAGAGAGATGCTCTGGAAGGAGATGGTGGTACAGGACAAAAAGGATGGCAAAGGGGCAGGAAGATGAAAAGAAGGTGAAACATATCACCCACTGGTGTCCTGCATTGGCAACGATTTCTCCAAGCTTCAGAGTTATAAAGGAGGCAGGTCACGTGTATATGGGGTTAGTGGCTTAAAGAGACACAGGACCATGAAGAGTATGAATGGGTACTGCATTGGGGTCTAAAACACACATGCAGCCACTCTGCCTAACAGGAGCTACTCAGGGAGTCTCGGGGGCTCAGTCGGTTGAGTGTCCAACTCTTGATTTCAGCTCAGGTCATGATCTCATGGTTGTGGGATCAAGCCCCAGGTCGGCATGGAGCCTGTTTGGGATTTTCTCTCTGTCTCTGTCTCTCTCTTTCTCAGCCCCTCCCCTGCTCATGCTCTCTCTCTCTCAAAATAAATAAACAACAACAACAAAAAAGATGCTACTCAGAAGGGAAAAAAATAAAATTAACTCTAGGAACAAAGGTCCCTCCCCCAAATCCAGGAATCGTAGTAGAAATGGGGTCCTCATCTGCATCAGAAGAACTTTCTTTTTTTTTTTTTTTTTTTTTTTTTTTATAGAACTTTCATTTCCCAGCCAGGTCTGGCACACTGCTGTGGTCTTCCCTATCCTAGAGCAGACCCTGGGCTCAGAAGACCGCCACCATATATGAAAATAGGGTCATTGCACATCTTATTAGTTACAGTGAGGTAGTGGGGGTGGGGAGCTAATCAAATGTGACTGCTGTCCTTATGAAAAGGGGATATTTGGACACAGAGGCATGCACACAAGGAGAATACCATGCGAAGATGAAGGTAGAGCTTGGGGTGAGGCTTCTATAAGCCCAGGAACACCAAAAACTGCCAGCAAACCACCAGAAGCTAAGAGGCCCAGCACAAATCCTCCCTCACAGCCCTCAGGAAGAAAGAACCCTGCAAACAACCTTGATCCTGACTTCCAGCCTCTAGAACTGAAACAATAAGTTTCTGTTACTTAATCCACCCAGAGCCACCTGGGTGGCTCAGTCAGCTAAGCATCCGACTTCGACTCAAGTCATGATCTCACTGTTCATGAGTTAGAGCCCTGCATCGGGCTCTGTGCCTGAGCCTGCTTCGGATTCTGGGTCTCCCCCTCTCTCTGCCCCTCCCCTGCTTGGGCTCTGTCTCTCTTTCTCTCTCAAAAAAATAAAAATAAGTAAAAATAAAATGTTTTTTAATGAAAAAATAAAGTAAATAAAATATAAATAAACCACCCAGTCTGTACTTTGCTACAGCAGCTCCAACCATCCAATATACCCACAGCCTTACTTGTCTTCACCACACTGATCACCAATGAGGAAAATCAGAAATTTCCAGGAAGTCACCATATTTACATTTTTTTAAAGAGGGAGCTCACACTAGCAGGGGAGAGGGGCAGAGGGAGGGAGAGAGAGAATCCCAAGCAGGCTCCATGCCCAGTGCAGAGCCAGATGCGGGGCTCTATCTCACGAACATGAGATCATGACCTGAGCTGAAATCAAGAGTCTGATGCTGAACATACTAAGCCACCCCGGCGCCCCACCATATTTACCTCTCTGTCCAACACACCACACATCATGGAAGAATTCAAAAATCAATAAAACACAGTCCTCCAGGACACAGGTAGGCAACTGTTTGTCACTTTACATTTTACAAAACACTTTCACGTGCGTGGTCTATCCTCAGTCTGAAGCCGGGGTGGGTCATGTGATTCCCATTCTGCAGATGGGACCAGCGAGTTCCGGAGAGGCAGCGACTGTGCCCAGAGCACCCAGCCGCTAAGTGGCAGGCAAGCAGCCGCAGCGAGCTCTTCTGAGTCTGGGAAGATACTTGCTGGGTTTGCCTCTGTTCTCTGTCTTGCTGCCTGTCTGCAGTCTCGGAGCCTCTTACCTCTTCTGCAAGCAAAGCGCCTGCACTGAGACAACTGGAAATCAGCTGCGAGTATCCAAGAGCTGATCCAAGAAAGCTCCAGAAGGCAAGAAGGGAGGCCGGCCAGGGAGAGTAGAGACTGGCACCCTCCACCCTCCTTTCTCCGGGCCCCTGACTCACTGCTGCTGTCTCTACCGCCCTCCTGGACTTCTCCACACCTCCACCCCCAGGCCCCCAAAAGCCTCCTTCTCGCCAGCAGGCCAGGTTTCTGGTAACGGTGCCACCCAGTGTTGTCAAAATAGCGAGCAGCTGGAAAGAACCCCAGAACGAGATCCGTGTGCCTCTGCGGCCTCCTAAATGACTACAACTGTAGCCGCTAAACCTGTTAATGTGCTAAGCATTTTCTGGCAGGGCCAGGAGGCAGGGCTGGTATTTTGGTAGCTGGGAGAGGCTCCGGGCCTCATCCTCGGCAAGTAAGTCCCCGGAGGAGGAGGACACAAGGAGGAGCAACCCAGGACAGTGCCCACGAAGTCACCGAGAGCCACCCTAGTGGCACTTGTCAGGATTCCTGGAGCACTGCTGGCCTGGTGGGCAAGGCTGGCCGGGCACAGAGGCGTGGCAGGCTAGGGACAGGAACCCCCGGGGGGCGGCGGGGGAGAGGGCCCTCTAGAATGCAAGGTACGGTGGATACTTTTTCTGCTGACGCAGAGCAGCTTATAATGCTGTCCGCGAGGCTGGGCGGCCAGGGCTCGGCCCCATCCCTGTTTGCCTCTGAGTTGGCAGGGGAAGGGCCCCTAGCGACCAAACAAAGGACGAGACGCCAAAGGCAAGACTCCCTGAGAGGGGTCTGAAGACAAGGGCATTCGGAGTGGTCCAGGGGACTGGAATCCATAGGCTGGGGGACATCAGGAACTTCCCTAGACGGTGTTTCTCATTTCCCAGACACACAGCATGAGCCTCTCCACGATATCCTGGTTTTTCAGGGGCTCCTTTAAAAATGGTTCAAAATAGGAGCACCTGGGTGGCCCAGTCGGTTAAGCAGCCGACTTTGGCTCAGGTCATGATCTCACAACTCAAAGTCTCATGAGTTCGAGCCCTGCACTGGGCTCTGTGCTGATGGGTCAGAGCCTAGAGCCTGCTTCCGATTCTGTCTGTCTGTCTGTCTGTCTGTCTGTCTCTCTCTCTCTCTGGCCCTCCCCTGCTCATGCTCACTCTCACCCTCTCTCTCTCTCTCAAAAATAAATAAATATTTAAAAAAATTAAAAAAATAAAAGGTTCAAAATAGGAGACCAGGAATGGGAATAAACCCCCACAACTGGGATCAAAATGAGGCTCTGGTGTTCCTCCATCCCGGATGGGCTCCACTTTGCACTTCCTGGAGGAACCAGGGCGTTTTGAAAGAGTGAAGAGGGGAGGTTGGGGGCCAAAAGATGGGGCTGGGCAAGAATTCTTTCCAGAGCCATTTGGTGACAGGAAATAGTGTGGGTGACAAAGTGCTGCTCAGGTGAGGGAGATGTGGAATCGTTCTGGGAACATATAAGCCAATAAAACCCTGACAGGATTCAGTCTGGAGGGGGGAAAAATCCCAGCTGATAGAAACTGCTGAGAGCGTGCAGCTTTTAAAGCCCTTCTAGCAAAAGGATCTTTGGAAGCTTTGCAAACCCTGACCACGCAGCTGGTCAGCCACAGCCACAGCCCCACCCACAACGCTGAGAGCACGTTCGCTAAATGAGAACTAACCCCTCACAAACATCTAGTCCTGACCTCCCCCCACCCCGACCCCAGCACCCATTCCTTTCTAGGTGCCACTTTCCTCAGAAATTAAGTTTTCCCGGAGCAAAGAGGGGAGGAAGCTGCTGAGGCCACAGTGGGCGGGATGCAACCTCAGCCGGCGGCTGACCCTGGACAAGGCATTTCACCTTTATGAGTCTCATTTTTCAATCTGCAGAAGTGGTGGGAAGGAAGCTGAGGTTGTAGAGTTGGTGGGAAGATTAAAGACTTCAAGTATACAGGGTGCCAAGCATGGTCGGGGGGTTGGGGGGTGGTAGAAGGGTACTTCCTGAGGGCTAGCCCTCTCCCTTCCCACCTTTCTCTCTGGGCCCTCCAGCACCACATCCAATGCAGGGAGGATGCAGACTAGTGGGAGTTTAAAAGTTGGGGATATGGGTGCTTAGGTGGCTCAGGCCATTAAGTGTCCAACTTCAGCTCAGGTCGTGATCTCATGGTTTGTGAGTTCGCACCCCGTGTTGGGCTCTATGTTGACAGCTTGGGGCCTGGAGCCTGCTTCCCATTCTGTGTCTCCCTCTCTCTCTGCCGCTCCTGTGCTCACGCTCTGTCTCTCTCTCTCAAAAATAAATAAACCTTAAAAAAATAATTTTTTAAAAAGTTGGGGAGGCAAAGGCATACTTATATAAAACAAGTCATGAGTTTAATAAAAACCCCCTCCAACCTAGAACACCATTCCCTGCCTCTCCCATCTTCCCCCACTCCACCAGCTGATAGTCTCTCGGCTGCTAGACTTATTTTAACAGGGTCAGTATGTCTGCATTCCATTTCCTGAGCTCTGAAGGGCGCCCCATTCAATAGACCAGCATCTGAATGGTGCCTCCCTTCGCTCCCGCAGTGCAGTCGGCCAATGTTGCAGCCCTACTAAAGCACTTCTTTAGTGTCCTCGCCTTCAGGAAACCTTTCCTAGTCCTTCCCGTGCCTCTTCTTTCTTTGGACACCAACAGTCATTCATCTGTACTTTTCCAATGGAGCTTGTCAAACCCTGCCTTTATCCTATTGGGTTTGTGTGTGATTCCAGCTAGGGATGGATCTTACCTTTATATTCCCTGCAGCACCTAGCACGAGGCTAATTCATGCTGTGAAACCAGCATTACCCTGATACCAAAACCAGTCAAAGACATTTAAAAAGAAAAAAAAATTTTTTTTTTTGGTAATTTTAAAAACCTTAACCTTTGGAGGCACCTCTGTTATGCGTCTAACTTCGGCTCAGCTCATGATCTCACCGTTTGTGGGTTTGAGCCCGGCGTCGGGTTCTGTGCTGACAGCTCAGAGCCTGGAGCCTGCTTCAGATTCTGTGTCTCCCTCTCTTTCTGACCCTCCCCCGCTCGTGCTCGGTCTTCTGTCTCAAAAATAAATAAGCTATTAAAAAATTTTAATAAATTTAAAAAAAACCTTAACCCTTACCTCACACCCTATCAAAAAATTAACTCAAAATGGATCATACAGCTCAATGTAAGAGCTAAGACGATAAGACTTTTATAACAATTGGTGGAAAATCTTTATGAACTTGGGTTAAGCAAAGGTTACTTAGATAGGCCCACAGAGAGCTCAAACCATAAAAACAAAAAAAATGATATATTGGACTTGATCAAAATTTAAAATATCTTCTCTTTGAAAGGCACTAATATGAAAATAAACACAAGCCACAGACTGAGGGGAAATATTTGCAAAACATATATCTGATAAAGGACATGTAGTCAGAATATATAAAGAACTCTTAAAACTCAATAATGAGAAGACAAATGACCCAATTTTTTTTTCATGGCTAAAAGCACTGAACAGACATTTCACAAAAGAAGTAATACAAATGGGCCAAAACCCCCCGTGAAAAAAGGTTCAACATCATTAGTCATCAGGAAAATGCAATTAAAATCACAATGAGATACCACTAAACATCTATTATGATGACTAAAATTAAAAAGACTGACAATGCCAAGCACCAGCAAGGATAGGGAATAAACTGGAACTCTCAGGCACTGCTGGTGGAAATGCTAAATGGTACACCCACTTTGGAGAGCAGTTTGGCAGTTTCTTACAAAGTTAAATATACATTTATGACCTAGCGATCTGACTCCTAGGCATTGGACCAAGAGAAATGAAAACATATGTCCACACTAAGACCTATAGCCATGTTCAGAGTGCCTTTACTCATAATGGCCACAACTTGGAAACAACCCAAATGTTCACCAACTGGGAAGTGAATAAGCAAGTTGTGATATATGCAGCCATACATGCAACAACATGAGTGAATCTTAAGTGCATTGCGTTAGTGTCCCATTGCTGCTGTAACAAATTACCACAAACTTAGTGGCTTACGACACCACAAATTTATCTTGTGGTTCTGGGGATCAGAAGTCCAAGATCAGTTTCTCTAGGGCTAATGTCAAGCTGTCGTCAGCAGGACTGGCTCCTTCTGGAGGCTCTGAGGGGAAAACCTGTTTCCTTCTCTTTTCCAGCTTCCAGAGACCACCTGCATTCCTCGGCTCTTGTCCCTTCCCCAAAGCCAGCCCCCTGCTTGAAGGAGGAGTTTGATCAAAGGCACAGAGACACAGAGAGTTTGAACTTCTAAGTTCATGGTGTATAATGCGACATTTCAAAGATAAGGAAACCAAGATTCAAAGAGATTTAGTGTCTCACCCCAGGTTTTGGACGTGATGAAAGTCACATTCAAACCCAAGGCCTCCGAATCTAAACACAGACTTTCCCCCAGTACGTGTGAGCCTTTGGGCCTTCCCACTTTGACCTTGAACCTCTTGCCCTGGAGGTTGGATGGGCATCTTTGCCATGTGCTCTGAGGCCCTGCACTCCCTCCCCACTCCCCCAGCGACAGCCTCTGTTCTCCTCAGCAGCTCAACCTGTGGAGTTTGCATAACCATCCCCATTGCCCCGCCCTGGGGCCAGCCAGTTCCCACCCCCAGTCTGGTGAAATTATAACCTTAATAAGATTGATGTTTACATCCTGCTTTATATTAGCCAGCACTCTTTCACTTATTTATTTGGCCTTCCCTGTTGTTTGAGACTAAGGGTACAGATATTACCAGGCCCATTTAGCAGATAAGAAAGCTGAGGTACTGGAGGTGGGCACAGGCTGGCCACATTCACACAGCAAGCGAGGCAAGGCCAAAATCAAAAGGTCTCCAGATGGGGTGCCCGGGTGGCTCAGTCAATTGAGCGGTTGAGCGTCTCACTCTTGATTTCGTCTCAGGTCATGATCTCCTGGTTGGTGGGTTCAAGCCCCACGACAGGCTCTGTGCTGGCAGTGCAGAGCCCACTTCAGATCCTGTCTACCTCTCTCTTTCTTTTTCTCAAGCTGACCATGGACCCTGCTTAGGATTCTCTCCCTCCCTCTCTCTTTTTGCCCCTCTCCCCAACTCACACTCACTCTCAAAAAAAAAAAACAAAAAACAGAAAAACAAACAAACAAAAGCAACTTATATATATATATATATTTTATCACAAGTTAAAAACAAAAACAAGGGGTGCCTGGGTGGCTCAGTCAATTAAGCTTCCAACTCTTGATTTCAGTTTAGGTCATGATCTCACGGGGATGGGATTGAGCCCCATGCTCAGCGTGGAGCCCACTTGAGATTCTCTCTCTCTCTCCCTTTCCCTCTGCCCTTCCCTGCTTGCACACACTCTCTCTCTAAAAAAATAAATAAATAAAATCTGTTTAAAAAAATAAAAACAACAAAAACACTATTAAGAAGATGAATAGGCAAGCCACAACTGAAAGTGTTCATACTACATATATGTGACAAAAGACCTATATCCAGGATATATAAAGAAGCTTAGCAACTCAATAATAAGAAGACAACCCTTTTTCCAATTGGGCAAAGGTTTGAACAGACTCTTCACAAACAAAGAAGTTGGTAAGTACATGAAAATATACTCAGTATCATTAGTCACCAGGAAAATGCAAATTAAAATACAATGAGATACCACTCCCGCCCACTAAAATGGCTAAAATTAAAAAGATTAATAATATCAAATGCTGGTGAAGATATACAGCAACCAAACTGTTCATACAAAGCTGATGGAAAAATAGAATGGTACAACAATTTTTGGAAAGAATATGACAGTTCCTTATAAAAAAACAACATGTGCTTGACAGATGACGGAGAAGATTTGTTTCTAAACCTTCACCCAAGAGAAATAAGGGGAAAATAGGTCCACAAAAGCCTTATACACAGATGCTCATAGCAGCTTCATTCATTATAGCCCAAAACTAGAAGCAACCCAACTGTCCATCAATTGGCAAATGGATAAAAATTGTGGTATATTCAAATAATGGAATATTCTCAGCAACAAGAAGGAACAAACTACTACTATATACAGTAACATGGACGCATCTTTTCTTTTTAAGTCATATCATATTATCTTTTTATATGAAATTTTAGAGCCAGCAAAACTAAACTATAGTGGCAAAAACCAGATCATTGGTGTCTGGGACCAAAAATGGGCTGAGCTGCAGAGAGACACAAGGGACCTTTTGGGGAATAACAGAAATATTCTATTGTGGTTGCAGCTACATGAGTATACACATTTGTCAAAACTCCTAGACCTATATACTTTTAAAGGAACGTACTTGATTGTATGTAAATTCCACCACAATTAAGTGAGTTTAAAAAGAACTCTTTAAAAGTCAAACCACAGGGGTGCCTGGGTGGCTTAGTCGGTTAAGCGTCTGACTTTCGCTTAGGTCATGATCTCGCGGTTCGTGGGTTCGAGCCCCGCATCAGGCTCTGTGCGGACTGCCAGCTCAGAGCCTGGAGCCTGCTTCAGATTCTGTGTCTCCCTCTCTCTCTGACCCTCCCCTGCTCACGCTGTCTCTCTCTCTCCTAGAAATAAATAAAAAAAAAATTTAAAAAAAAAAAAAGTCAAACCACAAACTGGTGAGAACATCTGCCAAATAAATGACAAATATGACAAATCAATATCTTTAATATATAAAGAGAACATACAAACTGATATAAAAAGCATTAAGATGTTAATAGAGTAAAGGCCAAAGGACACAAACAAGCCACAAAAGGAAATAAAAATAGCTAATGAGCAAATAAAAAATTAAACCAGTGAACTGCCATAGTCCACATACCAAATTAGCACTCTTTTGTTTGTTTTAGTAATAATGCTAGTAAGGCAAGATGGGCACTCTGCTGGCAAAAATATAAATTGGTACATTTCTGGAACACAATTTGGCAAAAAGTATCCAGAGCCTTAACAATTTCCAGGTTATTTGACACATTTTTAGAAACCTATCCTAAAGAATAATCACAGATGGGCAATCAAAATAAGAGATGTACAGGGTCACCTGGGTGGCTCAGTCGGTTAAGCGTTGGACTCTTGATTTCAGCTCAGGTCATGATCTCTCCATGTCAGGCTCTGCACTGACAACATGGAGCCCGCTTGGGATTCTCTCTTTCCTTCTCTCTTTGCCCGTCCCCACTCATGCACACATGTACACTCTTTCTTTCTCTCTCAAAATAAATATGCTTTTTTAAAAAATTAGAGATCTACATGCAAGAATTTTCATTAATGATTTAGAGCAAGCCATTTGGCCAAGTAAATATGGATACATCAATATAAGGAAATATCAAATATTTGTTGACGATAGGAGCTTAACAAATATTTCTTAAATGTACTCAATTTAGGGGTGCCTGGGTGGCTCAGTTGGTTAAGCATCTGACTCTTGATTTTTGGTTCAGGTCATGATCTCGTGGTTTATGGTTTGAGCCCAGCATTGGGCTCCATGCTTACAGTGCAAAGCCTGCATGGGATTCTTTCTCCCTCTCTCTGTCCCTCTCCCATTCATGCTCACTCTCTCTCAAAACAAATAAATAAACTTTTAAAAAAGGTACTCAATTTCTATATTATATAAGAACTTTAAGGAGTGGGTTGCATAGATGACTTACACTGATGGCTAGAGCAACATATACAAAAAATTTTTCATTCGGCAAAGATCAGAAATCACCTAAATGGGGGCGCCTGGGTGGTTCAGCCGGTTAAGCGTCCAACTTTGGCTCAGGTCATGATCTCATGGCTTGTGGGTTCGAGCCTCACATCGGGCTCTGTGCTGACAGCTCAGAGCCAGGAGCCTATTTCAGATTCTGCGTCTCCCTCTCTCTCTGCCCCTCCCCAGCTCATGCTCTGTCTCTCTCTGTCTCAAAAATAAATAAATGTTTAAAAAAATTAAAAAAAGAAATCACCTAAATGTCCATCAAAAGAAGTAAAGTTAAATAAATCATGGTAAATCCACATAATGAAATACTATGCATCTGTTAAGAAAAATGAAACAGACATACAGCTATTACTATGGAATAATCTCAAGATGTATCATTAAATTTAAAAACAAATTACAGAACAGGTCATTTGGAATACAACTATTTGGAATGCAAGGGCATGGGGGAGGATAGATATAAATTTATGCTCACAGACATTTCCAGAAAGATAGAGGGAAAAAACAAAATGATAACAGTGGTTGACTCTGTACTGGAGAACTAGGGTCTAAGCATGAGGAATAGGAATGGGAAGGAGGCTTAGATTTACTTCTCTAGTTTACTCTGTTGTAATTTTTGAATTTTTTATTATATTGAGGTCCTTTCCAAAAAAAAAAAAAAAGGAGGGGCGCCTGGGTGACTCAGTCAGTTAAGCGTCCTACTTTGGCTCAGGCCATAATCTCGTAGCTCCTGAGTTCAAGCCCTGCATTGGGCTCTGTGCTGACTGCTTGGAGCCTGGAACCTGCTTTGAATTCTGTGTCTCCCTCTCTCTCTCCCCCCCCAGCTCTCTCTCCTTCAAAAATAAGAATTAAAAAAAGAAAAGAAAAGAAAAGAAAAAGCCACACACAGACTTTATTTAAAAGAAAGAAGGGGAGGGGTGCCTGGGTGGCTCAGTCAGTTCAGTATCCGACTTCGGCTCAGGTCATGATCTCGCGGTTCGTGGGTTCAAGCCCCGCATCAGGCTCTGTGCTGACAGCTTAGAGCCTGAAGCCTGCTTTGGATTCTGTCTCCCTCTCTCTGCCCCTCCCTCACTCATTCTCTCTCTCTCTCTCTCTCTCAAAAATAAATAATATAACATTAAAAAGCTTTAAAAACAATAAACGAAGGGGAATGTTATGGGTTGAATTGTTTCCCAAAAATGTGTATGTTGAAGCTCTAACCCCCAGGATCGCATGTCTCACAATGTGATCTTAGTTGGAAATAGGGTCACTGCAGATGTAATTAGTTAAGATGAGGTAATTAGGACGGGCTCTAATTCAGCATGTCTAGTGTTCTTATAAAAAGAGGAAATTTGGACACAGAGGCATGCACACAGACAGAACACCATGTGAAGATGAAGGCAGAGATGGAGATGATGCTTCTAAAAGCCAAGGGACACTGAAGACTGCCAGCAAACCACCAGAAGCTAAGAGCCCTCTCTCTCACGGCTCTCAGAAAGAACGGATCCTGCCAACACCTTGATCTTGGACTTCTGGCATTCAGACTGTGAGGCAATAAATTTCCATTGCTTAAGACACTCAGTTTGTGGTCCTATATCACAGCAACCTGAGAAGACTAATACAGGGATGAATACTAACATGAAATCAGACAACAAGTGGTAAGGTTCACAAAGATCAAACCAACCATCCTAGAAACAAACATCATCAGCATCTTCTCCCATAACCAACGGATCACCTAACCCCACTCTCATCCTTTAGCTCGGGAGTAAATGCTTCTTTCTCCCTCTCTCTCTCCCTCTCCCCCCTGCCCACACACAACTTAACTTATAAATGTAAAACAACAGAAGCATCTGACTTTATTACAATCCCATGCATCAATACAGCACCACCCATCTAGGGGAAACAGACACTTTCCCAGCATAGTGTTGGATGAATTAAAGGCACTGAAAGAAAAGAATATACCAGAAAAAAACCCAGTAACTCTAGTTTCTCTATGCAATGGAAACTATCCAATCTGTCAGTACCCACAACATCTTCAAAAAGAAAGCTATAGCTTTCACAACTGTACTCACTCAGGGATTCAAGGGGCACCAAGCTGTGCACCCAAAACAGAGGCTCTCCCAGAGCAGGAGGCTCTCCCTGGGTGCAGGGCACCACACCTCCAGGGCAAGCTCCAGATCCCTACCAAGACCTCACCAAAGTTCCCAGGAGTACTTGCTCCCATCAGGCTAGAATCCTTTCCAGAGGTCTTTCTTACCCTCATCCCTATTTCTACCAGAAAGCAAAACAGAAGGACAAAATCTTGGTCATAAAACCCAAATGAGCTCAGGGGGATGGGGTGGAGGGAGGGCTTATTGGAAGGTTTTAAGCTCACCAGACCTTTTAGCTGAGGTTTCAAAATGGCAGCTAGCTAAACTCCATTTGGCCTAAATCTGCTCACCCAAACCTCCCTCCCATTCCCCAGGGGTGTCCATAGTTACTAGCACAGCCACCTGCAAACGTGGAATCTGGATCTCCCTTCTTTCAAATACTAGGGAAGTGGGATCACAAAGATTAGCTCCCAATGACAGAGAAGAGGCTAGAAGGGGGGAAAGAAGGGGAGAAGGAAGACCTTCACGGCAGCGTGCAAGGACATGGCGGGCTCGCCCCATCCCATATCTCAACTATTATGCATTCCCAACGGGCTTGGCCAACATCCAGAGAGACTCCAGGCTGGTGAGTCTGTGAATGTGAGGCAGAGATAAGCGGCACAGAGAGGGGGAGCTCACCCACGGTTATATATGGGCTGCCAGAGCAAGGAGCCAAGGGACTCTTCCATTTCCAAGACATTTCTGCACTCGGTCCTCTCCCCAAGATTAAGAATTCTCCTTTTTGGCTGCCTCCCTCTCCCTGGAACATAACTAAGCAGCTTAAGAACATGAAAAATTGGGAGTTTTGGTATGAGATTTTAATGTGCTAAAATCACGTTGACCCTGGATATTTGTTTGCAATAAAACCGGAAGAGTAGGAAGCTCCTTTCTTTCCTTTATCTCTGGGATGGCCTGCATTTGAGAGACAGGGAGGGGCCAATCTCCGGCCCCACCCTCAGCCCAGGGATTTGCTTTGGAAGTTTAGAAAAGGTGTGCTTCCTTCCAGGAGGAGGCTGGGCCGTTGGGGAAGGGTGGACACACTTGGACAAACAGATATGGGAGGAAGGCCTCCGAGGAGTGGGAACATAAGCAAAACCTCAGAAGGGGTGGCTCTTGCCCCAACAGTGAGGACAGCTGGGGGAGGGACAAAGAAAAGTCTTATGGAAACTGAGGGATGTGGTGCGAGATGCTTATCTACCCTCACCAACTCTAGGATATCTCTGAATGTTGTCCCTATGTACCACCCCCCCTCCAAGAGCAAACTCCAGCAACACAGGGCCCCAGCAAAATCTGGAGGAAAGGAATGTCTGCCCCGAGCCTTGCCCCAGGGTCAGACGCCTGGAAAAAATTCCTGGGATTACTTGATGTTGTCTAAGATGGATTTGGAGCCACCCCGGCTGACGAGAGATGTGGCTTTGGCTCGGGGCTGCCAGAACTGGTCTGTGGCGAGCTGAGGACAATTTCATGTCTCAAATCTTTTGTCCTCGCTGCTCACCAATCTGAATCTGCCTTCCTCTCTCTTCCCTGTTCATTGAAATCCTTAAAAACCGTCTCCTCTCCCAGCTCCCCTGATCCCCTCATTCAAAAGTAATCCACTGTCCTTTATGCTCCTTCAACAAGAGCTCATCCCCCTAACTCCAGGTTTGCTTGCCTGCCTTGTCTTATAATTAGTCTCACACCCCTCTAGGTGTACCCTCTCAAATGCCAAGAACTGGGTCCTACACATCTCTCTGACCCCTAGCACGCACTTCTCCAGAGCAGCCACTCAATAAATACTTACCGAATACAGAGACCCCTAAGGAGCTGACTGGCAGTGGCTGGCTTTTCTCCTCCTACTCCATTCAGTCATTTGTTCAACAGACATGTTCGTGCCCAGTATCACACTGGGACTCTTCAATCAAGCAGCTAAAAAAAAGTAAGTTTTGGTATCTAGGCTTCAGCATGGAAAGCCATGTCTTCATGAAGGTCCTTGGGGGACACAGATTGTCTAAGACATGGGTGAGGGCCCTCAAGGGCTCTGCCCATCCCGTCCGGGAGAAGCCCAGATATGCCTATCACAGGAGATGGCAGAGCTAAGTTAACCCAACTGTCTATGTACCCAGTACTCTGGGGGTGCTTGGTGGGGGGAGCTGGGAATTTGGGGGTGGGGAGAGCTCTAGAAAGTCTTCTCGGCAGAGCAGAGGCCATCCTGGAAGGGGGAGGATCCACTGAAGGTCATGAGAAAAGTCTGTCCTGCTCAGGGATCAATAAGTGCAAATTACTTGAGAAGCTGTGTGTCCAGAAACTGCTCTACTGTGGGGGTGGGGATGGGGAGCCAGGGGTGTGGGGAGAGGAAGGGGGTAGGTTGGGGATAGTCATTTATCCCGGCCTTTTTCAACTCTAAAATTATAGGACTCTAATCTGAACCCTCCCTGCCAACAACTTGAAAAAGTTGTCTGAGACCAGGGACATTTGGAGAGAAAGTTGAATAGTGAGTCAAATAATAAACCAAAAAGAAATCCTGAAGTCAAAACAAGGGATAAATTTTCCTTATCTCTCTAAGACATGCATCAAAGCAGCTAGCTGCTGTCTGCCCAACCTGGGAAGATGATCACGGTTTTTAATGGCCTCTAAACAATAGGACCAGCCTTTGTAATAAAGTTGAACAAATTAATCCTTTAGGCTTCCTCCCTACACCCTGCCGACTCCCAGCTCCCCCTGCTCTGAGGCAGGGCCACCTTCAGGGGTCTGGGAAACGGAGGGATCCAGCGGAGATATAAAGCCTCTGAGAGCTCAGGTGGTTTGTGAAAGAGAATCAACCCTGTGGGTGACGGTGATGGTTCCCAAAGGGAGTGTCAAAGACAATTGCCTCTATCCTGATCTGGGTAAAAGGAAGAAGACTCCTCTCAGAAAATACATAAACAAACAAACAAAAAACAAGAGAGACATGGTGCACTAAGGAACTGGCACAAGAGGTAAACTCTGTTCTTATGTGGTGAGCTCGTTTATTCATTCAGCAAACATTCATGCACTCCTAGTATAGTGTGAGGCACCTGTACAGGTGCAAAAGTATACAAAGATTTAAAATACCTGCCTTCCACTTGTGGGGATGAGCACTGGGTGTTATATGTAAACCAACTTGACAATAAGTATTTAAGAAAAAAAATAAAATAAAATAATAAAGTAAAGTAAAATAATAAAGTAAAATTAAAAAATAAAATAATAAAATAAAATATACCTGCCCTCAATAGATGGTTACTGGATGGTTGTGGGAGGGAGGGATGGACTAAATGCGTAAGGGGCATTAAGGAATCTACTCCTGAAATCACTGTGGCACTATATGCTAACTAACTTGGATGTAAATTTAAAAAATAAATTAAAAAAATAAACATTTAAAAAATAATAAATAAATAAACATATAAAAATAAAAAATAATAACAATGGGGCACCTGGGTGGCTCAGTCGGTTAAATGTCTGACTTTGGCTCAGGTCATGATCTTACGGTTTGTGGGTTCGAGCCCCACATCGGGCTCTGTGCTGACGGCTCAGAGCCTGGAGCCTGCTTCAGATTCTGTGTCTCCCTCTCTCTGCCCCTCCCCTACTCATGCTCTGTTTCTGTCTCAATAATAAATAAACATTTTTTTAAAATTTTAATACATTAATTTTTTAAAAATTTAAAAAATAGTAATAATAAAATACCTGCCCTCAGTGGAATTATAGTCTAGGAAGTAGTGCTAGGAATAAGGTACATCCACAGATATAGATAATAAAAGTTAGTACGATAGTATGTGCAGAGAGTTACACAAGTCCAGACCTTTCTGTTCATGTCTTTGCTTCTGGCTTTGATGTACCACATTCAATCTGGGTGATTGGAGCAGATGTTATTGAAAACAATAGGGAGATCAGAAAGAGGAGAAAGAAAATGGGACAGAAAAGACAAAGGAAACCAAGCCCCTCCTTCCTGCCCCTGCTGAAAGCTTAGCCCTAGTTCTGGGAAGCAAAGGACCAGTTGTCACTCACCAGAGGTCCCCAGGCATGTCCACGCCACTGAGTCACAAGTCAAGGCACATATGCTCCTGTACCAACAAGGCACATTTTTGCTGAAATACACAAAATTCTGGCCATCCGGAGTTTTCTATTTGATATACCAATTCCCAGCATCTGACGACCACGTGCCCTCGACTCTGACCAATACCACGTATGTGTGCATAAACACACGTGCATGCATGCCAAAGGTAATAATGGAGGAAAGTCTAAGGCTTTTTCATCTGTGGTTCAAAAGTTAACATTCTCTCCTTTTGAAAACAGTGACAAATACATGTTTTGCACGTGTGTAGCCTCTCATTTTTTAGCTTTTCAATGAATATTACTTTCTGCATGCCGCTAGCAACTTTCATTGGTAAACAAAGGCAAAACACTAGTATCTCCACTTTAAATTTTTCTCCTTTATCCATTTGTTTCCTACTCAAGAATGGTTGAGGGGTGCCTGGGTGGCTCAGTTGGTTAAGCGTCCAACTTCAGCTCAGGTCATGATCTCATGGTTCATGAGTTACAGCTCCGTGTCAGGCTCCATGTTGACAGCAGAGCGTGGAGCCTGCTTCAGATTCTGTGTCTTGCTCTCTCTCTGCCCACCCCCACCCCACCCCCACCTCTCTCTCTAAAATGAATAAACATTAAAAAAAAATTTTTTTTAATGCTTGAACACCGACCATGTGTCATGATTGTGCTGGGTATGAAGTTTTCTAGCCGAAACAAGACAAATGCAAGCCCTGCCTTCAAAAGGGTCAGAGTCCGGTCAGAGTCCAAGTGTTGGAGAGAGACAGGGAAATGCACTCCACCTCCAGGATCTGAGGCAGCTTCCAAAGAAACTGATGGAGACAAACCTTAAAAAAGCACTGTGAGAAGCACCCGGGTAGCTCAGTTGGTTAAATGTCCAACTCTTGATCTTATGGTTTATGAGATCAATCCCTGCATGGGGCTCCACACTGACAGTGCAGAGCCTACTCAGGATTCTCTCATTCTCCTTCTCTCTCTGCCCCTCCCCTGTTCTCTCTCTCTCTCTCTCTCTCTCTCTCTCAAAATAAATAAATAGACTTAAGGGGGGAAAAAAGGCTATTGTGATTTTTGCCAGGTGGGAAAGAGGGAAAAAGAGAGATGGGTCAGCAATTTGTGCTCAGAGAGTGAGCTGTCTAGCGTGTCCAGACCATGGGGTGAGTGGCGGTGAAGGGCAAAGGGTGAGAAAGGAGACTGAAGAGGTTGGCTGGGCCCAGACCATAGAGCCAAGAAAGCCTTGCCAAGGAGTTTGGACTTTATCCCATGGGCAATGAGGAAACCACTGAGGGTTTTAAGCAAAGGCAGGTGACATAATCAGATTTATGTCATAGCAAGATTATTCCGGCTGCTGGGCGGAGAATGCACTGGAATAGGAAGAGCCTGGGCAGACTCTAGAGACAATTCCAAAACAGAATCAACAGGACTGGGTTCCCCACTGGAGGTAGGAAGGAAAAGAGATGTAAACCATCAGGCTTGAGGGGCCCTCATCCAAGACAGGAAACCAATAAGGAAGCAAGAGGCAGAGAAATTAAGAGCCTTGCCTAAGGTCACATAAATTACTGGAGAGCAGACTGAAGCCAGGAACCTAAAATTCTTTCCAGTAGAAACCCCTTGGTTTGCCATGTTAGCATCAACCTGTGACCAAACTTGACCGTCATTTGCCAGGCTCACTCTTTGTTCCCTACCTGTTCATGCACATACATTTTTTGTCCTAGGAAGACTGTAAACTGGACAGGGCAGAATGTCTTTTGACCTCTCATAGGGCCTGGCACATACTAGGCACTAGGTGGTCAATGAATGCTTGTTATTAAATCAAACCCCAGGAGCCCGAGGGGCACCTTAGGCATTGTCTTACTTGTGACACAAGACACTTTCTTTCATCAATTCTTAACAAACAGTATTTTTAAAAACATAATTCCTAGATGCTTGGATTTCACAGCCCAGGAAATTTGTTACAACAACAAAAATTAGAGGGATCAACACAGTCTTGCCAATTTTTTTATTTTGCCAAACAAGGACAATCTAAAACCCAACTGTCATCTATTAACTGCCATCTACTACCTTGTTTCTTTAAAAAAAAAAAACCCTCATACATACCCAAAAAGTCAGAATAATATAAGATTAAGGATAATCCTTCAAATTAAATCAGAGTTCCTCAACCTTAGCACTACTGACACTTTAGGCCAATAAGTCTTTGCTATGGGGATGCAGGGAGAAGAATGGGGGGGCTTTCCTGTGCACTGTGGGGCACTCAGTAGCATCTCTGGCTGCTACTCTTACATACCAGTAGCCCCTCCCAAGATGTGACAACCAAACAATGTCTCCAGGTATTGCCAAACATCCCCTGGGGGCAAAATCATCTCAGTTGAGAACAACTGAATTAAATAAAGCCTTACTAAAAATGTAGTTCTATTGTCCTTCTCTCTCTCTTTTTTTTTTTTTTTAAATGTTTTATTTATTTCTGAGAGACAGCATGAGCAGAGGAGGGTCAGAGACAGAAGGAGACACAGAATCTGAAACAGGCTCCAGCTCTGAGCTAGCTGTCAGCGCAAAGCCCAACGCGGGGCTTGAATCTACAAACCGTGAGATCATGACCTGAGCCGTAGTCGGACGTCCAACCGACTGAGCCACCCAGTTGCCCCTGTCCTGCTCTTTTAGACCAGTGAAAACTTTAGCATGGACAGGCATCGGTCCATAAACCAAAGGCACAGAGGCTAAGAGGGTGGGATCTGACATCATACTTGAACTCAAATCCCAATTATTCCTCCTTCCTGCTGTCACCTGACCTTGACCAAGTGATTGCTCTAAACCTCCCTTTCCTCTCCTGCAGCATCTACCTTGTCAGGGTGGTTGACAGGATTGAGTGGAATAGATGCAACCCACTTAGCAACGTGCCTGGCACATGACTGTTGGGAGAGGAAGGGTGACCATTAATAGTATTATTTCTAACACTTCTAAACACATAACACATTAACAATGGCTACCCAGATTTAAGACTTTCTGGGTAAAGGGACCCACACATAACATAGTAGGTCTTCAATAAACATCTATTGAGTGAAATAAATGAACCCTAAATCACCCTGCTTCCACCAGCTCCTGTCTTCAACACTGCCACATCTCAGTCTTTTTCTCCTCTACCAAAACTTTTCCAAATCTTACCCATGGGGATTAAATGCATAAAAGAAAGTCTGGCCAGTCCAGGACCTCTGCCTGGGGCTCTTTGTGGGGGGTGGGTGGATGTTGGGGGAGGTACTTTGTGGAATCCACTATCAAGAGCAGTTATCAACCTACCACCCACTACCTGCACTTGGAACAACTCTTACCTCACCAATGAGAGCACAGCCTTGTTGAGGCTCACCACTACCACCACCCATGTCACCACATCTTCAGGTGACTGCTCTCCTCCCTAGATATTTAACCTGGAGGTAGGCCAAGGACAGAAAAAGGAGATGGCAATATCCTTGAACAAAAGTAGCTATAATAGGGCGTGGGAAGTAAGGCAAACGACAAATTAAACAGACAACCTCATATGAAAAGAGGTGGAGAGGCTCCAAGGGGGTCAGAGTTCCTGCTGCGTCCTACATCCCCACCAAGCCCACCTCCCACCTAAGCAGGCAGAGAGAGCACTGGCGGCTCTTACAAGGGGAGAAACACTCCTCATTATAAACCGGACATGCTCCTGACCAAAGCCCAGCCAGCAACAAATTCTGGAGTTCATCTCATAAGCACAGTATTTTTGGCAATTTCCCAAAGGAATGAATTTTTCTGGCCATCACAGGGGCATAGGACATGAGCATGGGGCAGGGTGGGGACTTAAAAAGCAGGTAATCCAAGTTCTCATTCTATAGATGGGGAAACTGAGGCTCATAATGAGAAAGGAACTTGCTCAGGACCATCCGCAGGTGCCCCACTCAGTGGCAGCACTAACCCAAGAGTTCAAGGCTTTTGTTCTGGCACTGAGCCTTGCCAGAAGCTAAGACACATCCCCAAAAGGGGATGGTGTATCATGAACCCAATCTCACTCTTCCTGAAAAAATAAATGATCACATTTGCAGCTTCAGATGAGGAGAGGATTAACAAGTTCTCAGAAGGGGCCATTGATCTATGGCTTCTCCATCCATTTGGAAACAGAGAGAGAATAAATTAATTCCATGGGAGGATCCAGCAACTAACTTCTCTACCCCGTCAAGCACCATTGGTCTTCTTCAGACTATCTGATACTATAACCAAAACACAAAGAGGATTGTAAAGACCATTAGGGGGAAATGTGCAAATGGTGAATCTGAGCAGAGTACAGCGGTATTCGTCATACCATTCTCACATTGTTTCGGAAGACTTGAAACTTTTCTAAGTAAAAAATTTGAGGGTGAGTGAGAAAGCACTAAATAAGAACCTAAACCAAATTTTTTTTTTTTTAATTCAGAAAGGACTAAGAATCATTCCTTCAGTTTCACTCAATTTCTTTATCTTAGGACTAACATCCTCAGAGTTTAAAAAAAAAAAAGACATTGAAGAGGTTAGAGGTGTAGGGCTCCAAACAAATAGGATGCTGGTGTTCATGGTAGCCGGTAGCTATGGCAACCTTGGAATCCAATCTGATTTCAAAAATGTTGTCCCATTAGCTCCCAAAATACACATATACTTGTCATATCATGTATCCTGGTGCTCTTGATTCAGAAAGTAACTAAAGTAACAACAGGCTATGGATGGGACAAATGTCAGAATCTTTCCCCAAAAGTCCATCCCCTTTGCAATACAGTGGTTCACAAATACAATAAAATGCAGTTTAATTTCCATTCAGTTTGGAAATCCTTTCACATAAATAAATTATTGAATCAAAATCCACATCTAAGTCACAGTCAACTATGTTCTCTATCTACAGCAGTATTTAATTGGGGCCACATGGGATCCATAATCTAGCCCTGAAAATCTATCCTTGGCCACATAGAAAAAATTCATGCCAGTAGGACACCTGGATGGCTCCATTGGTTAAGCATCCAACTCCTGATTTCTTTTCAGGTCATGATCTCACAGTTCATGAGATTGAGCCCCACATCGGACTCCTGGCTGACTGGTCACAGTCACAGAAACTGCTTGGGATTCCCTACCTCCTCTCTCTCTGCCCCTCCCCCTGCTGCTCATGCTCTCTCTCTCTCTCTCTCTCTCTCTCTCTCTCTCACTCGCTCGCTTGCTCTCACTCCCTCTCAAAAATAAATAAATAAACATTTTTTAAAAATTTCATGCCAGTAGCATGGCAATCAAAGCTTGGAGATTTGAGGTA
The DNA here is from genome assembly GCF_003009895.1 of Hyaena hyaena. Taxonomy (NCBI): domain Eukaryota; kingdom Metazoa; phylum Chordata; class Mammalia; order Carnivora; family Hyaenidae; genus Hyaena; species Hyaena hyaena. The sequence continues at coordinate 380,941 of NW_024081483.1, forward strand.
ACACAGCCCATTCAAGAAACCTGAAAGAACTCCTTACGGCTAAAATAAGAGCAGAGGGGAGAATAAGCAAGGGAATATAAAGTCGGAAAGACAGGTAGAGATCAGATCCAAGAAGGCCTGTACACTCAACAAAAGAGTAGGAAGTTTATCCTTCGGGCAATAAGAAACCACTTTAAGATGGGAGGAATATAATTGGATCCTTCTGGAAGAGGATGCATAGATGGAAGTAACTCAAAACTAGGGAGTCTAGGGGTACCTGAGTGGCTCAGTCAGTTAAGCGTCTGACTTCAGCTCAGGTCATGATCTCACAGTTCTTGGGTTCGAGCCTCACATCAGGCTCTGTGCTGACAGCTCAGAACCTGGAGCCTGTCTTCAGCTTCTGTGCCTCCCTCTCTCTCTGACCCTTTCCCTTGCTCTCACTGTCTCTCTGACTCTCAGAAATAAATAAAAAATTAAAAAAAAAAAAACTAGGGAGTCTAGTTGGAATGACGAAGACCTGAACTAAGGCAGTCAGTGTGGAATGGAGAACTGAGGACAAGTTAGAGAGAGCTTCCAAAGAGAACCAATGCACAGGACTTGACTGGAAGAGGGCAGATGTGCCCTAGAGAGAGAAGCAGCAGTCCAAGATGACCTCCAGCTTTTCTGACCTAGTAAATCATGCCGCCAGTCTTCCAGATGGGAAACCCAGGAGAAGAGGAATGTAGTAGGTTTTGAACATGCTGAAGTTCCACCTGGATAGGCAGGTATGGAGCTCCAGAGAGAAGTCCAAGCTGGATATACACATTTGGGAGTAATCAACATATATATGGTGGTGGATGCCATGGGTGTGGATGAGGTCAACTGGGAAGGAATTGACAGCAAATAAGAATTGGTTTAAGAATAGAAACTCTCAGGGAGAAAGCTGTTAAGGGTAGGGAAGAAAGAAGAGACCTCCCCAAGAACACTGAGGAGTGGCTTAAGAGGCAGAGACCTCAGCCTGCTTTTAAGTGAACCACTCTACCCCTCCATCTCCACAGGCTGGTCACACCATGATAGTGTAGAGGAAATAACAATAATGTATTAAAACAAACTCTCTTCTTGAAACAAAAAGACAAACAACTCAATTAAAACACAGGCAAAGGATCTGAATAGACATTTCTCCAAACAAAATACACAAGTGGTCGAAAAACACACGAAAAGATGCTCAGCATCATTAACCATTAGAGAAATGCAAATCGAAACCACCACGAGACACCACTTCACACCCACTAGGATGGCTAGAAAGACAGATAATCACAAGTGTCAGCAAGGAAGTATTGCCACCACGTTGCTGGTAAGACTGTGAAATGGTACAGCCACTGTGGAAAACAGAGGCAGTTCCTTAAAAACTTAAACATATAGTTGTCATATGACCCAGCGATTTCAATCGTAGGTATATGGTCAAAAAAACTGAAAACATATGTCCACACAAAGACTTGTATTTGAATGTTCATTACTCGTAATAGTGAAAAAATGTAAATAACCCAAATGTCTATCAACTGATGAACAGATAAATAAAATGTAGTATACGACATAATGGAATAGTATTCTGCCATTTAAAAAAAAATGCAGTGTTGATATATGCTACAATATGGTTGGACCTGGAAAACATGCTAAATTGAAGAATCCAGACACAAAAGTCCACACATATTGACTAATTCCATTTACAGGACATAATCAAAATACAGAAATCAAGAGAGACTGAAGGAAGACTTGTGGATGCCAGGGGCTGGGGGGAGGGCAGGAAAGGGATGAGGAATGACTACTTAATCAGTACAAAATCTCTTTCTGGGGTGTTGAAAATGTTCTGTAATTAAGTAGTAGTGATGGTTGCACCACATTGTAGATTTCCTAAAAACCATTGACTAGTACATTCTAAAACTAAAAATCAATGAATTGTACACAGGTAAGATGGTGAGCTTTATATTATGTGAATCTTACCTCAAAAAAAAGAATTAAATAAGTTCACTTTACAAAACTACCCATAGCCAAGAACAGCTGGGTAAGAGATTTCTCCAGCTTGTCCAGATATTCTACATAAAGAAAAGTCCAGATATTCTAACCAAAGAAGCCAAAGGGTATGCTTCCCAAGAGACTCTTAAATATCTTTAAGTGTCCAATTTAAATAATGCCCATAGGTTGGGCGTGAGTGGTTCTACTCAAGAGCAGAGATGGACATCCAGCCTCATGATAGCTCTCCATGCCTTGTTCGGGCTGCCTCACTTGCTTTTCAGATTTCTAAATGCCAGGGTGACAGGGAGACAACTAGGCAACCATGATTTGACCTACAGAGAAACTGCAACCAGGCATGACCTGTTATAGTTATCCCACAATGACAGGAAGAGAGAAATGATTTCTGGACCCCGAGCTCCCCAAAGCCCCAGAATAGGAATCTCCCAGTTCATGGCCCTTATTCAACCCTTCGACACCTACAACCCTGGCACTGTGTTCATAATGACCTCCTGAGACAATGTTCCCAGCTGTCCCAGGATACCAGCACTCACCATACAGGCAGCTGCTTTATCCACATGGTGCCTTAGGGAGTTACTCCAAATCGCTTTGGGCTTTGGACACAAGTGAATTTGAAATTATCACAATGTATATGGTTTATACCCAGCTCAACAACATCTGCGGCAGAAGTCAAAGCCCAAAGAAGCAAGTAAGGGACAGGAGATGGACCGTGTGTGCACTTATCAGAGTACCTCCATGCCTGCGGGCAGGAGATCCCGAGGATGGAGCTCCAGGATCCCACAAAACTTCCTGAGGACAATTTCATCTCTCTACTTTCTCCTTTGACACGCTTACCTCTCTTTTTCTTCCCCTTCTCCAGCCAAATTCTGAGGGCCACCCTGGATCATAAAGTAACAGAATGCAAATACTTCGAGCTGGCACACCATTACCCCCGAGAGATTGTCAGAGCGGGAAGCAGGTCTGGAGTGAACAGCAAACTCTGTGGCCTGCTCTAGCCATTGGATAAGCAACCCTTCTTCCATGACTCCCTGCTTCTGCCTGCTCCGATGGGAAAAGGAACGCAATGAAACTAGGCTTTCCCTTGGGGTTCTGACACCTTGTGTGGAGATTATGTGCTGTTGCTATGTCTACTGTGATGTCATTCCTTTACCATTCCATTTGTGTGGGTTTCTTTTTCCCCTCTTCTCCAACGAATACCCTACTATCCAGTGCCTGGGAGCCCAACTCCAGCCCTCATCCTACCTAGACCCAGGGAAACCACTCTGTCCGGGAACCTCAGGTGACTCCACAGAGTCCTGATGGGAAAAAGAATTGGCAGAGGCTTCCAGGATGCAGGTCAGTCTATCCCTATATTTTAAGAAGAACGAAGCAGGGCATAGTGTTTTACCTTCTCCACTCAAAACTGCAAGTAGGAGAGGGCTGTATGGTTAGGTCCTATCAGCTTTATTTCATTGGTCAGAAGAAAATCACTTTTAAAGTAAAATAAATGCAAAGAAGAATAAGGATAGAGGGAAAGGTGCACAAATCTCATACTTTATCATGCACAGAGGAAGGCAAAGGAAGGGAAAAACTTTCCTAAATGGTTACTTCCCAGACTGTCCAGCCGTACATCTCTAGGGGCTCTATGACAAGGGAAAGCTTTCCTCTGGTTCCTACTGTGCACCAGGCTCTGCGCTGGGTACCGGAGTCCTAGTCCCAGCCTTTAAGAAACTAGTGACAAGATTACTGTTCACAATCACGACATCTACACAGGCTCATTCAAAAGGATTCGGCTCCACTAAAATGAGAAAGTGAGGCTCTGAAAGACCAGACCATTTGTCCTTGGCCATGAGGCTCAGTCTACAACTTGTGGGCAGGGAGTGCGGCATGGGCAGGCCTTGCCCCAAATCCTCAGGTGAAGGCAACAGCCGGCTGCATGCTTTCTCCTCGTTCTGTCTTCCCCTCCCAGGCCCTGTGGGGTTTCTGCGGGCAGTGAACGAAGGCAGCAGGCAGTGGGTCCAGTTCCAGCTGCTGCAGCCTCACCAGGGGATTGGCCTCCATCTGCCTCAGACAGCGGGCAGGAGGGCCCAGGGAGGCCTTCCCTGCAGCCAGCCCACCCTCTGCAGCCAAGTTCACCTTTATGTAATGGCCCTGCTCCTGGAAGTCACAGATGTCACCGTGAAGACATAGCCCCCTGTAGAAAACAGACTAGAAATATCCAGACTTGTTTCATAAACATGGCAATGACTCTTGGTATCAGCAGCGCCACGGTCTGCAGCCAAAACCTAACACACAGAACTGGTGTTGTCTTTCTAAATATACAACGCACTTCTGACTGTTTAACCAAACATATGATATATCATCTATTGTTTTCATCGTAAGCAAGAGAAAAATCTGATCCCCATTTTGTGAATGAGGAAACCAAGGCCAAGAAGAGAAGTGGGTCACAGGTGACATCAACTGGCAGAGCTGAGCTTTTTATCTTAAATACTCACTTCGGGGCACCCTTGGCAACAGCACAAGCCCTCGGTGCTTTGGGCGGAAGTCACAGTACCAGGCCACCAAACCAGCCACCACTGTTAATTCTTTTGTGTTTAGTGGGTTGGGGCGGGGGGGATACAGGGGAGGGATGAAAGGAGAGGTGGGAGAGAGAGCCCCACGAAAGCCCAAGCATTTACTCCCAAACTGGCCGCCGAGACTGTTCAGGGGCCAGATGTCAGATGTGGTAAAACTATCCTCCTCCTTAACAAGCCAGCCTGCCTTTCACCTGTCCTGAGGTGGGTGTCCACGTGCCCTACTTTTCCAGGCAGCCCTGCTCCCTTGGGAACGGAGGTCGGAACAGGCTGCTCTCCCTCAGCCAGGTAAGAAGCTTTGCCATCCAAAACCAGGCCAACAAGAACACACAGGAAACATTCACTGGACCGGGGCTTGGTTGGGTTTCGCAGCAAAAGCTACATTTTAGGACCCACACCTGTGAGAGGGGACCTCCCAGAAATCTCGGTGTGGATCGAAGCAGGCCAGCCTGATCACCCCACTAAACCCCAGGCTGTGAGGGAAATCTGAAAAGCAGAAGTTCTGGAATCAGATCTGAGCTTAAATCCCAGCAACACTCACTCACTATGTGGCCTTCCATTGCTTGCCCCTCGGTTTTCCTCATCTTGAAATGGGGATGAAAATATCTAACTTCAAGAAAATATGAAGATGCCAGCACATTCTAAGCACTTCAAGATGGTAGCTACAATTATCGGTTTACCAAAGGCAGCGGTGTGTCTGTGCTCAGACACCCGCACATTTTCCTGGAGTCTCTTCTGACCAACGTCCTTCACTTTCAACACAACTGACTTGGGGGTGAAGCCTTCAGCCACAGAGCTGAGCTCTCACTCTTGCCAAGCTAACTGACCCATATAGGGTTCACAGGTCTATTATTTTTTTTTTATGTTTACTTTTTTTGAGAGAGAGAGAGAGAGAGAGAAAGAGAGCAAGGGAGGGGCAGAGAGAGAGAGAGGGAGACACAGAATCTGAAGCAGGTTCCAGGCTCCGAGCTGTCAGCACAAAGCCTGACACGGGGCTTGAACTCACAGACCTCGAGATCATCACCTGAGCCAAAGTCAGACGCTTAACTGACTGAACCACTCAGGCGCTCCTTCACAGCCCTGTTCTTACTAGAACAACTCTTTTGTTTGACTTTTAAATTTATGCATGTACTTTTTATGTATTTGTATACATATACATGCATATATATATACAATGTATTCAAATGGCATTTTTTCACATGTTATTTTGCTATACCTTGTTCTCCCACATGAGCACCGCCATCCTCAGTCCTGCTTTCCCCAGGTAGCATCTGAGCAGGCTCCAGACTCCAAGCTGTCAGCACAGAACCTGACATGGGGCTCAAACTCACAAACCATGAGACCATGACAAAGACCAGAGTTGGACGCTTAACCGACTGAGCCACAAAGGCGCCCCTGGAAGACCACTTTCTGACCAGACAAAATACCAACCTCCAGGATATGAAAGTCACCCATCAAAAGGACCTCATGATGAGCTTTCAATATAGCCACTCATCCTTAACACTCCTCTTCGAAAGGACCCCCTGCTTCCAGAAGGGCAAATCCCAGGTAAGGACCTGGCTCCAGCCACCAGTTTTTCCAGGATTCTACGGTGTCAAGTCACCTTTGCAGGCCTTAATTTTCCCATCTGTAAAATAAAATAATAACAGCCTGGTGCTGCAGGATCTGAGAGTCCTTGTGTGAGTGCTTCCTTTTTATGAGGAAGCAGTATGTGAAGTAATATTTTTGCTGTTATTCTATGGGATGTTGTTTCCAGCTTGTGTTTGGGGGTCACAGAGGGGAGGGCAAGTCAAAACGAACAGATTCGATTAAATTCCTCCTAAGACTCAGAGGTCCTTATTTATAAGGTTTCTGAGGCTGGACAGGAAGGCCTTCTGTCCCTCTACGTTACCAAAGCACCTTGCACCATGGCTGTTTACAAACAAAAGCCAGAGCTAGACTGAGGGACTTTTGACTCTCCATTTGCCCAGCTATTTCGAATTCCAAAGAAGGGCAACTACAACTGAAATTATGGGATGAGCGACCCAGCAAGCAAATTTGAGGAAATTAGTAATCTCACAGATGTTTGATTTTTACTCAAAACTTCCTAAACTCTACATCTCATTCAATAAAGGGTGTGAGGAGTATTGGGAGGGTGGGAAATGGCTTTTTTTTTTTTTTACAAGGGATGTGGTGATTAGTATTTCCTGTTCTTGAAAACAAAGCAGGGGCGCCTGGGTGGCTTAGTCGGTTAAGGGTCCGACTTTCGCTTAGGTCATGATCTCGCAGTTCGTGGATTCGAGCCCCGCATCGGGCTCTGTGCTGACTGCCAGCTCAGAGCCTGGAGCCTGTTTCAGTCTGTGACTCCCTCTCTCTCTGACCCTCCCCTGCTCACGCTGTCTCTCTCTCTCTCTCTCTCCTAGAAATAAATAAATAAATAAAAACATTTAAAAAAGAAAAGAAAAAAAAGCAGACATTTTGGGGGGGTGGGAGAGGAATTCTAAACCTTCCAGTTCAGGTAGCAGTTCCATTTCAAGAGCCTCCGCACAAAGAGGCAGTTCCAGGAACTCAAGTGAATTTGTCCGGTGGCCGCACGGTTCACACGCATGAGAGGGGAGAAATAGGAATGGCAAAACGACAAAACCAGTGCAGGGTTATTCTGCTTTAAAACCCAAAGCAAATCTGAATACAGAATCATTTTCTTCAACAAAATCAAGCGGATGATTGGCACCCCTCTCCGGAAGAGCCTCTGGCAGCATTTGCTGAATACACGCCCACCCCATGACCTCGCTATCCTACTGGCAGGTATGTGCACGTACACTTCAGGCCCCCAAAAGCCAGGTGCCAGCATGTTCCTCGCAGTGAGATTCATAGATGTCGCCAGGCAGAAACTGCCACATGGCCATCAAGAGTAGAACAGGCACGGGGTGCCTGGGTGGCTCAGTTGTCTAAGCGCTGGACTTCGGCTCAGGTCATGATCTTGCGATCTGTGGGTTCAAGCCCCACATCAGGCTCTGTGCTGGCAGCTCAAAGCCTGGAACCTGCTTCGGATTCCATGTCTCCCTCTCTGGCCCTCCACCGCTCATACTCTGTCTCTCAAAAATAAACATTTAAAATTTTTTTAAAAAGAGTAGAACAAGCAGAGAAATGGTCTACTCACCCGACGGAATACTACACGGCAGAACAGCCTACTGCTACAGTCAACACTATGGATGAATCTCATAGTGTTGAAGGGGGAAATCCAGACACAGAAGTGGACATACTAGAACATTCCATCAGGTGGGGTCAGAGCCAGGAGAGTCACCCTTGGTGGGGCTGGGAAAGGGGTGAGGTAGTAACTGGGAGGGATACAGCTGGGCTTCCATCCTGTTGTTTCTTAATCTGGGTGTTGAGGACACAAAGAAATTCAACTTGTCAAAATGCATTCAGCTGAACACATTGTGTACCTTTCTGTGAGTATGCTATACTTCAATATTTAAAACTTTTTAAAAAATAAGTCAATGAGCAAAAATAAAGGTGACTACAAATAAAGTAATCAGGCAGGCAAAGCTCCTGGAGCCAGGTTGTATCTGGTGTGTATCATTCCCCGGAGCTCTCCTGTCGATGCGAAGACCAGACAGACTAGCTGAGCGTGCAGGACAGACATTCTGTGAGAAGAGATGAAAGCAGAACAGAGAACCTGGCGCTTTCTTTGGAAAAGAGCAGTTTCACCAAATCTAGACGTGCAGCCTCCACTCAGGTTATTAATCCAATGTGCTATCTGTTACAGATGGACCCATGTTTGCTCCAAAAATATTCAGGGTTTTTGTTTTTTGCTTTTCTGCCCTTAAAAAAAAAAAAAAAGTTTGGAATGAGGGAAAAGGCCTAATTATTTTATATGGAAATCAAATATATGTTCACAGAGACTAGAGTGAAAATCCCATTAATGGGAATGAAGCGGAAGCTAGAGATGGAAAGAGAGTCTCTATAAAGCTCTAGCACCACAGGCAAACTTGGGTTTCTTCTCAGCTCAGTAACAATATTTGTAGCAACAGCTAACACTTATGCAGGTTTATATGTGCTAGGCATTGCTGTAAGTGCTCACATGTATTAACTCATTCAGTCACCATCTGTGAGGCAGTGGTTGATATAATTCTCAATTTACAGACTGAGACTGAGGCCCAGAGAGGTTAAGAAACTTGCCAAAAGTCACACAGCTAGTAAGTGACAGAAGTAGTCAGGCTACCTAAAGACTGTGTTCTTAACCATTATGCCCTCCTGCTTCCTAATAAGCACTTATTAAGCCCCTACTGTGCACTAGGCATTACGCTGAGCAAGAGAGATACTGAGATACAGAAAACACTAGTCCGAGGGTTCTGGGGTTAGTCCATTCAGTGACAAGGATCATACAGGCATCCAGCCATCTAATTTTACAATGAAAAGTTGGCAAACTGCTTCCAAACACCTGGATATTAAATTTTCAAGGACTCAAAAAGCAGTGTCCCTTGTCTCACTGATACTACTCTACCCAGTAGAGTAAGTTGTAAGAATAAAAATTTCTGATGCCCCACCCACCCATGTCATGAAATTCAATAAAGCTCTCTTCATTTTGATTAAGGGGCAAAGATGACCTGTAAATACTTTATTTTTCCTGAATTGCCCTCTTGCGTAGAAAGAGTTGCTCACACCTGATCTATAGCAGGTGTATGTACAAGGCCTCTCAGAGGAGGAGATCCTCCCTCCAGGTACACAGGTGATTAAAACATGAAGAAATTCAAAGCAGGACTACAACAATATGTATGGCACATTTTAAATGCTCACACTTCACAAATTCACACTTTTCACACATGCACACACAAACCCAAATACGATGTAAAATTATCATGATCTCAAGAGAATTACAGGATTTATTATTATTAATATGACTTTGTAGGGCCTGGATGCCATGGATGGTGTATGGTTTAGGCACAGAAGACACATGTGATCCCTTGTGATACACGTCCTGGTGACCAAGCGTATAATCTCGTGCAGAGATAACCTCACAGTTTCAGCTGAGGTCACCAGGACTGGAGACCCTGGTTTAATCAGCGCTCACTATTGTCCCCACCCTATTGATAAGCTTTCCGTAAGGGAAGGAGAATAAAAGACTGATCCCAGTAGTAAGAAGAGTGAAGGCCTAGTTGGGAACTGATGAGAGAGGACATGAGGTTCACAGAGCTGGAGAAACTGTGGGTGAAAACCCCAGGACATGGGCATCTACACACCCAAGCTATCCAGCCGTAGGATCTTCATGAGACCAGGAAGTCAAGACTAAGAGGTCAGCTAAGGTTACGAGAGGCAGGCAGGAGGAATACAACCACCTGCCTCTATACCCATGAGGTCAGCTCCCACCCAGGCCCTCAGATGCTCCACTCACAGCCCTGGTCCACCTCTGCCAGCTTCTCCACAAGCATAGATGGGGTCCTAAGCACACAGAAGCCTTCCAACACACGTACTTTGTCTCTATGTCCATCCCATTTCCTGGGAGCTAACTGGATGCTTTTAGGGAGTCAAAAACGGTGCCCATTGTGAGACAGCATCCAATGCTATTTTCTTCCAGAGTAGTGTGGTCTGATCCCAAAAGCTGGGGATAAAAAAGGTATGAAAGCTCCTCAGACCTACGAAAATGAGACAGTGCAAAGTATCTGTTTATTTTTCTGCTAAAATCTGCCCACCTCGTGAGTTGCCAAAGCAAGTTAAGTCTCTTGCTCTGAAGCTAGGAAGGTTCTCTTTCCACACAACACCTGCAGAAGATGGAAAACGATACCCCCTGCATATGATAGAACACCAGCTCCCAGTAAGAGGACACCCCAACTCCTGCCAGTGCAGTGCCCTGAGGGGGTGGCTTTTCTACTTTTCTCCTCTTGCTAAGGGGCCTACACAGGCCATCAGGGTCTTCCCCAAGGGCAAAGGACCCCCCCAGCCCCTGTGAGGACTTACTGTTCACTGCTTATCTAAATAGAGTTTTAAAATAATTTCTACAGCTCTTTACCTGGAGACACACCCAACAGGAAGGGCTCTTACTCTTCCCGCAGAGGCCTGCAGACCACAGACTAAATTCACTGGCTCTTACTCAAGCTATAGAAATCTGACCTTGAAATATCCTATCTAAAATCATCCCCTAGGTCCAGTCCAGGCAAACAGAAGCTGATTCTATTTTTTCAAAACACTAGCCCATTCAGATAGCTTTGTTTGTCTTCATTAACGTTCTCAGTGACGAGAAGGGCCAAGGGTTCAAGGCCCAATGTTGCATCTAGAGAGAAAAGGCCTACGGGAAGCTATAAAACTGAGAGAGGTAGCCAGTCCACGAGCCCTCCTTAAGTACTGACCTTCTTGACACATCCTCACTCCCCGGCAGTAACTGCTTACACTTCCTGACCATTGACTCGGGCTCAGACCATATCCTAAAAGCATCACATGGGTTGACTTATTTCATTCCTTTTTAAAAAAATATTTTAATGTATGTTTATTTTTGATAGAGACAGAGTGTGAGATGGGGAGGGGCAGAGACAGAGGGAGACAGAATCTGAAGCAGGTTCCAGGCTCCGAGCTGTTAGCACAGAGCCTGACATCGGGTTTGAACTCATGAGCTGTGAGATCATGACCTGAGCTGAAGTCGGACATCCAACCGAGTCACCCAGGCACCCCAACTTATTTCATTCTTATACCAACCTTGGGGTACGTGGAAGGCAGCCGTGCTCACCACTATACCACCAACACTGCATAATGCTGTGGTAACTGACAGACCTGAGAAACCAGAAGTGTGATTTCAAATCCCAAACTCCAATGAGAGCCACAATGTCATTCTCAACTCAAGGATTACAGCTGGTGCTATAAAGAGGAGCATGCACTTAACTATTAGGAGCATTCATTTGCCTCCCTATCTCCCTGAATCATAAACTGCTAACTTCCCTCCAGTATTCATTCTCCCTTCTTCCTTCTTATAATAAATTCCAGTCCCAAGTTTTGCCTTAGCACATGGCCGTCTGCTCCAAACTACATTTCCTAGCATCCCTTGCAGCTCGATGCAGGCATATGACCAAGCTCCAACCAATGGATTGTCAGTGGAAGCTCTTTAATTACAAACTGCTTGCCTTGGATTCTGTCACCTCCTACTACCCACATCCTGAAACACAGAATTAGAGATGCAAAACCATAAAGAAAGGGGCCTGTGAATGATTTCATGGACCTACTTTGCCAGCTTGGTGTGCTCGCCCTAAGGCTTACATTAGACAGAAATAAACCTCTGTCTTATTTAGCCATTCTCTTTGGAGATCTGTTATAGCAGCATACCCTCTATATTAAATTCAGCACCTTGAGGCCCAACTCTTATCTTATTCTATTCAGCACCCCCAAAACACTTTCTTAGTGCTTAGAACATAGTTGTTACTCAGAAATATTTGTTACATGAATGAAAACACCATTATGTAAACCAGGTGGTACTGGGGACAAATAGACTTAGCAAAGCTCTGTAGATGACCCTTATCCAGGTGGGTACAATGTCCCCTGCTTTTCTGGCAAACAGGATCTCAGGCCAGAGAGTCTATGTTTAGGGGAGCATTTCCAGTAGGGGAGGAGTAAACTTTTACTGCATCTGTTGTCGATTCTCTGCTGAGACGAAGGATTTTGTGCTTAACCGCAAGTTAGCTGAGGTGACTGCTTGTCTTATAATAATAATGAGCCCAAATTGAGCACTTACTTTGTGCCAGGTCCCGTACCAAGCACTTCACACACATTAAGGCATTTGTTTGCATTTAATCCTCATGACAACCCTACAAGGTAGGAGCTATTATTGTTCCCAAATGAGTGAGCCAGGCTCAAAAAGAAGTTCACTAACTTACCTGGGCCACCTGGCAAATAAATGACAAAGGTCAGCTTCAAAGCCAAGCTGTATGAGACCTAAACTTACTCTCTTCTCATCCATCATGCTACTCTGCCTCTTCATGTACGACAGGCTTATATTCCCAACTATGATTACAAGTTTGGAAGGCTAGACCCAAGTATTGTGCTTTTCTGAATAGATGCACAATGTACAGAGCCTCCAGTGTGGCTGTGACACTTTTCCCCTGGGTGTGGCTGGTGAGGGGCTGCACACCCCCCTACCCGGGCTAGCACAGGGCAGAGGGCAAACAGTCTCAGCCCCACGGTCCACCGGGCTCCTTATTGCTCTCTCCTGGGCTGTCCTTGCTGCCTCTTGACCTCCACACCCTTCTTCCTATACCACTGCCACCCACAGCCTATGCCCTTTCCCTCAGCTGCCTCGCCTGGGTTTGCCCTCCCGCCTGGCTCCATGCACAATTCTTGCCTGGCCTTGAACAGCCCTCCCTGAAGCCAGCAGGTGCAGATCTGCCTGCCCACCCTGGGAATGGTGCGGTCCAAGCTTCACTCCTCAGCTGTGCCCCAACTTTGTCCTCACGGCCATTCTTCATCTACAACAATTCCTTCCTGCTCACACCAGAAACTCAGCAAAGTAGCGTCAGTTGCCAAGTAGGGAGACACCAAGCAGGCTTCATCCAGAAGCTGCAAACCTAGGGCCTATAAGCCAAATATGGCCCCCAAATATGTTTTATTTGGCTGCACTCTGCTTTTTGAAAATTGAATTCATCACATCAAAAGTTGTTAGAGTTCACATACAAATTCAGATTTAGAGCCTCCCTTAAAAAGTGAGGAGTTTTGGTGACACTGGATTCACCTTCCCATGCGACAGGGCTCTGGAGTTGAATTTGGACATCCCGCGGGATGGGCATGAACGCCTAGCTTACCACCATCTTCTTCACTCCTTATTCTACTTTGCCCATCCAGACATCCCTTCACCTACTTACACAGCAGGTCTGGCCCCTGTAGGCACTTGATTTTGCAGTGCCTGTTGTAGCGTCTCCATTTTGCTGATGAGCACACTGAGAAAGGGAGAAGAGAAATTATTCTTCCAGGTCTCAAAGTTGAGTTCGTGCACAAATCTATGGCTGGCTCTCATTAGACTCTACTGAACATGCCCCTGGGTACCCCAGGCCCTGCCCAGGGCATCACAGAGGTTCAAATATAGGCCCCTTGTCCCTGCTTTTGCCTAGTCACCACACTCTTCCACACTGCTGCTCCAAACACACAGGCATAACAGAGAAAGGCACTTTCTTTTTCTCAATTTTTAGAAAAATTTTTTCAATGTTTATTCATTTTTGAGAGAGAGAGAGAGGAAGAGAGAGAGCATGAGCGGCAGAGGGCTAGAGAGAGGGGGAAGACACGGAATCCAAAGCAGTCTCCAGGTTCTGAGCTGTCAGGACAGAGCCCAACATAGGGCTCAAACTCATGAACCATGTGATTGTGAACTGAGCTGAAGTCAGACACCCAGGTGCCCCATCTTTTTTCTAAAATTTTTTTAAGTTTTGTTTATTTTGAAAGAGAGCACATGAGCAGGGGAGGGCAGAGAGATAGAGACTCTCAAACAGGCTCCACATTGTCAGCACAGAGCCTAATGAGGGGCTCCATGTCACAAACTGTGAGATCATGACCAAGAGTCATGACACTTGGGGCGCCCGGGTGGCGTAGTTGGTTAAGCGTCCGACTTTCGCTCGGGTCATGATCTCGCGGTTCGTGGGTTCGAGCCCCGCGTCGGGCTCTGTGCTGACTGCCAGCTCAGAGCCTGGAGCCTGTTTCAGTCTGTGACTCCCTCTCTCTCTGACCCTCCCCTGCTCACGCTGTCTCTCTCTCTCTCTCCTAGAAATAAATAAAACATTTAAAAAAAAAAAAAAAAGAGTCATGACACTTAACCGACTGAGCTACCCAGGCGCCCCAGCACTTTCTCTTTTCAACACGTGCAAGCGTCTCTTGCACTGTGTGCCATGATCATCTGATTCTTCTCCTCTCACCCTAAGACTCAAAACTGTCATGTGGATTACACACTCTGAACCTGCTAAGAGGTGACCTTTCTTTAAGTAATCCCTTCTGGGCTTGCGTCCTGGTGACGGGTGTGTGCATAGGTGTGTACATGTCTGTGCTCAGCTCATGCTTCTGGACTAACACTCCATCCCCTCACTAATTTCCCAGAAAGGTCAGAAGTCAGCATGTGCCCCAGTCGGTGAACCAGACAAGCGTCTGTTCTGTCCCACTGCCCCATCAAAAGGGACAGCAGCGGCCGGTGCCTGCCTTGATGGGGTGAAGGGTCAGGGTTGCCAGACCTTCAATTTTGCAAGAAGCAAGAAATATCATTTAAAACAGGCAAGCAGTGGTTTCTATTAATAAGACCAGTGCTTAAAACAAGCCCCCAAGAGCCTGAGGCACTTTATGGGGATCAGGTGCTGGAGCGGAATGACAGAAAATGAAGGCTCCCCTTGAAATACCCCCATTGGAACCGTCAGCAGCAGGTCCTCAATCCCCTGCCATGTCCTGATGCCCATCTGAGGACACAGAAGAGGACCCAAGTGTGCCTGGCTGGCTTTCCCCTCCAGCCTCATCCTCTCTGACGACAAGACAACTAAAATGTCTTTGACTTAAGATTGTTTTGATTCCCTGTTTGTTCTGTGCTTAAAACAAACCTTCCTTTTTCCTTTTGTCAACAGTCTTCTCCCTAGAACCCTCAGGTTCTTAACTCACACTGCATTATCTAGATCTTTCCAATAAGGAGATTGCAGCTTCCATTTCTTTGATTAAACAACCCTAACAAAGAATTCATGGATATGAAAGTACTTATCATGAAGCAGGTAACATCCTTTTCCTCCCCCAAATCACACACCATATAAATGGCCTGGCCAAGGGACTTCTTTGAGCAGTGGCAGATTCTAACTACTCTTACACTTACAAAGCTTTAAAAGAGAGAAAGAAAGAGAAAAGAACAATTTCCAAATGAGAAAATGTCACAGACAGCCACAAACTAACTTCCCAAGGGATGATCACTGTGATGCAAATACTCTTTCTCCAAGTACAAAACGTCCACGTGAGGGTCTGTGCCTCCTGTGTGGGCAGTCGCCCTTCTACTGCAAGGTGATGATCAGGCCAAGGGTATGTCCCAGAAAGGCAGCCAATGAGAGGCTGGCTCGTGCTGCGTCCCCATTGGCCAGGCGTGGCACCAGCTGGAACTGGGACCAGCTTTGAGGACAGCAGAGACTTGATAGGATTCTCTCTTCAAAGCATAGAGCACACATCAATTAATCCTCAAAAGATGCTTTCAAGGAGAACATTATCCCTTTTGAGGATGTGGAAGCTAAGAGGTGCGGCAGGTAGTTGAAGGGGAGGGTGGAGGAGAAAACAGAGCACTGGGCTCTGAGCCCCAGATCTGGTTCTCCAGAGAGAGTCAAGTTGCGGGAGAAGAATGGACCCACAGAATTGGGGCAAAGGAGGCGACAGAGAAACTGCTGCTTTGGAGGGTGCCCCTCAAGTCTGCCGCTGCTCCATCCCAGAACAGGCTGCGAAGTGAAACACAGCCAGAGTCCTAGGTGTGCCCCAGGCCAGGGTCCAGAGAAAGGGTTCAAATTATGGGAACTTCTTCAGCCTAATGACCACAAAGTCTATGGGAGGAGGAAAAACTGAAATCTGGATCCAATAGGCCATACTGCGCCTGTTTTGGTAAACCCAACCCCCTTCTTGAAAGGGGGAGGTGGGTGTCTGTAAACACAGGGGCTGCCCTGCCTGGCTGGTCTTTCCATCTTAAGAGAACCATCCAGAGCTTCCCACACCTTGCACTCTCAGGGATCACCGTCTGTCGCTGTGTCTGGCAATAAACGTCACACATTCTCACGTTACACATTTATTCGACCTTTAATATTTTGCTCTGAGATACCTGGAGAAATTGTATGCCCCGGATCAGATGTTACTAAAAACACATCCCACAATCTCTTCTCCACACACAGGCAGTGCTGTCACCGTACACACTGATTTCTATGGTCAGCCTGCACCTTGTTAAAAACTTAGGTTAACTTTCTTTGCCACATACTACATACTGTTTGCCTGACTAAAGAAAGCCCAGGCCATGTGCAAATTATAGACTGATTAGAGATATTTAAATGTTTGTAGGAAGGATTTTCCTAAAGGGTCAGAATGAGTTCTCTCTCAATTTACCATATAGCCAAAGAAATAAAGGAAATTACCCTACAAATGAATTTTTTCCTACTTAATTCAACTACCTACCAGCTATTCTAGCATAGCTTTGCATATATATATATATACGTGCCTTCAGAGCCACTGAAAATGTCTGGAACTGGGGCGCCTGGGTGGCTCAGTTGGTTAAGCATCCAACTTCAGCTCAGGTCATGATCTCGCAGTTCGTGGGTTAGAGCCCCACGTCGGGCTCTATGCTGACAGCTTAGAGCCTGGAGCCTGCTTCGGATTCTGTGTGTCTCCCTCTCTGCCCCTCCCCTGCTTTCTCTCTCTCTCTCTCAAAATAAATACATAAATAAATTTTAAAAAAAAAGAAAATGTCTGGAAGTGATGAATCACTAACTTCTACTCTTGACACCATTATCACACTATACGTTAACTAACTTGGATTTAAATAAAATTTTAAAAGAAGAAAAAAAGAAAGAAAGAAAAAGAAAATATCTGGAAGGATATACACAAAAAATAACAAAAAAACAAAAACAAACAAACAACAAACAACAAAGGCCTTAACAGTAGGGAGCAAAATGGGCAATTGGGGAAGAAGTCTTTATTTTTTCTGTTCTTTTGCGTCTTGTTTTATGCACTTCTATGCATGTTTGCCAATCAGCATGTTACTTTTAAAATGTTTAAAATTTTATAAAATGAAAAAGTTACCTTCAGATCCTTTATTTTTCTCCAAGTGTGGCATTCTGTCCCGATGCCTATGCAATGTAAGTCAGTAGGTTTTGGAAACATCTTGCTGTCTTTTACAAAAAAAAAATTACAAAGTTTCATTGTAATACACTCAGGTCAACACTCAGGTCATTTCATCCAGAATGCATGAAGCTGAGGAAGTACAACTCCTTGAAACTCACTTTACAGAGGAGTCTGAAGCTACATCAGGCAAAACTAAGTCAGAAACAGCTTCAAGACTAGGAAAATGATTCAGGCTTCTTGACCAGATTGGCTTAAGAATAGACTGAGGAAAGAAAAAAAAAAAAAGAATAGCCTGAGAAACAGAGCTGAAAGGCTGCCATTCTGCACTAGTGGGACCCGGCTCCTGTCCCCACGCCCCCGTCCCTATCACTGGCCTGAACACGCAAATTCACAGAACCAGCCAAAAGGCTGGAGACCCTCCAGTTATTAAGATCATCTTCTTCTTCTCTTAAAGAATGGACTTTCAAAGTGACACCAACCTGTTCCATCATTTAAGTGTTTATCTAGAGAATATTTCAGTCGGAAGCTTGAGAAACTGGTAAGAGCCCTTACCAGTTGCAAAGTAATTAGCAAAGAAGTGGGGGGGGGGAATATTGGAGTGATGAGGCCAATAGGAAATCCAAATTCATTTACAGGATTTTCACTGACTGCTGCTTTTTGCATGAATAAAATTAGATACAGTTGCTCTCAGCAAATCAGCGATCAGGGATCCGAAATGCAGGAAAATGCAAGTTCGGGGTCTTTCGGACTCCAGGTATTTGGTAGAGCCAGGCAGCAGGATCTAATTGTCCATTCCAGCCTGACCCTGAAATCAAAGCTCACAGTCACAGAAGTTCTGCAGCTAATCAGTTACCAGTCACACTTCACTCCTCACGGTCCTTAAAGTCACCAGATGGAACCCAAATTTGCAATAGACCAGGATGCATTCCTTTTGGGGCAGAGATGTCCTTCCAATTCTACTTTTGCCCTCTCCATTCTGATACTGACATAGAAACGAAAGAAAGCAGGCTAAGAAAACCCTCCCCTTTAATATTCGTAAGAATTGTGCAGTCCCCGGATGATCAGAGCCCAGGCTACATAGGACTTGAAAGAACGATGGAGACTTTGATATGGAATATGAAAACGTAACAGGCAGGAAGAGCAGGCAGACCAAACCGGGAGGCCCAGGGCCCCCCTTCTCCCAGCTCCAGCACTGACTCCCCAGTGACGATCGCTCTGATTTATTAAGCAAAGATGATGTGTACTTACCTCTCTACCTTTTCATCTGAGATGAAGGAGATAAATTTCAAATGGTTTATCTGCCATGACCAAGTAATAATAATAATGATAATACAAATGAGGGAAATAGGAACCGAGCCCACCCTTTGTCTTGTTTCTAAAGAGATTTCACATGGGCCATTTCAGCATTACCTGTAGTGAGACAATGGATCATCATTATTATTATTGGCCCCATTTTAGAGAAAAAGCAACTGAGGCACAGACTGGTGACCTGACCAGGGCAGTGTGGTTTGTGGAAGCAGCATGGCCCTGTTCAACACGCTGAAATGTATTCCATGCTACTGGTCTCTGAAGACCTCTCTACGTTGCGCCTACAAGACTTGGCCTTATGGGAGACACAAAACACGGGCCTCCTCCATATCAGCCACTAACCTTCTCCTAAGGCTCACCCTGCTTCTACACAGCTTAGTTTGCTAAGACACTCTCAAAGTTCTGCTGGCCAAGGCATGGTGGGGTCCAGGGGAGGTAATGGACACTATATAACCCATGCGTAAATGTGGTCCAGAGCAAACATCCACAACCCTGGGTCCCTAGGCGAGGAGAAAAGACAGCGCCAAGACCAAGGAGTGAACCCCTGGGTGCTGTTGGAGGGGGCTTCATAACTCAGGGGTGTTTAATGGTTTAAGGCATTAGCAGGAGCACCAACTTACCTGCACTCGGGTATAATTTCTATTCTTAGGCAAGGACTGTCAGGAAACTTATATTCTAGAATCTAGATCACCCACTGCTACTAAAGAGCGGGGTGAACTGGAAGAAAGACAGAAACAAGAGAGTAATAGTATCTTCTACGGCCTGGCCTATTCTTTGGGGCTTCTCATAGCTCATCGCAATGTGACAGCCTCAGGCATCACATGACTCCTCTTAACTTTCTTGACCTGTGGCATAGGGAGTGGGTGTCTATGGCTCCTTCCATCCCAGATACATCCTCAGTGACCACCACACCCCAGTTCCATTACTCAAATTCTCCTCTGCAGGTATCACAAGATGCCACTGGTGGTTCTCCAGCTCCACAGAACCCTCTCCCCGGACTCCCTCTCCTTGAGGCAGAAGGAGAGCATCTTTCCCTCTTGTCTTAACACACCTGTGACAGCCAGCAGGCAGACAGGCGCACACACACACACACACACTTCCCTGAACATTCTCAATTTACTCAGGGATCCATGAGGCCCTTTGGGGGAGCCAAGAGGGGTGAGGAAAGAGAGGAAGAAGAAGGGTCAAGGTGGCAGCCTGGCACTGGCTTTGTGAAGGCCCCCCAAGCTCTGCAGGGGGCTGAGGAGAGAAGCTGCATTCCAGGAATGCAGGGGGACTGGGCAGACCTGTGTGGAGCATGGATCCCACTCTACAGGAAACAATGTTTCTGAAAGAGCACACAGGGAAGAAGAGACTATGCCCAGGCTTAAGAGCGTAGCTGTTTTCTTCCCTCCCTGGCCCCCTCTTCCCAGCCTAGACTTGGAGCAAGTGGTTAAGCCAACCCGAACCCAGAAGTGTGAATAATACATGGAGCCAGCTCGCAAGCCTCCCACACAGGAGGGCACGTCGGGCTGCACAGATGGGCCCTCTCACGTGCACAGGCCACGGTTCTGCTGTGGGGGGCTAGCATTCCAGGACAGCCTTTATGCTCCTCACTAACCATGTAAGAGAAAGTGGGGCTCCCCAAGAGAGGTATGAAAGGCAGGGTGAGGACTTACGAGTGGACAGGGAAGTGCCAGCCATGCTGGGGCAGACACCAACAGCTGGAGTGATTTGTTAGCCCTTTTTTCATGAGTTAATTTGTTTCCAGCAGATTCCATTAGTGACCTGAAAGACCCAGGGCCTGGAGGAGGGCCCTGGAAGAGCTGCTAACTCAGCAGACCGAAGGCCAGACGTCTTGCACCCAGCCCTTTGCCCAGAGTTTCTATTTGAAGAGCTCAGAATAATTATTTGCAAAGCTCTTGTTAAGGTAGCACCGCTGAACTACATACAGGCAGAAGACACATGAACCTTGACCACAAAACATAATCTACCCACCAGAAACTGACGCAATACAGGAAAAGGATTCCCACGTGTAATAATCTTTCCTTACCAATGGCAGGAATGAAGCAAAAGTCAAAGTTATAAACTCGGTTCCATCTGAACCTGAGTAGAAGGGGAAGGGAAGAAGGGGAGGGTTGAGCTTTCTTTGAGTTCCAGTTGACATTTCCAGTAGAATAAGAAAAGAATAATACTATTAGTTCTGCTGCCACCATTACCACAAATAATGATAACAATCACAGTTAACGTTTATTTGGCACTTGGTACACGCTAGGAACTATGTCATAAGCTTTTTAAGCATTATCTTATTGACTCTTTGTAACAGCCCTCCGAGGTAGGTAAGCTGTGTGGGTAGGAGACGTCACACAGCTACGAAGTCATGGGATTGATTCCAAAGCGGAATCAAGACCGGGGGCGTCTGGCTCCAAGCTGGTGCACTGCACCACTTTACTGCACAGCTCAATCCCAGGCTGGAGAAAGAGCAAGGAAGCAGGATTCCCAGCCCTACATGGGCCCTTGCTAGCTGTCGGATCTCAGCAAGTGATTTCAACTCATGGGCCATCCTATTCCACAAGACGGCTGAGTGATTTCTTAAGGACCCCTTCCATTCAAACCATAGTCATGGACGACCTGGGTCCATGGCCCTGCTCTCCAGAGGTCTGCAGTCCAGCCCTGCCTTATGCAAAAGCCTTAGGTGCCCTTTCAGCTCTAAAATAACACTTAGCAACTCTTTTAATATAAAAAGGTATCTGACAGCATTTATACCCATTTTCTATTTGTTCTGTGTGAACATATGCATGGAGAGGTATCCGAAATGAAGTCCATTTTTGCTCCCACCTTGGTATTTTTGTGTTGCTTGAATTTTTAGTAACAAATATATATTTCCATAAAACTGATGAGTCGTTTTTAAATACTGCTAAAACAAAAAATAATATATAAGTATGTTTGTGTATCTGTATGTATGTGTGTGTGTGTGTGTATAATAAAGTATTTCATCACTAACTGGATATTTTATAATATTAAGAAATTATTGGGGGCAGGGGGCGCCTGGGTGGCTCAGTCAGTTATGGTTCAGCTCAGATCATGATCTTAGGGTTCACAAGTCCAAGCCCTGCACTGGGCTCTGTGCTGACAGCTCAGGGCCTGGAGCCTGCTTCAGATTCTGTGTCTCCTTCTCTCTCTGCCCCTCCCATGCTTGGGCTCTTTCTCTCTCTCTCAAAAACAAATAAAAATTTAAAAATTAAAAAAAAGTTCTTATTAACTCAGATGAAATTGTGACTATATTTTCTAAAAGAACCTTTATTTTTACAGATACATACTGAAATTTTTACAGATAAAATAAATGATGTCTGGGATTTATTTCAAAATAACCCCCACTGTGAGAGGGTAGGGATATTTCCCAAAAGCTAAGGTAAGCCCCCCACTGGCAAACTTTTTGCCTGGGCATTTCCCTATCTTTGGCTAACTCTTTGGTTAACTATCATAGTCTAACTTCATTTGTCCTCTGTGGCTTCCTTCCACTCCCACACCATTCCCCCAAACCTTCTAGAATCACCCATCGAGTCTGTTGGTATATTCAGGTGCCCAGGCCATTCTATCTGACCTTACCCTTGCCCAGGGTCCAGAGGGTATGGGCCTGAGCAATACTCCCACACACTGCTGTTCAAAGTCAGCCACCATCAGACTCTGTTTGCTCTAGAGATAGAACAGCTTGACTGGTGGGGTGGGAGGCACCTTTCATTTATTCACTGAATGAATACTTGACAATCACCTACTTTGTGCCAGGCACTGAGTCAGGTGCTGGGGAATCGGTGGTAAATAAGACAAAACTGACACCTTCACAGTTTTCACATTAGACATGGAGCCACTATAGATGTCTCTCCTTCCTAACCTCCAAGACTTAGGGTCAGGGGTACATTTTCCAAGACATCCCTGAATCACCTGGGATCTTGTCCAAAATAAGGAAAGACATGATCTGATCCCAAGAGAGAGAAAACCACCCAGCTCCCTACCCCAATCCAGCTTCCCAGTTCATGGGACACAAAGACCAAACTGGTAAAGACCACCAGGTAAGTAAATGATAGCAGACAATAGGGCAGCCAGGCCACAACGTTCCAGGCTCACCAGAATCATATTCATATCAGAATTTCTGTAACCTTTGTCGCCACTTTGACAAACGTTTCTCATCCACGTTTGACGTTAAACTAAGTAACACTTGAATAGCATGCATGATTGTAGCAGTTTTTCAAACAAAACTTCCCTGCCCGGGATGACTTCCATAATCTCTATAACCACAGGCCTCCTATGTAAGTGCTTGGTCATGGGAAAATGGTTAACATTGTTCAGCGATCACTTATACCTGCACTTGGTCACGAGGCCTTCGAAATCAAATTTCTAAGCAAAAAAGTTCCATCCGGGAAACCACATTTTCAAATTCCCTTGCTTTATCATGACAATGGAAATGGAGTGTCATGAGTAAATGTTTTCATTTATTCATCGAGATACAGGATCTATTCTCCTATTAGTTGTGGATTTACCATTGTTCTAATAAAAATGTGTGCTTTACACACTTTTCTCCATTGACCCTAAGCTCCAAAGGGCAAAAACTATCTCAGTCCCACTCTTGTATTATAGCCTCAGCACCTCCCATACTGCCTGGCATATAGTTGATGCTAGTGAATATTTCTTTAATTGAATCCAAACATGGTTTTTAAAATGATTTTTTTATTTATTTTAAACTCAGTGGCACAGCTCAAAGATAGTTCCCTGTGCCTTTGGATGAACCAGGTTGCTATCCAGGTCCGGAGCCAACCCAGTGGACAGTTTCCTAATCTCCTCCCTGGGTGGAGGTCCCACCGGGGCAGACCCACAGTGCCGGCCTATCGGACGTTTCCACTGGATGTCAAATCAGCATCTCAAGCCAACCAAGGGCAAAGCTGAGCCCACGCACGCCCACCCCCATGGTCTCACCATCTTAACAATCCCATTCTTCTACATCCTCAGGCCAAAATCCCTGCAGTCACCCATGAAACCTCTTTGTTGTCAGATCCTACTCCAATTTCTTTGCAAATGCTGTCATCTTTGTCTGTGAAATGTATGCAAAATCCAGCCACTCTCACAACCTTTACAATTACCACCCTGCTCCCACCCATCGTCGCCTCCTTACTTGTCCTGTTTGGCCCCTGCTTTCCTCCATTTACTCTCAACCCAGTAGCCAGGGTGACACTATAAACATCCTCCAGTGGGTTCCCAAAACCAAAGAGAAGCCAAAGTCCTCATATTACTCTCCTTCTCTCTTGCCCTGCTCCAGCCACACTGCCTTCTTGCTACCCTTCAAAACATCAGCCATGATTCTACCTCAGGACCTTGGCACTTGCTAGTCCTTCTACCTTGAATCTGCTTCTTCCAGATGACCCTCAAATGACACTTTTCAGGGGCGCCTGGGTGGCTCAGTTTGTTAAGCGTCTGACTTGAGCTCAGGTCATGATCTCAGTTCGAGCCCCACATCTGGCTGTGCGGACAGCTAGCTCAGAGCCTAGAGCCTGCTCTGGATTCTGTCTGTGTCTCTTTCTCTTCTCCCCCACTCATGCCCTGTCTTTCTGTGCCTCTCAAAAATAAATAAATGTTAAAAAAAACAAAACTTTAAAAAAAAATGACACTTTTCAGTGGTGCCACTGTCCTCCCCCAAAAACCCCCTGTCCCAACTCCCTGCTTTAGTTGCCCTCATTTACCACCATCTCATTTTTTTTATTTATTGGGGGGGGGGGGGCAGTGGGAGGAGCAGAGAGAGAAAGAGAGAGAATCTCTAGTAGGCTCTACACTGTCAGTGCAGAGCATGATGTGGGGCTCAAACTCACAAACCATGAGATCATGACCTGAGCCGAAATCAAGAGTTGGATACTTAACCAACTGAGCCACTCAGGCGCCCAGCCAGCATCTCATTTGTTGACTTACTTCAGTCATCATCTGTATGCTCCACTAGAATGTAAGCCCCAGAAAGGCAAGGATTTCACCTATTTTGCTCACTGCTTTATGTCTATCACCCAGAATAGTATTGGGTGCTCAATAAATACTTGCATTAACAAATTAATTTCAGGATACATGGAAATATTCTTATCTCTCCATCATGGGGGGAAGATCACAGAATCCTTTGAAAGACATAGGATTCAGTTCATAGCAAAATATAGATATATATTCAGGCCTTTCTCAAACAAATATGCTCTAATGCATTTCAAGAAGGAAGGAAATCTCATTCCATTTTTACTCCCTCTCACCCTTCCCAAGTCAGGGCCCAGTCACCCCCTTCTCAGCCCAAAGCTGGAAAGCATCTGTTTAGATAATGCAGGATGAAGTTCAGGTGCCACCAGACCCTTAGGCAGTTACCACCCACAAAGTTGAGGGTGAAAGAAATGACCGAGAAGGAAAAGAGAAATTAGCACATAGATGAGAAACACGTGTTTAAAAACCCCATCCCAGGCCAGGAGTCAGCTGAGTGAAGCTGGCACCAGAGTGACAAATTAATTTCATGACCCTGTTGCTTTCATTAGGAACTGCGGGGGGTGGGGGGAGAGCAGCTGAGATGTAGAAAAAGTTCATATATATCTGCCTACATGTCTATACAGAGGGGTCTGCTAATAAAATGGGTTGTTTTCCAACGAAATTTGGATATGCATTAAACCACCTACTGGGTGCTTCACACAGTGCAGAGTGCTGGAGACCAAAGTGCTGGAGGCAGTTCCTTCTTGCCAGGAGCTCTAGTAGGTGGAGGTGACTGGCACAGACACAGCTCACCAGAAGTGCCCATGTTATAGGCTCTTCTAGCATGAACAAAGTGCTATGGGAGCCACAGGCAGTGGTTCTGCCTGCAGGAGGCGCTGACCTTGAAGGGTGAGTGGGAACTGGAGAGGGTCATCAGGCAGAGGTGTGAGGGTCAGAGGGGAAGTCCTGGCAGAGAATGTCAGAGAAGCAAAGGCCTGGAGGTGGGAAGTCCACAGTCTGGCATGATTCAAGCTAGGTCCACGAATCAGTGTTGGAATGAGCTGAATTGTGAATGGTAGGCTAGGTAGTTTGGCTGCCTCCTCTGAGGAGTGTCCCCAGTCCCTCCAGGAAGAATGGATTCCTTCCCTCCTTCGTGTACACACTCCTCAAAGTGCACTCCCAGCCCAGGGCATCAACACAGTGTTAGCTGTTCCCTCTGCTTAGAGTGCTTTTCTTCCCCCCCACCCCCCGACACCCCCCGACACCAGCAAGTGCCACTACCTTCAGTCCTGCAGGTCTCTGCTCATTGTCACCTTCACTGAAGTCATTTCTGCACAAGTGTGCAAGGGGGCAAACCCACACATGTATACCCTTTATCTCACTTTATTCTCACCATAGCATTTATATCTGTACATCTGTCCACTAGAATGTGAGTCCCACAGGGAAAGGACTTGGTTTTATTGACTTGGTTTTATTGACTGCTGTGTCCCCAACACCTACAGTGTGTGGCACATAGTGGGAGCTCAATAAATATTTGGTGAATGAATAAAAAGCACATGTAACACTTGAATGATTTTTTGACTACTTATATCTGTCCCCACCTATAAGACTGAAAACTTATATGAAAGCAAACATTGTCTTCTCCATTCTCTATCCCAGCACCTCTCACAGAGCTGCACAGAGTTGGTATTCAGTAAAGAGTTGATGGATGGATGGATGGATGGATGGATGGATGGATGGGTGGGTGGGTGGGTGAAAGGGAGGTTGGGAGGGTGGGTGGGTGAATGGATGGACGGATAGATGGGTGGATGAATGGATGGGTGGGTGGGTGGAAGGAAGGAAGGAAGGAAGGAAGGAAGGAAGGAAGGAAGGATGGATCGGAAGGTGAGGATGGATGAGTGGATGGATGGATGGGTGGGGGGATGAGTGGATAGTTGGGTACATGGATGGATTCTACAATCAATAAGAGCCACTGGTGGTATAAAGGAACTGAACTATGAAGAGCCCTCCCTATGGGTAGGGATAGCCTGACACGGGGAGAGACTGCAGCTGGAAAGCCAATTAGGAAGCTCCTGCCAGTGCCCCTGTGAGCACCAATGTCGCCTATGTAAATGGAGGAGGAGACAAGAGTCCAGAGACACTGCCAAGGTCAAGTCAACAGGGCTCAGGGATTAAGTGTATGTGGAGGTGAAGAGAGACAGGAGCCAAAGACAACCCTGAGGTTTTTACTCAAATAATAGTGAACCCTGAGGAGAATAAGCAGCTTAGGGAAAGAAGAATTATTCACTTAGGATATAAGTTTGAAAGGGAAGACCCAGGAGAAATGGAGTAGGTAGTAGGAATAGTCAGAAGGAGAGGTCGAATTGTGAGCACTGGCTGAAGCCATGGGAATTTATTCATTCTTTCTATTTTAAGCACCTTCCATGTCCTTGGCACTTACTGCATACTAGGTACCATGGGTATTACAGTGGCCAAGATAGGCAAGGCCTGTGCTCTCACAGAACTTACATGCCAAGGGGAAAGGCAAACTAAAGACACATGAACAAATACATAAAGATAATTTCTGATGGCTGCATGCATGATACACCAGGACAACTGTCGTAGGGACAGCATTAAGCGTGGTGCTCAGAGGAGGCCCCTCTGAAGAAGTGGTTTTGCCACAAGGAGGCAGAGGGCAAGAATGACAAGGAAGTTCCTTGCTTTATGGTTTCGATGTCCTTAAACAAGTTGGCGGTAGAATCATCTGTTCAGAGCAAGAGGACGGAGTGGGTTTTCAAATGGAAAGCCCTGGAATGAGTGCCGAAGAGAAGAAATGGAAAAGGCTCAGCAAAGAGGTTATGATGGGGCACCAAGGACCTGGCTGAGGGCAGAAACCATAAATGTGTAAGGGAGCCTATCGATGCAGAGCGTACGCATATCTTACAAATATCATATATCGATGAGGCTTTATGCCTCTGCAGCTAGATTGAAACCAGCATTAAGGCCCTAGGAGTGATCTGGAATCTCTATCCCTACTTGGTGTGAGATGGGTTTGCTGGAGTGTTTATTTGATTTTAATTAAGTTTGATGGGCTGTGAGGGTTTTCATTACTTGCTTTGACCAGGCACATTCCCACCGCCACCCCCACCCCCCACCATAGACCCCAGTTGCTTCAGTCTGTGTTCCTGCCACAGCCTCTCCACTCAAGCCATCCTGCAAATTAATCACCCTCAGCATCCACCCTGCCGAACCTTAAATAACCCCCAGCACCTACATGGATCAGCACCGAAGTTTTCACACCGAAGTTTATACCAGGTGCTTCATTGCCTGTCCAGCCTTCTCCCTGTCTCTGGCCGCCGTGCACACTGTGCCTTTTTGAACCCTATCTGGTCTGCATGGACAGACCCAGACCTGTGCCTCAGAGTCTTAGGCAAGCTGCTTAAAGTCTTTAGAGTTTTCTCCTCTATAAAATAGTTAACATTATCTGCTTCCTGGGAGGATTAAATGAATTAATGTGTGTGAACCACACAGCACAAGACTGCCAAGCAGAGTGTAGGTGTTCAAGAGATGGTAGCTGGAACTAGTATAAATATTTTTTTTATTTTAAATAGTTTGTCAAGTTGGTTTCCATATAACACCCAGTGCTCATCCCCACAAAAACTAGTATAATTATTACTTGAAACGGCTGTTGTGTAATGATGTGGTTATTGTAGGAGCCAGCTCACGGCCACATGCACAGAAGACACTGGGTCCGCGGCCATTAACACTGTTACTGTGTTCTCCTTTGGGACTTGACTCTTGGTTTCTGGTGCACTCTTCTTCAGGCTTATCCTAAAAGTCAACTTGCATCTTAGAGTCTTAGAGTCTTCAACTTATATTAATATTCAACATACGTCTTGTCCCTCAGCTTAGACAGGAAGTTCCTGGAGAACAGAAATTGTATCCTCTGCTCTTTAGTATCCTCCTCAGCGTGAAACACAGAGCCTACCACTTCGAGAGATGCTAAATAATTCCCGGTTGGTGTGCCATGTGAAGAGATTGATTCCCCTTTTAAAGGGAAGGCTTCTCAGCTCCCTAACTTCCGCCCACCCATCAAGGCCTCCTTCAGCCTCGCCTCCTCCATGAAGCTGCCTGGTGAAACTGATTTCTTCTTTCCTTCCTTCCTTCCTTCCTTCCTTCCTTCCTTCCTTCCTTCCCTATGGCTCCCACTATCTTGTCATACCTTGCCTTAGAGCTTCTAGACTTTTAGGAAAGGCACAGCTAAGGAAGAATGTACGTGCAGTCTCCCTCACTTCCTCGAGTACTCATTTTATAAGGTATATTCTTTCCTAGCCAGACCAAGAGAACTCCAGGCTACACTAAGGGTCTTTTTCACAAGGAGGAAGCAAAGGTTTGAGGTGGCCAAATCCTGGTATTTCAACCATTAGGACTCTGGACAGCTTTTCCTAGGGGTTCCGTCTCCCTATGGGCTTCGTGCTGGAAAACATCAGAGCAAAAACAAAAACAAACACTAGAATACAATGAGCTACCACTTGAGGCCTGTGAGAATGGCTAGTATCAAAACAAGTGTGGGTGAGGAGGTGGAGAAAAGGGAACTCTCGTGCACTGTTGGTGGGCATGTAAATTGGTGCAGCCACTGTGGAAAACAGAGTGGAGGTTACTCAGAAAATTAAAAACAGAACTTCCCTAGGGGCACCTGAGTGGCGCAGTTGGTTAAGTGATTTCGGCTCTGGTCGTGGTCTCTCAGTTTGTGGGACTGAGCCCTGCGTTGGGCTCTGGGCCAGGGGGAGCCTGCTTGGGATTCTCTCTCTTCCTCTCTTTCTTTCTCATTCTGCTGCTCCCCCACTCATTCTCTCTCTCTTCCTCTCTCTCTCAAATAAACTTATATATATTTAAAAAATAGAACTACTCTATGATCCAGCAATGCCACTCATGGGTATTTATCAAAGCAAACGAAAACACTAACTATACCCTCCCATTCACTGCCGCGTTATTTACAATAGTTAAGACATGGAAACAACATAAGTGTTTATCAATGGATGGATGGATAACAAAAATGTGGTCTGTATATACACACATAAAGGAGTATTATTCATCCATAAAAAAGAAGGAAATCCTGCCACTTGCAACATGGATGGACCTCCAGGGCATCATGCTAAGTGAAGTAAGTCAGGCAGAGAAAGACAAATATAGTATGATCTCACTTATACGTGGAATGAGAGAACAGACTGGTGGTTACCAGAGGCAGTGGGCAGTGGAGAGTAATAGGTGAAGGTGTCCAAAAGGTACAGACTTCTAGTTATAAGTAAGTCCTGGTGATAGAAGGTAGAGCATGGTGACTGTAGTTAATAATGGTATATTTGCAAGTTACTAAGAGAGTAGATTTTAAAAGTTCTCATCACAAGAAAAAAAAATTTTAAGTATGGGTGGTGACATCAGACTTCCTTTGGCGATCATTTTGCAATATATATAAATATTGAATCACTATGTTGTATGCCTGAAATTAATATAATGTTATAGGCTGAACATATCTAAATTTTTAAAAATTAAAGTTAAAAAAATAATAAACAAGAAAAAAAATACTGAGACCCTCTGTGGTGTATAAGGGCTGGAGAACCTGGGCTTCAAGCCCCGTTCTGCACCTTTCCTAAGCTGTGTGAGGCCCGACCACTATCCCAGGCCTTGCCAGGCCTTTGCCACTGTGTCTCAACAGTAAGGGAGACCACCTGTGATCTCTAAGGTATTTCCTAGATCGCAGTTCCAAGCCCTAGCCTTGCCTATGAGCTGTACTGTTAAGGGACAAAATGAGTCAAAAAGAGCTTTCTCCCTCTCTGGTCATTAGCTGGTAGGGGTACTTTGAAACCTTGTCTGATCCTTCTGCACATTCTCTTATCAGGCATTTCATTCAATGTTTATTTATTTTTTGAGAGAGAGAGAGCACGAGCAGGAGAGGGGCAGAGAGAGCGGGAGACACAGAATCTGAAGCAGGCTCCAGGCTGAGCTGTTAGCACAGAGCCGGATATGGGGCTCGAACTCATGAACTGTGAGATCATGACCTGAGCCGAAGTTGACACTCAACTGACTGAGCCACCCAGGCTCCCCTCAGGCATTTCACTCAATGGACATAAAAATGAGAACATCACAGGGCAAAGTCTGAACCACTGAACAGATGCCCACCCCCCCCCCCGTTATGACTACTGAACTTGGGTGATGGATTTATGGAGGTTCTTTATACTATTCTGCTTACTTTCATATAGGTCTGCTATCTCCCATACTAAAAAGCTAAAATAATGATAAATCTGCCTAATTCCACCCTTTCATGTACCAACTAAGATACTCACTTTTTAGATGGATCTCCTGAACCACCCCACCAAAAGGTGCTGAATCTTTTTTTTAAAAGGAACTACATCTAGAAATTATAAGGATTTACCTCGCCTCGCACACTAGGAAGCAGAGGCATGAAGGCCTGGGTGGCTCAGTCATTAAGCATCTGACTTCAGCCCAGGTCATAATCTCACAGTCTATGAGTTTGAGTCCCACAGCGGGTGAGCCTGAGCCCCCCTTCAGGTGAGCTCGTGCCCTGCTCTGGGTGACCACAAGCCACCCAAGTCAATCCCCTTCTCTCTCTTACCCTCCCACATGCCTCTCTTTCCCTTCAGGGATTCTCTCTCTCTCTCTCTCTCTCTGCTCCTTGCTCACTCGCACCTACTCTCTCTGTCTCTCAAAACAAACAAACAAAACAAAACAGAGGCATGAAGAAAGGCAGGCACGGGGGCGGCCGTGCAGCACTGAGCCTCCTCCTTGCACGGGCTCCGTCACTTTGTAACCGCGGCAGCTAGGAAACAACAGCCACCAGATCCTTGTCTGCTCAAGCGCACTGCTGTGAGGCCTAAAGAAGACTATCTGGGCCTCCAGAGCACTTGGTCCACATGTAACCCCCACACACAGTTAAAGCATCACTACATTTGTTGTTGCAGGTGCAGGGCTTCAAGGACTCCGGTTCTCAAGCTATTGAGGAGGCATTAGAGTCAGCGGGCACGGCCTCACCACCGCGATTCTGGTTGGCGGACATGAGAGGAGGCCCGGAAGTCTGCTGTCTCATCAGTCACACTGGTGGGCCTCGTGTAGGTAGTCCACACCTCAAAAGGCCCAAAGGAACAGTCTGGAATAGCAGCAGGGACACCAGAGGGAAGCAAACTGCTCCAGAGGCTACTTGGGAAGAGATTCCATCTCTCCTGAGAATCAAAAACTTCTAGGGTAGGGGACGGGGTGTCAGTTTCTTTAAACTACCAAATGGGACCGGGAATGGTAAGAACGAGGAAAGCAGTTAAAGGGGAAAATCTAGTGTCACAGCCTTTTCTGCCTCATGCCCTGTCCTTCATGAACATGCTCAGATCTTATTTTTATTTTCTAAATTTTGACCAGAAAAGTCTCCTCAGAATTCACCTATTCTGCCCTTCCCAGGGCATATTGCTCAATCTCCCTGTATTTCCAGGGGAAATTTTTAGAATGTGAATTGGATCAAGCCACTTTCTAACTTAAAATTTCTATAACTGCTCATGGCTCATAGGGAAAAGTACACATCTCTAAAATTCCTATCAAGGCCTGTGTGTTCTGGCCCCTCCTGACCTCTTACCATATCATAAGCCCTATTTTCTCTCCTCTGGCTCTCCAGCCACAATAGCCTTCCCTGTTCCCTCTAATGTGCCACAGGACTTTTGCACATGCCATTTCTCTGCCTGGGATAAAATGTTGCCTCTTCAAGGAAACTTTCCCTCAATACATTAGACCAAAACAGTGTTCCCTTCCATACTCCCTTACATCCTCCTGGCCTTTCCAACATAACACAGATCCAAATTATATATATATATATATATATATGATTAATGCCTATCTCCCCAACTGGACTGTAAACTTTGTAAAGATAAGGCCCATATTGATTATGCTTGTCATTGTACATCCAGAGCAATAAGTGGTACATTATACTTGTTCTACCACTATAAGATAAATGCCAAGTGCACTGTGGTCTGGAGAGACGTGTGAATAACACAGAGAAACAACACATATGCTGGAGGGGCGCCTGGGTGGCTCAGTCAGTTAAGCATCCAACTCTTGATTTCAGCTCAGGTCATGATCTCATGGTTCGTGAGATCAATCCTTACATCTGGCTCTGCACAGACAGCACAGAGCCTGAATGGGATTCTCTCTAACCTCTCTCTCAAAATAAATAAATAAACATTTAAAAAAAAAAAAAAGACACAAGCTGAAGAATTCATGACGTAAATGACAGGCCGGAGTGAAGTGGTGTACTTTCTCCTGGACATGGGTGACTGAGAATCTTCTCCATTATCGCAACAACAGTGGTCACCAGACAGCACGGGATCTCAGGCTCTCTTTAAAAAACAAAAAAAGCATCTGTCCAGGACTATCCCCAGAGGACAATGAGAATGTGACTTACCCCTCAGGGAATGCGGGGCTGGAAAAGAGGCCAGAAATGACTGAGGACCAACCTTCTCAGTGCCCTTCCTGTCATCTCTCTGGAAATGTACCTTTGTCCCTCAGTAGCAGGACTCAGAGAGAGCAGGCAGGAGAAGGTCACAGACAGAAACGATCTTCCTCTGTCCTATCTGGAGCCACAGAAACAGGCGAGCTCAGGTTATCTTTGTGCACGCTTCTTTTCCCCGGAGAGGAGTGGGGGGTGGAGTGGGTGGGAAGATTTAGAACAGTCAATTCAGAAAACGGGGTGGTTTTCTGCAGGGTCATCAGACCCAGCCCATTCAAGGGATGCAAAATGAGCCAAAGTTTAGGTTCTCTGACTAGGCTACTGAGTCCCATCAATTACACCACGTGGAAAAAACTTTGGACACTTAAAAATAACATCGGGGTCTGGTGTTTGGAAGAGCTGGAGTGTGGAATGCCAGCCTGTCAAGTACAGAGCGCTGCCTACCCAAAGCGTGTGCTGGGAACCCGAGCACACACACCCACCGGGACAGGAGGGCCACAGAAGAGAAGGGTGCCCACCCTGGCAAGAGTGCGCAGACCAACGGCCCCTTGCTTTGGTCTGAACGACTTTCCAGGTCTCTTCCAGCTGTGGAAGGGGCAGCACTCACCCAGGCAGGAGGCACCTTCCTCCCCTCTGGAGGAAGCAGCAGAGGCTAGAAACATGAGCCCGGAGTTCAGTCTCATCAGAGTCAGTTCACCCCATGTGTGGTGCTGCTGCATCTGTGACACTCTTGTTCTTTCTCAGAAGGACCCAACAGCAGCCCTGAGTAAGCAGCATGCAATAATCTGAACTCCTGAGCCAAACATCCCATAATAAACCTGTCTCGCAGTCTCCTAGTGCATTTCTTCAAAGAGAATAATCATAATGCCATAGAGTTCTAGAACTTCTCTCTTCTAAGGAAGTCAGAAGCTCTCTTACTTATGATCTCATTTTCCTTAAGATGTCAATGTGGGGGGGGGGGGGGATCGCCTAGTACATCTTTCCATTTTATGGATAGAAAAACAGGGTCCCAGCAGGGGTGCCTGGGTGACTCAGTCAGTTAAGCATCCGACTTCAGCTCAGGTCATGATCTCATGGTTTGTGAGTTTGAGCCCCGTGTCGGGCTCTGGACTGACAGCTCAGAGCCTGGAGCCTGCTTCAGATTCTGTGTCTCCCTCTCTCTGGTCAGGTGCTGTCTCTCTCTCTCTCTCTCAAAAATAAATAAAAAAATTTTTTAAAGAAAAACAGGGTTCCTGTAAACATCCAGTTAGAGGGTAATAGAGGGCCAACTCTTCTAAGCACTTGACATACAGTAACTTATTCAGTTCTTCCAACAACCCTCTGAAGACAGAAACTATCATTCCTACTTTACAGATGAGGAAACCGAGGCACAGAGGGGTTAGGAATCCTGCCTGTGGTCCGGGGCCTTGGATTTGAACCCCAACTCTCTAGCCCCAGAGCCTGCATTTAAGGGAGAGGCCACATCATAGCCCCTGTTTGCCACACTGCTTCTCCCTGGGACACAGTATGTGACTGTCACAGCCCAAGGCCCCAAGGAACCTCGAGGAGAGGCTTGATGCCGAGATTCCCCCTGAAAGCTAGCCCCCTGGGCCCTGGCCTTCCTGCAGTGGGGAGTGGGCAACATGTAGGTGGACGCTTGAATGGGTAACAGGGTGCCCGTGTGCTGGGTGGCCATGGGGAAGCACTATCTGCAGAATCACCTCAGTCCTCCCCAGAAGGACTTCAAGATCTGCAGCCTCGCCTCCCCCGATCTGAACCACAAAACTAATCCTCGAGGCACAGAGGCTTTGATTGACTACACGGGTGAGCATTTATGTTTTCCTCCCTCGACTGGATTTGTATATTTTATTTACCCTATTTATGGGTTATTGTTGTTGTTTTGCAAGAAAGGGCGTGGTGATTGAAGGTGAGAAAGGGGGAAAGACTTTCTAGATCTACCATTTGGACAGGCTTCCCTTTACAATCCTGCCCTACTAAGCAAATCTGCCCATGAGCGGGCTGGCACAGTCCTATGCCTGACAAGATGGGGGGCTCTCGGCAGTGCAGGGTCCCCAGTGTGTCCTCTGCACCCCACCCCTCGGGGAGGTGCTCTGAAAAGGACCCAGAACGTATTACCAAGGAAACAAGAAGGAGGATTCAGTTCAACCTTAGTGAGGGAACCTCTGGAGGTGGACAGTGCTCCCTGCTAGGGGACAGGATGGTAACCCAGCCTCCCCCTGACACCTCGCTTGGCCTCCAAAGTATTCAAGAGCTTCCCAGGAAGTGGCTGCCAAAATGGAACTCCACTTAGAACAACATGGACCCGGGAGAGTTCCCCTTTTTACCTTCTGTTCAGGAACCACCTTCCGGCTCCCAACCAGCCAAGCAGACCCCCTTGCTACCCTCCACACCTTCCTTTCCACCTGGCCTTTCTTCCTGGACAGAGGAAGGGGATTCTCCAAGGAATTACTCAAACACTTCCCAAATCTCTGTTCACTTTCCTTCCGTGCCTGCCCTTCCCCATCCTTGCCTTCCACTGCTCCTCTGAGCCTGACCAGATCCACTGTCCTTCCAAACTCAGCTCAAAGCCACCTCCTCCTTAAAACCTTCTCTGACACCCCAACCACAGGACACACTTTCTCTTTTCTGATTTCACAGACCCCTCGGGGGCTGGACCGCTCATTTAGTGCAGTGCAACCTCACGCCCTGTGTTTCTTCTCACCCAGTTTGCTGTGTGCAAGCTTTGACCTTTTCCTCCTTCCCCCTCCCCACTCCCACATTCACGAGACTGAGTGTGCCCTCCTGGGGACAAAGCAAATACTCTTCCCTTCTTTTTTGCCCCTTCAGTGCTTTTTGATCAAGGTGCGATGCAGGAGGAGAGGAGAAAGAGGTCACTGGGGCAGGGATGAGGGAGACAAGAGGTCAGAGGGAAGCCTAGGCTGGAGAAGCAAACCTTGCTATTAGGCATTGAGTGGATTATTCCTCTCTTTGGGGCTCAGAGAGCACTGGGGAGGCTTAGGTCTGAGTCAAGAAATGAAATAAGAAGTAGAAAGCAAAAGGAAAATAAAAGGGTAACCAGCGGGCTTTTCTTTCCTGGTGATTTCAAAAGCTACAATACAGCCTGGAGGACAGATGCCAGGAAGGGGCCCAAGGCTGCCCAATCTGGGTCTCGGAGAAAGGTGGGGACATTTCAGAGCTTTCATATTGTCCAGACCAGTTCATCTGGGTTGAAAAGGAGACAGGCACTCCAGGCAACACTGGGCAATAATAAAGATTGTTCCATCAATCAGAGTGCCTTTTGTTCTGTTTTTCTCAGGAAACTGAACCCATTCCAGGCAGGTACTGGGTACTGGGTGGCAAATGATTGCCAGAAGAGGAACCCACACTATTGGGTTCTCTCAGTTTGGCAGATCATGAAATAAGAAAACAAGAACCCTACTGCTCAAAGGGTAGCAAGAGCTAGCTTGGTCTCAGAAGAGACCACGAACCTCATGAACCAGTGATCTCGGTCCCTCCTCTGATGCTGACTGGGATCTCCGGCCCCTGAGATGGCGAACAATGCCCCCTGGTGTGCTTTGGACCAGGGAACTCTGGGAACTTTCCGAATTTCACAGAACTCTATAGATTAGCGTTCATCTCAGCTACCCTGTGCGTAACTGACCTAAAATTGAAGGATCCAAACCTGTTTCCCATCCCCCAGAGATGTGTGTAATTAGATAAAATGAGGACAGAATATGTATAAGTATCTGTTAGACTGGGGTGGCTACCCAGAAAGGAAATGAGCCTGCAATCGGACGGCCCCATGTGCGCCCTCTGTATGGTAGGACCACATGCTGGGACCGAGGGACAGTGACTTTGAGATTAAGTGCTAGCGCAGTATGACCTTTCCGAGTTGACAAACACTTTTGTACAAGCCTGCTCCTACAACCTATATTTTGTGCACCATCAGCTTTTTCTCCTGCTCTCTGCATTGAAGGATGTCTAATGGATCAGAATCTGAATTAAAACGTGACTCGAGTAGCCCATCACCACCTCTGGTC
Organism: Hyaena hyaena; assembly: GCF_003009895.1. Taxonomy (NCBI): domain Eukaryota; kingdom Metazoa; phylum Chordata; class Mammalia; order Carnivora; family Hyaenidae; genus Hyaena; species Hyaena hyaena. The sequence goes on from NW_024081483.1 coordinate 418,029, forward strand.
TCCACCTTACTCCTGACCCAGAACCAGGCCTGTCCTGGGTGGTACATTCTCCCAAACAGCCTCAACACTGAATGATTTGGAGCATGGAGAAGCAGTAAGAAGATATACAAAAGTTACAGTGATATTTTTCTCTCTCTCAGTATGAAAAATGAAGGCCCCCACATGATTCCCAGGGCATCACTTTTGTTTGTTTGTTTCACTGGCAAGCGAATTTATCTGCATTGAACATAGTTAGGACAATGAGTCACAGGGAAAGGTATATCTTTGTAGGCATTGGTACTATGAAAGTACACAAAAGGCATTGTCTCAAAGGATATGTATCTGAAAACAGTGACTGGGTTATGGTTATCTCCAGAACTCAGTAGGACAGATAGGTCCTGGGGTTGGGTTAAACCATTATAGTACTCTTGCCTCCGGTCTCCTCTATCTTAAAAACTCATAAAAGTCCTCAGGTGTAAGTACAGCTAAAGGAAATCCCATACATAGCTGAACACATAGTAGACACTCCAGAAAAACGTGGCTGATTTATCAGTGGCTATTCACCAGCCCTGGGTTACTTAGTCCCTGAAGGAGAGAGAGCAAAGTAAAAAGACTTGTCTTTACTTCCCAAGACCAAAGAGGGTCTTAGATCCACAAAAAATGAAGTGGTAAAGAAACAAGAGGCTAGAACAAATGGCACTGACATTTGTCATAGCCGTACATGCCGCTCTCAAGCAAGGCCAAGCTTGTGCCAGTTTCCCAACTCCTGAAGCTGAAGAATTTGGGGAAAGGAATTCTGCTGCCTTTTCCAAATGCCTGCAGTCAAGGGAGAGAATGAGAAACACGTCAACTCTAAAGGGCTGGAAGCAAATCAGGGAAGAAGAGCACTACGTCAGCTCGCAGGCTTCGTTTACTTGGTTATTCCACATGTATTTATTAAATGCCTGCTATGCTAGATACTGGGATGAGAAAGGCACAGGCAACCACCGCCCCAGCCTCCCAGGGCCTTATTCCAGCTAAGCAGAATTAAGAATTTCCGTGGCCACGGAAGGAGAGTGTGTTTGGGACGCTGGGGCTGAGGCAGGTGTGGCCAAGTCTACCTGAGGGTCTGCAAAGACTTCACTGGAGAAAGGGGGGGCCTCCGAAGTGCCTGGGGGATGAGCAGGCAGGTGTGCACGTGGGGCAGGGTGGGGCTAGAGGAGCCACAGCAGTTTGGCAAGACTGCTGGGGGGTCTAAGGGGCGCCGTCTCTGAGAACTGGCTTCAGGACGCAAAGTTCATCCACACCCCACATTCTGAGGTCCCTAACCTGGAGCCCATGGCATCTGGGGCATTCACTTATGGACTCCTCAAGATCTGCAAACTCCTTATACAGATGTTCACATCTATATGCCTTCTTTGGGGGGCATAGGATTCTCAAAAGGGTCTATAGTCACCAAGGAAAGGTGAAGAAGGACACTGAGTAGCCTGAACACCACACCATGGTATAAAAGCCATTGTTTTCTGTCTCTGCATCCCACATATAGTTTGGTATCTGACGTCACAGGTTTTCAGAACTAGCAGAGCTAAAAGGATGAGGGCAAGGAGATAGGAAGAAATCACGAGTTTCATCATCAAAACAAACATCTGTGTACTGTGTGCCAGGCACTGGCTAGATTTTAAAAACCAATACCTCTTCCTGTAAAGACATGTGGAAATATGTCTTCTCGACCTCCTATTCCTGAAGCCAGGATTACAAAGCCAGGTCCCTAAATGTGAATACAAGTCACCTAGGGCAATTCACTGCCATCCCCAGATCAGGCTCAAACTTTAGTTGGTAGTTGCCTAGCAACAGGTGACCCTGAAGACACATCACCAAATCGAGATGCCAAACAGGCATTTTGCGGACAAGCTGGTTCTGAAAAAGAGCCCCCAAGCAAGTCTGTCCGCCAGGTCCCTCTGGGACTGCTGGGGGAAAGTGTAGACCTTGTGGGCAACAGGAGGCTAGAAGGCGGAGCTAGGAAGGTGTGTTTTCTCACGTTGGGAAGTGGGCACAGGAACACAGAACTAAGGGGTGAGGGAGAAGGCAGCCTGAGTATGGAGAAGGCAACTGGCGCCTCTGAACATCCTCTTTCAGACCAGACCTACTCTTACTCTTCCTAGACGTATCTTAAGACACAGAAAGTGGGGCGCCTGGGGGGGGGGGTCTCAGTTGGTTAAGCATCCGGCTTCGGCTCTGATCATGATCTCACCGCTCGTGGGTTTGAGCCCCACATCAGGCTCTGAGCTGTCAGCTTCAGATTCTGTGTCTCCCTCTCTCTCTGCCCCCCTCCCACTCGCACTCTATCTCTCATTCAAAAATGAATAAATGTTTAAAAAAAATTTTTTAATAAATAAAGACACAGAAAGTGGCACAAGATCTGACTCGCACCCATAGCCAGCACTGCCCTAAAGTCATCAGCAGACCTCCACCTATAGCCAACTGGGGACCCAGGAAGCAGTTTTCATCCAACTCTCCAAGGCAGCTCCCACTCTTACAAAGGTAGCAAGCCCGAAAGAGGCAAAGAGATCTTACTTTCTCAAATCCTGATTTTTTTTTAATGGGGAGCTCAGAAATTCCTGCAGCTGATTCAGGTGAGCCTGGGATTCCTAAGACAAAGGTTCTAACCCAAACCATCACTCAGGCCAACGCCTGTACCTCTCCCCAGTGAAAGTGGTAGAAAGCTGGGGAAGATGGGGCCTTCTTCTTCAGAATCCATCATCATCTCTTCTCCAGAAAGGTCTTAGGGGCTGTGGGAAGGGGCAAATAAATATATCAGTCTGGAAGAGATTCAGTAAGAACAAATGCAGAAGTCAAACAACAACAAATAAAGCGGATATAAATCCAGATAAAATATTAAAATCATTAAAGGGCTGCTGCTCCCTGAAGATTGGGAAAAATGAAGAGAGTTAATTAAAAGCAATCTCCATGCACTGCTGAGCCAGCCGGCCCTGATAAATCAACAGCTGGGGCTGCTGTGGAGGGCAGTCAAGGGGCTTGGGGGTGGGGGGTGGCGGTGGGAGTGACCCGGGAGGGGGGCTGCTGCAGAAATGGCAGTGACGTCAAATTGAACACAGCGACTTAAGTTTCCTGTCTATTAAATATTTTATGGCCACTGTATAAAGTTGTTCTTTGATGGGGAGAAAATGATCAGTGAGCCAAGAGGGAGGAAGATATGGATGAAGGGGTATTGTTTGTTTGACTCCAAACCTACTTGGAACTGTGATGTCAGCATCTCTGTCTGATCTTGTCCCAAATGCAAAGGCTTTTGCTTTTTGTTCTCTACGTGATCTGCACAGGTAGATGCATCTTCTCAAATCTCTCTACAAAACCCTGGGTGATGTTTGTTTAGGGGGACTGTGGGAGGTAGTGCAAAGTCATGGAAAGGAATAGAGAGTGATAGAAAAGGCTTTCCTGACTTTTAGTCCCGAAAAAGAAGAAGAAGAAGAAAAGGAGGAGGAGGAGGAGGAGGAGAAAAGGAAAAAAAAACAAAAACAAAAACAAAAAACGACCAAACCAGACTCTTAGCACAAAACTAAAATGTCAGCAAAAAAATGGTGAGAACTTTCTTTTTTCTTGCTTGCTTTCTCTCTTTTCCCCCCTTTCTTTCTCTACTTCCTTCCTTCCCCCTTTTTTCTGCAGTCCGATAAAGTTTTTGTCCTTCATTTTAAACCAAAAACAGCTCAGAATTTTCGGGCTCAGTCTAAGTAGAAAAACAAACAAACAAACAAAAAAATAACCCAGCAATTTTCAAAGTGTTACAAGAACTGCCCTTCTCTATTCTAAGGGAACCCTCCAGCTCTTCCTTGATGGAAATATAATCAAGAGAAATGATTGGGGGAAAGTGTTTTTTCTCCTCCATAGAATCGGGATTGGAAGGGGAGTGTGTGCATGGGGAAACATAAGGAATTATGCATTTGGATATGCATTTTAATTAGGTGGACAGAAGCAGCCGCCTGTTAATTTTTCTTGCTTGTTTCCACTTAGCATTCATCACAGGCAGAACCACCATAGAGCGCTCCCACGATAATAGATGGTTCTGCATTGGCTAAGTCCTCAGGGAAAATAATTAGCAGGAGAGAATATATTCTCTCCACTCCCACTACCCCATCCACCCTGCCCTCCCCCATCCCAGCACCACATTGCCTCCCTGCCCCCACCCCCAATGGACAGTGGTTTCCGTAGGAGAAGCCTAGGGGAGCAGTCAGCCAACTAGCTCACAAGCACTTACTTTGTCTTGCCAAAGAACCACGGCCTGGAAGGAGAAACAGACAGACTGGAGGCCTTCCTTGGAATGAAGGCTCCTAGATGTGGGGAGGGAGGCTATCTGCTGCTTAGCTCTGAGGGGCAGCCTAGCAGTCAGGGTTGGCCAGCACAGGATGAAGAAAGCCCCGAAGAGGGTGAGACAGTTACTGAGCTCAACTGGCAGCAAAGACACGTAAAGAGTTGTTATTTGAGGATAACAGAAGTCCAGATGACGTTTCTCACTTAATTTGCTTTTCTATAGCAAAGGAATGTCATCGTGTTGCAGTAGCTTCTATCTGAAAGCTGGCAGTCAAGATGGAAGCCTCTTGAGTTCTGACCCCCGCCATGATGCGCTCCATAGTCTACTTTTGTATAAAGAATCCATTCAGGCAGCTGATCTCCTGTGTCAACAGCACATCCTCCTCGTTGACCAGCAGACTGAAGCTCCAGCCCCACGGCCACTGCTCCTCTCTTCCCAGAGTCATCTGGAGGACTCGGGTACTGCAAGATGACCAATGCCAAAGTTCCAGGCAAGCACTCTCCTCTGCCCTCTGAGCTTCGGTTTCCTCCCGATTTTACAGGTGGACTCACTTCTGGGCTGACGATGGGAAATGAAATGAGGGCTTCCCCTGAGCTCATAGTCTCACCTATTTCAAACCCAGACAATGGGAAAAAAATCCCAATGAGAGCCTCGGGCTATTTACACACAGCTGGATGAGTGAGGCTTTGCATTTCCTGAGAAACAATGATTAGGCTTGATGTGTAATGCCATACTCATTTCATTTAGTTTTAATATATTAAAATAATGTTGACTATATGAGGTATTGTTGACTCCAAGAAGGCCTCAAGTCAGCTAATGGAAACTGTGTTCTCCCAGTAACACTTCCCATTTGCACTTTACACCTTTGGAAATGTTTTCACATCCATTATTTCCTTCGGGCACCTTGGGGGCTAAGCAGAGCTGGGTGCAGGGGAAAGGAGGAGAGAGGAGACACAAGCTTTCTCACTGAAGGAATGACAGGTCTGATTTACTAACTCTTGCCTTTCAAGCTGACCCATCTTCCCATGTATCCCCTCAGCCCCTGTTGCCAAACGAAACCTCCACCCTGCCCAGGAAACAAACCAGAGGTTCAGTCCAAGACTCACCAGGGAACTGCTACTGCTGCAGCTCTTTGGCCCCCACAAACCCAAACCCTGCCTGACACCCCGTGTGCCCTCAAGGGGTGGTAGAGACAAGGGGAGGGCAATCCTTGTGGCTGAAGATGAAAGAAGGGAGTCTTTGGGTTCTCAGAGGATTTAACCTCCCCCTCCCCAAAATAATACTATTCCTACAGGGAAAGGGGGGATAAGGAGGTTGAATTTCACGATACTATCAGCATTTTTCCCTAAGTGTAGAAGGTCAAGGTTTACTATTCAGAAACATAGTCCCTGAATTTTGGAGAGTCTAAAAATGAAGGGGCCTAGGCATATACCCAAGAGAATTGAAAGCAGGGCCTCCAGTAGCTACCTATACACCCATCTTCATATCAGCATTCTTTATGATAGCTAAAAGATGGAAATAACCTAAGTGTCCCTCATTGGATGAGTAGATAAACAAAATGTGGTATGTATGTGCAATGGAATATTATTCAGCCATTAAAAGGAAGGGAATTCTGGCACGTGCTACAACAGAGATGAACCTGGGGGACAATATGTTAAGTGAAATAAACCAGTCACGAAAGTACAAATATTGTATGATTCCACTTCCATGAGGTGCTTAGAATAAGGAAATTCATAGAGACAGAAAGTAGAATGGTTGTTACCAGGGACTGGGGGTGGAGGAGATGGGAATTATTGTTTAGGTGGCACACAGTTTCTGCTTGGGATGATGAAAAATTCTGGAGATGGTTAGTATCCATGGTTGCACAACATTATGAATTTACTTAATGCCACTGAATTATATGCTTTAAAATGGCTGGAATGGCACATTTACAAGTTATAAATGTTAAATATATATATATTTTGCCACAATTAGAAAAAAATTAAGGGGCTGCCTCAGCCTGCTGGATGGAGGTCAGGGTGACCATTTTGGTTTTTCTTTCATTTTGCCTAAGAATCACAATTTCAGCTTCTATGAACTCTCTGATGGGTTTTGCAACCCCCTCTTCCTCCTTTGGCCTTATAGAAAATAATTGTCAAGGGAGCTTCCAGTCAAAGGAAAGCCTGATAATAACACCCTCAGAGGAATACGGATATTCTGCAGGCACGTCACTGAAGGAGAGGCAGTGAATTCTAATTTAGATACTGGTAATACCCACCTGGGTACGGCGGGCCTCTGTATATTGGCTAATCACGTCCATTCCGTCAGCAGTAACATGGGGTACGCTAGAGGAAGCTCAGTGAGACCTCAGTACAGGTCCACTTCAACTCTCTAAACAGAGGGGTAACTACGGCTATCCAAATGGTAGTGAAGTAAGAACTTTATATCCTTGTTCATTGAAATGGGTGCCATACTGGGGAGAGGACAGGTCCAGAGAGATAGTGAATAAATGAAATCCAAAGGAGAAAAATCTTTTGCTTGGTTTCCCCCTCTCCCTCCACACATTTAAAGAAAAGAAAGGGGTGGCTCCCTGGGTGGCTTAGTCGGTTAAGCGTCCAACTTTGGCTCAGGTCATGATCTCACGGTTCATGGGTTCAAGCTCCGTGTCGGGCTCTATGCTGACATCTAGCTCAGAGCCTGGAGCCTGTTTCAGATTCTGTGTCTCCCTCTCTCTCTGACCCTCCCCTGTTCATGCTCTCTTTCTCTCAGAAATAAATAAAACATTAAAAAAAAAATTTTTTTAAAGAAAGAAAAGAAAGGGGAAAAAAAGACAGACATTCTCAGCAATTCCAGTCTTTTCCACAACCAAAAACTTGATCCAAGTACTTAATGAACAGCAAAATAAGCCAATTAGTCTTCCACTTCTCTCTCCTTTCTCCAGCCTCTGGTAGGGGTGCTCAGGAGAAGAAAAGCGTCCAAAGGGGAGAATCAGAAGAAAAGTCCATCTTCTAAATGGCCCACCAGCTGGTCCTCAGCTGTAGGCCCTGAGAAGGGAGAGGTGTGCCATCCAGGTTAGAACCCCAGGTGATAGCTGGATGTGGCAGGACTGGACCCGAGAAGATGAAACTAATGAAGACCTCCCAGTCTTAACAAAACCCCTTTAGAAACACACTTTAAAAACAAGGAAGAATTGGCACTCTGGCCCCTCACGCTTCTCCCCTTCCAAAGCGACCATAGTGAGAGCCACCAAGTGTTTGACCTGAAAGGAAACTGGGCAAGAAGGTGCCTCACCCTCATCTTCATGACAAGGGATTTGCAGTCTGAGAAGCTCTGTGTCCAAGACTGAGTAGCAAGTTGGTGGTAAAACTGAGAACAGAGCTCAAAGCTCTGGATTCCCCTCTCAGGGCTTTTTCTCCTCTGTTACCCTGAAGTCCTCGTAGCTACAAAGACTAGCTAGCCAGTGGTGAGAAACGAACGTGGAAGAGGGACATTGTTTGACACCGGGCTACACTGAGAGCAGGTGGAAGTCTGGGGACTACAAAACCCCTTTTGGTGAAGCTTTCAGTCGCAATTAATACAAACAGCAGGTTTTCAAAGAGAATAACAACAGAAATGTGCTCACTTCGCAGCAACCTGAGATGACCACAGTCTCTGGATGCAGAAGTGGGAGGAGAGGGTGCAAAAGGAGGATTAGACATGTGTCATCGTTTCTCAGGCTCATAACGAAGGTGGGGGCGGGGAGGGAGGACTCACTGTGGGCTATCTGAACCCCATTATTAGGCACCCTGAGTCTAATCCCCTCGCCCCTCCCTGCTTCCAAACATAGCCCCTCTCAGCCCTCTCCAGGCTTCCCTCTCCACCCCCCACACCTCTGTTCACAAACACAACCTAGAAATTCCCAACACAGTCCGCTCCTCTTTTCCCACCCCCCACCCCCCACCCAACACCTTCTAACCACTGCTTTTAAAACTCTGATGCAAATCACAGGCTTCAAAAACCTTCCTTGGGTGACAGTTTTACGATGCTAGCTCCATTCATCCATATGGTTTGACAGACTGTGAAACACTAGTAACCGGACCAGTAAGAAAAACAAATTACAAAAACACCACAACACCTCATCTCTCCCCAGTCACTCACACAACTAAAGAAAACTTTGGAACTGGCAACAGATCATCATATCAGCCTCTCTCACCTTAAACAATAATCTTTTCAGAGTTCCAGACCACACAGTTTTATCCACTCACCTACTCCCTTCCCTTCCCGCCACCCCACCCCCAGACCGCTTTATCTTTCCTTGTTACATACCTGCATATTTAAAGACTATCTACAGCTAGGGTCATGCTCACATAGGCCCCAGCTGGAGAAACCGTGGCTTCACAAAAACTGTGTCAGTGGTTGTGGCACTTCTTGGCCAGGGGCTTGCCACATTGGCTACATTTCTGTCTTCTACTAACTTTCAGAACACTCAAAAACCACAAAAGTTACTTTGCAGAGCTTGGGACAATAAACAGGCCTGGATTCTGGTGCCTTTTTTATGACCCAGCCCCCACTACCACTACAAACAGTATGGCTGCTCTTTGAAAACAGAAACGTCAGCCTCAGTTTCCTTTCTGTTTTTGGTGCAAAACAAAGCATGCTGACCGTAGCATTTTATGTTTTGCATTGATCTGAGCAGATGGCTCTGAAACAGCTTTAGACATTATAGTCTTTCTCAGATGTATCCAAATTCCAGCTACCTGCATGATTGCAAAAAGACAGAGGAAGCAGAGAGGTCTCCAATTAAGTGGCCTCTGATTCCCAGCCCACCTCAGGATCTCAGCAGCTCCCAATCTCCCAGCCATCTCTGGATGTCCCCAAGGTGGTCTGCAAGCCAGACTATTTTCAAAGGTTTACCCTGTGACAATGCCTCTACATGGGTTCTGGCCAAAATTAATATCCTTTATGGGTATCTCATCAAAACCAGACATTCTTCCCAATGAAAAATAATGTGCTAATAAAGTTTGGAGGATTCAGGGCTTTTGGGGGATGGGGAGGGGCAACCAGAAGCAGATGGAGAAGGTGGTTCTTAGGCATCTGTTGGCTTAAAATATCTGAGGGTCCTTTTTCATAAGGGACTAAAATAATGTCCATAAAAGGCTACAAGTCCACAAAGTTCCAACCTCCATATTCCCCACTTAGTACCTACCCACACACGTTGCCCCACTCCAACAGAAAGAGCTAAGAGGAGATTAGAACCAGGAATGCAAACTCCCCCCCCCCCCCCCCCCCCCCCCCCACCCCCCCCCCCCCCCCCCCCCCCCCCCCCCCCCCCCCCCCCCCCCCCCCCCCCCCCCCCCCCCCCCCCCCCCCCCCCCCCCAAACCCCCCCCCCCCCCCCCATATCTAAACTGAGTGCCGCAGCAAGAGTGAGGTCTGGCTTGTAAGTGGCCACAATTACACAACTTTCACAGGCACCGAAACCACTTTAGATTAGAATACAGTGTATCCAGATCATAGGCTGTATAAAGAGATGAAGATTTGAAGTCCATCTACACACATGACCTGCTGTTTGACCTTGGCTAAGTAAGTGTGTATTTACTTCTCCCAGAATTGTGTCCTTAATAACAAAACAGAGATATAAACACATACCTCCAAGCAAGGGGAATTCCTCACAAAAGAAATTTTCAATACAATTATCTATCTACATGTTCACAGTTATAAGCATGACAAAACAGTGTACTGGTCTCTCATTCTTTTCAAACAAAGAGTTACTTGAGGAAAAGCCCTATTGGTTTATACAGAATAATTAAATAATAATAACAGTTATTCTTTTCTAAGCAGGCAGTTAAAATAATAGATACATATGTGCATAATCAAGTCTGGCAGAAGGTGGCAGACATTTCCAGTTAAGTGCATACAAACCAGGGTTTTGATAACTTAATCAAAGAGTAAGTTGTTTAAAGTGTTGATAGCAGATTTGGGGGAGGATGGCTTACCTGAACTAGAATATCAAGAAATATTAGAATTTATATGAAAAGCATGGTTTCCCAGATATACAGAAATCAACCAGGATATGGTATGTGACTGACTTACACAAAGACCTTTAGCAAATCCATAGTGATGTTACCTGTATGGGTTTACTTCACTACATGGCCCTTATCTTGCTTGTACATGTAAGAAATAAGGGTTACTCACACATCTAGGCTCAGACAATGTAGCTGCTAAATTAAATAACGTGTACTACCCATTTACACATCATACAAGTCTATCAATGCTTTCAAATTCTATTTGTCCAGATGTGACCGCTTGGTTGTGGGGCCACCTGCCGTGTCCTCTTTGTGATCTGATCAGTCCAGGCGGCTCCTATTTCAGCCTCTAACACCCTGTTGGGCAGTAATAAGATGTTAAAGGCACCAACAGAGAGAAGCCAGGCTGTCAGCTTCAGAGAGGAAGGGGGTGAAGGGTACAAGGAGGAGGAATAAGAAAGGGAGTTGAGGGGAGATCAAAGAGGCAGGAAAAAAGCCAAACTGCTAATAGAAGAGATGTGGCTCCAGGAGCTAGGGACCCTAAGGAAGACCCCAAAGCAATGAGATTCAAATTCTGCCATCCAGTTACCCGAGCTATTGAATTATTGAATGTCCCAAATGCAAAAAGCCAGTATAATGAAAAATGGTCCATACTCAAGATAGGCAGAACCCTACAGAGGTGTTCATGGAACCTGAGCCTGTTTCTGCCCAGCACATTAACCTACCACCACTTTATTCCCCAATCCTAGAGGAAACCTTTGTGTGACCAGTGTCTGTAGGGGGCGTCGGTGTTGTTGGCTTTTTTTTTTTTTTTTTTTTTTTAGGAAAGGGAGAGAGAGACTAGGACGCACACAGAGAAACACAGAGAAAATGCTAATGTCGTTCATCTCCGTTTCATTGTCAGGAGGGACACAGGAGGATAAAAACCTAGCTCTCCAAACCATTCTCCTTGCTCCCCTCCTCCCAACACCACGAACCATCCCTTTAGCTGGATGTGTCTCTTCGCTTTGTTCTAATTTATCCCATGCATAATTTATTTAAGTGTGTATTGTTTCCCGATCAGCAACTTTTAAAAACAAATGAAATATAAAAGATGTTTTATTAAACAAGTTGTTTTTAAAAATAAAGGCAGATGGTGTAGGTCTCCCAATAACAACGTGTGTGCTCCTGCCACAGGAGTTTAAAACCCGTCCGGAGTGCAGAAGGCTCGGCTGGGGGCGGGGTATTGTTTACACCTCCTTACCTCCAGGGAAAGGGGTCGAGATACAAAAAGAAGGGGCTAATTTAAAATGACCACTCAACTCCTACCTAGAAAAAGCAGGCAGGGGTGTTGTGTGTACGCTAGCGCGTGCGTGTGTGTAGTGACACAGAATTACAAAACATCTCACTGCAACTGTCTCCATACAAAGTACAAGTGTAATAATTCAGAACTAATTCCACTAACCAGCCCGCCTCTCTGTCCCTTCCGCCACCTCTAACCCCACCCCACCACCCCAGACACCCTCGCCAAACAGGCACCCTGCTGCGGTTCAAAAAACAAACAAACAAAAAAACTGGAGCGAGCAGGGAAACCCTGGAGCGTAAAGATACTGCGCCTGCCCGCGCGTGAGCGGGCTCCAGGGTAACGATGGTACCGCTTTCCCAGTAGGACATAAACCTGGCGCACATGTGAAATAGATTTCTCCAACTTGAGTTTACCAGGTGGCATCAGCCCGCCTGTATGATTTCGGCTGAAAATGGGGAAACTGCAAATCAGCTGTGGGTTCAGTAGAAACTCACAGCATCAGCGGTGTGGCCGCGCGAGCCGCCGGGAGCGAGGATGCGGCGAAGTTACGCCCATTTATTCTGCCATAAAACATTTTCTTTCTTGGGCGAAATGCTGTGGCGTTCAAGTGCAGTGTATACGAGCTTGCGAGCGAAAGCTATAGCCGGGAGCTGCTCTATGATCCACATCAGCTTCCAGTATCCTCTTAACTGCAGCTTTAATATGTATGTGTGTATTTAAAACTCCGATACAGGGGACATTACTACCTTTTTCCCTATTACTGAGGGGAGATAAGCTGGTGCAAACACTTCCGATTCTCCTTGCGCGTTCCTTCGCGTTAGGAACCCCCCCCCCGCCTGCTCCCCCCACCGCCCCCACCAGGGCGAATCTGCTTTTCAACTCCAGGAGGAGCCTGGGGTGCCAACGCGGTGCGCTGAGTTGAAAGAACCTGGACTGGCATTGGCCACACACCCGGGAGAATTCTGCATGAAACGCACCCCACTCACGCCTCCCCCCTTCCGTTCGCCCGCGGCTACCAGCCCAGCTGGGAAGTCCGGGTCCCAGAGGCGCGGACCCCGACCCACGTCGCGCCGCGATCAGGAGGGATACCTCCTCTGCCAACATCATCGCCAAGAGCACCCCTTTTAGAGCGACGCTAGTTTTCCGAAGCCTTCCCCGGCTCCGCGATCGCGATCGGACTTGGCAGCTTAACAGTTCCAGCGACTGGAAGGAAGGAAGGAAGGAAGGAAGGAAGCCAGGATGAAAAGGAGGGGGAAGGAAGGCAGGCAGGAATTGGCTGTCGGACCCGGGGACTGGTCTCCGCATGTCCTCGCCCAGCCCGCCCCCCTGCGTCCGGGATCTGGGATCTGGGCGTCCGCTCAAAGTCTCCCGGCGGCGGCCAGAGGCACCTGCCCCTGGCTCTGGCCGGGAGCAGAAGCTGCCGGCTCAGGCGGGGAGCCCCAAGCTGCCTCTCTGCCCGCCTCGGCTTTTCACCCAGAGAAGGCGAGAACACCATTCATAAGACCTGCAGCTTCCCTGCCTCCAAATCAACCCCAAGTTAACCCGAGTCCTTAATATACTACAGCCAGTTCGCCCACAAACACACACAGGCACACCGGTGACCGCCCGGAGCGCCCTCACGCTCCGGGGGCTGCCCCAGCAGGAAAGCCCCGGGCAACCACCTGGGCCCCAGGGCTCCCGGGACCCACTGCTCCCCCTGCGGTCCTCCCAACTCCGGAAGGTTTGCACAAACTCCCCGCGAGCGATCGGAAGGCGTAAAGCGCCCTGCAAACTCCGGAGCTGCCACGGTCCGCTCGCCCCGGCGGACCAGGCAGCCCGGCAGAGGCTGCGGACTCCGAAGGCGCGGGGCTCAGCCAAGTGCACCCAGGCGGCCCCTGCCCGGCGCTCGCCCCCAGCTCGGCCGCCCCCCGCGCCGCGCTCGCCGCCCCGCGAGGCCAGGCACTCAGGGGACCGTGCTGTACCCGAGCTACCCACGACCCCCCTGTACAGCACTCGAGCGCCTCGCTCCTCTGCCTCTAACCCCTCTCGGTCTGTCCTCCAATTAAGCAGAACACAAATGTAACAATTTTCTTCTTGTTAATTGCATCTCTTGACATTTCTGCGCGTTGGGGGGAAAAAAAGAAGATGAAGAAGTAAGAGCTGAAAGAAAAGAGAAGCCCCGCCGCGGCTGCAGGCGCCTGCAAGCGCAGTGCATTGGCAGCGCTCGGCACGCGGAAGGCGCCTTTTTTTTCATATTGAAACCAGGCGGAATATGTACATTTTTTAGTCTTACTTACGCTTTCAGGGGGTTGTGAATGACAGTCGCCATTTTGCTACAATGTAACAGAATATTGTCTGTCTCAGAGTTCTAAAGGTTCGCTCAGGGGAAGCGGTGAGCCAATCAGAGCACGGGATACCGGCCCGCTGGCCAATTGGCGCTGCTGGTCGCCAGGTGGGCGGGGCCTGCACGGTGGTAGTTATTAGGGGAGCTGTCAAAGCCCAGAGGTCACTCCCTTTTGTAGAGCCCGAGAGCAAGCAGGTCTTAAAGGGGCAGTACCGCGCGAGCAGCAGCTTTTTGGATTTGGTAAAGTGGAGAAGCACGAGAGAGTATTCTAGTTTGGTGTGAGTCCTTACTTTCTAAATAATTGCACAGAGTTTGCACTCCTGGACAGAAATATTTAAGTACTGCCAACAAACCACTGAACCCCATTCATTAGCTTTTGGCTTTGCTGTTACGTTTTTAATCCCCCAAAGGGCAAATCCCCTTGTTCCCCTGCAAAAGTTGGAAGGCTGCCGTTTCGTCTAACAAATTACTACACGTGCCCAGCCGTTTGCTAATGCTCTGGGTCCTGAGGCTTGTTAACATTCTCATTCCCGTAGTGTTTTCTTTATCTCGGCCACCTTTCTCTCTAGGTTTCTTGGAACGGCTGCCGCCGTTCCTGGCGACTCCAGGACAGCAACTCCCCTCCCCCTGGAATGTCTCAATGTCAGGCTCGCTCCCTCCTCCTGCCAGGGCTTTCGTTACGTAATGCGCGGTGGTCACTCTGCGCGGTTCCCCACCACCACCTCTTCTAATCTACAAACACCAGAAACTTCTGAAATGGTCAGATTCCGGCCGGCTGGGGAGCCAAGTGGGACCTGGCGCTCTGGCCTTTAGGCTTAGGGATAGAGGAGGTTTAAGGAAACTTTTGGAAACACTTCCTGCTACTAGGAAAGAGAGTAACTAGACAGAAGGTGTTGCCAAAGTCTCTTTCGGGGAGTAGCACACGCGATTCTGGCGTCACCTTTCACTACTCAGATACAAGGTGGAAAAAATTTACTAATGAATAATCCAGTATGACTCGACGCGTTCAGAGTCGTGTCTGCCCCAAGTCAGTGTGAACTTCTCACTGACGAACCCCTGACAAAACTGGGAGACTTCTGTGAAGCCAGGTTTCCACTGGGGTCCGGGAAGCTCCCGGTGAATGAAAACCCAGTAAATCATGAATAGGGGCCTCGTTAGCATACAGAAATCTGGCTAACATCCCAAAGTTGTTTAATCAGGTCAAATAGCTAAAATAGCGGAGGAGGGGGTGAAAGGGGGAGAGGAGATGCTAAATTGCCAGTTCTTCAGGGCTGTGCACTCTCACTTCCTTTCTCAGTGGCAATGAATACATACATACATACATACGTACATACATACATAAGTTCCAGAACTTTCAGAGTTCAATTTCATACACTATTAGAGTTACAGAAAAACAGAACAGGACTGAATGGGCATGTTTGTAAGACTTGAAATTTTTAACTCCTTTTTTCTGCCTAGTTAATAGCACAGTCAAGTCCTCCTATAGATTTCTTTGTAACTCTTTTGCATAGCATCCTGCCATTTGAAAAAAAAAAGGTATCCATTTTTCTACAATTGAAATCGGAAAAATCCCTTTCTTACTAATTTGTCAGGGGAATCATTCAAAAGCTAGTTGTTGGACTGGAATGGGGTTTGACAACCTTAAAAAGCAAGCACTGTACTCAGCCTACCCCAAGAACTATGATGAGTTTGAAGTATCAGCCAGAACTCCCACCAATCTCTTTGAGATATCAAAACCACAGCAATTTAGATTGGAGGACAACAGCGTATTTTAATATATGCAGCTTGATAAAGGAAGCAGGATATGCCCTGAATGGGGCTTGCAATTTAATAAGAGAGGGAAAACAAATTTATTTACAAATTGATTATCTCAGCATAGATAATCACTTATTGTGTTAAGGCACAGATGCAGAAACCAGCATAATTCCTAACTACCTAGCACACTTGAAAATGGCAGGTCAGATCTGTCTTCACTTTGAGAAATTTTAATTCAGAACTTAAACCTGTAAGTTGCATTTTATAATGACTGAATTGCAAAAATAATGAATTAAAGACAGGATTTTTTTTAATTTTGCTTTAAATGTTTATTTTTGAGAGACAGAGAGAAGGCATGAGCGGGGGAGGAGGGGCAGAGAGAGAGGGGGAGACACAAAATCTGAAGCAGGCTCCAGGCTCCGAGTTGTCAGCACAGACTCTGACATGGGGCTTGAACCCACAAACCAACCGAGAGATCATGACCTGAGCTGATGTTGGATGCTCAACCGACTGACCCACCCAGGTACCCCAGGACAGGATATGTTTAAAGTAGGAAAGCCTTGCTTTTTATAATCTAATTGAATGTCTTTTTAAGTCTATCAATGCCATGACTTCTGAATAACCAGAACTGTTGTGAATTCACCTTTTATAATTCTAAGACATATAAGAGTAATTATTTTAACTTTGGTTTTTATATTGTAGATCAAGATTATTTCCTACAGTAAAGCAGGTCTGTCACTTTGCAAATGCCCTCATCCCTCTGCAGAGAGGCCAGATTTTCCAAATAGGTCTTAAAATGTCCTGATTCCACCCCACAAAAAGGCAGAATGCTAGAAAGCAAGGAGGCTTGAAGTAGACATGTTTAAAAGATCCTGGAATCCTGAACAGTTTTGGAGAATATTAAGTTTTACATTAATTTTGCAAAGAAATGTGAGCCTTGGAATCCACTTGTAGCTGGGTTATCTTGGGCAAGTTTACTTAGCAACTTGAATGTTTCAGTTTCCTCATCTGAAAAATGGTAACAAGAATGGAACTTACTTCATAGGGGTCTTTTTCAGGACCTATGTCAAGTGCCTGGCATGTAGCAAGCTCTCAATTCACGCTGATTATTATTGTTATAGAGATATTTAATTATTTCCTGATGTCATAAGGAATGTAGGGAATCTATAAAAAGAGATAACAAAAGGTAAAATTGTCTATCAAATTTAGTTTTTTAAATTCACTAATCCAAGAAAAATGAGCAAAGAACAACTTTCATAACAAAATAATAGGACTACTTCAGTTAGAGGTCATATAACTACTGAAGCCCCAAAGATGCCTTCTTGCTGATTGTGATATCAAGACACCTTTAAAATCCCATCTCTAAAGCTCTATAGATATTCTATAGAAATATAGATATATTCTCTATAAATATAGACCTAAATACACTCCATCTTCCCCCCCCATCCCTTTCAATTTATTTTTTTCATTGTTTTTTGGGTTTTTTTTAGTATAGTTGCCCACCTCTTTCATCTTGATTCAGCTGGTTGGGTAGCTTAATTTGAAGGTCAAAGTGGGCCTGGAATAACCAACCTCCATCCCACCCGAAGAGTCAAGAGTTACACTATCGAACGTGGGAGCCATGAGTCACATGTAGGTACAAAGCACTTGAAATGTGGATAGTTCGAATGGAGATGGACAGAAACTGTTAAGTACACACCAGATTAAATAGTACCAAAAAAAAAAAAAAAAAAAAGAATGTAAAGTAGCTCATTAATGATTTTCGTATTGATTATACATTAAAATGACAATATTTTGGATTTACTAGGTTAAGTAAAAAATGTTATTAAAGCTAATCTCACATGTTTCTTTTTACTTTTTAAGTGTGGCTACTAGGAAATTTAAAATAACTCATGTGGCTGGTGTTGTATTTCTATTGTATAGCACTGCCCTAGACAGTGTGTGTGACCAGGGAAAGGAGGGGGAAGGCTTTCTCAATCATGTGAATCCATCTTGTAGAGCCTTCTCAAATTCAGCCTTAACATCAATTAGCAAAACCCCTGGCCCAGGTCAAGTATGTGTTCAGTGCCACCATCCCAAAGAACATTTAGGGTGTGGCCAAGGACACAAGGAC
Source organism: Hyaena hyaena (assembly GCF_003009895.1). Taxonomy (NCBI): domain Eukaryota; kingdom Metazoa; phylum Chordata; class Mammalia; order Carnivora; family Hyaenidae; genus Hyaena; species Hyaena hyaena. Next base: position 435,770 of record NW_024081483.1, read on the forward strand.
CCAAACCACAAGGGGCACCCAAATCCATTTTCTCTTAAAAAGTTTGAGGGCTGTTTCAGCAGAAAACAAGTCAAAACTGTGAGGAGATGCCCATGCACAAGCAGGGAAGAACGGCATTTCTGAAGCAAGTTTTGGCCTTTGCAGCTGACTTTTTTTAAGGCACATCAAAATAAGAGAGAGAAGGGAAGGAGAAGCAGAAATCACCAACAGCCAAAGAATTCATTTGAAAGAGGAAGTGTGCCACAAAAGCCATTCAAAATAAATGCAGGACCTAGCAGTCTCTGGGAGCTGAGGGGTTTTAAGTCCTGTGAGTGTTTAAAAAATAAGAACAAACTCACCATCAGTCCCTCTATTCATCTGCAGAACAATCAGTCATGGCCTTGGCAGCCAATGGGCCATGCTGGCTCCCTGAGATCCAGAGCCAGCTCTGGTATGTTCTGAAATAGGGGTATCATTGCTGAAAAGGGCGTATCAAAACTATCATCTGGTTTTCCCTCCGCTTGGGAATGTGGGTGGGAAGGTCTTACTCCCTTCACAGAAGAAAAAAAGTCAAGTTCTGGGTTTGTGAGATCCTCCTAGGGCCAGACCTCTGAAAGCTCTTATTTCAGGGTAAAGCCAAATTAGAAACTGATGCTTGCTGCTTCCCACTAATTCATTTCATTCATTCACTCACCCATTGGAGGCTCTCTTTGAGGGAGGCATTGTGCTAGGCACAGGTGGCGAAATAAAAATAAACCAGACAGGGAAAAAGCCCGCAAAAAGCAATTCCCATCCATCTGGAGAGAGAATAAAGATAGTAGGCCCAATCCTACAAGCAAGCAGAGTAATTACTTGATGTGACTTAAAAGGGAAGAGCAGCCTGCCCAACCAGGCTCTCCTTTTCCTGGCATGGTGCCCATGATCCCAATGGATGCATCCTTGGGTGTTTATTGAGTGTATTCGCTTCTTTGGGTTTTCAAGGTTTTGTGGTGTCGAGATTTTCACAAATTGGTCTAAAGCAGGCAAGAAGTGATATATGTCAAAGAACCTTAGTGGAGGGAGAGGGTACCTCTAACATTGCAGGGGAGGGAAAGACTTCATGGAGGTGGTCTCATTTAATTTGGGCCTTGGTTGAGTAGACTTCAGAAATGAGCCAAGGAATGAAAGGGTTTCAGGTCCAAACCATAACCTAAGAACAACTGATTCATACAGAACTATATGTAGGTTCCCTACCCTGTGCCACCTTGCCTCCTTTATGCTGGGCATTGGGATGCAGAGAGACAGAAGACAGTTGTCACCTTTAAAGGTGAGGGAGGGAGAATGCAGAGCCATGAAGGAGAGGAAAAGGGGCCACTGTGGGATTGGAGGAAACACACTGACCAGATAGGAAGGTTGGTGTTGCCTTCCCAGAAGCGATGCCTGAGCTGAACCCTGACTGCCCCGTAGGAAGAAAGATGTCCCCACGGAAGTGGCAGCATGTATAAAAGTCCTCGGGGAAGTGAGAGAGAGCATCATGATTTCAGGGGATCCCTTTGGTAGGAAGGTAGTTGCAGGGGTATGAGTGAGACAGAAAAAGCTAGAGAGACAAGGAGTGGGTGCCAATGCTAAGAGGTGCAGAGTTTGATCTGGAAGGCAATCAGTCAACACTGAAAGATTTTAAGCTAGAGGTGAAAATGAAGAGGCTGCCTTTTTAGAAAGCGATTCTCATCAGCAGTGTGACCATAAATTGGAGGGAAGCTGAGCTAGATAGAGGCCTGGGAACCTGTTAAGCGGCTGTGGCACTGGGGTGTAGACGAGGGGCAGGATCAGGGATTTCTAAGGAAGTAGAACGTGCAGGACTTGGTAGCAGGCATGCTGTGGGCTTGAGGGAGGCAGAGGGCCCAGGATAATGCCAGGTTTCTGGCTTCTGGGAAAGGACATCAGTCAGCTCCAGTTGCCTAGAGAAACATGAAGTCAAAGCCAAGGCCCGAAGGCTGAAGGCCAATGAAGCAGTGAGACATTCCATTGTGGGAGAGGGGCTTGCCTTACTAGAATACCTTAGTCCCCCATCCCCTACTTGGCCCCTGAAATTGATATAAATCTCCTCCCCTGGCAGAACAGTGACCTAGGCTGGGATTCTCTTAAGCCCCCCTCTTCTGGCTCTTCCTTGAGCTGAATGGATTCCACCTTGTATCAAGGGCCTCTTCCAAATCCCTTCCTGCTAATCCGCACCCTTTCTTTCAGGGCATGTTCTGAATCGGCTTAAAGGACTCTCCCTCCCAGGTAGTTGCATCTTACTAGGAGACTCTAGGACACCCTAAAACCTTCACAAGGAGAGGATCAAGACTTCGTGAGACACATGGTACACACACACACACACACACACACACACACACATACACACACACACAGGCATGCAGAAGCAATGGCTTGATTAGAATCTCAGGCACCAAGAAAGACAGCAAATGGGATATTTTTATACAGAAGCTTTCTCCACTCAGATCACACAGAGTCAGATGGCAGTCTACTCTGAGAACTAGCCCAGCTTCCTTTTCACCCTCACTAAAGCTAGACAATTGTAAGTGGGCCTCGGTTCTTCTTCCTGGTAAAGCCACTGGTTATTTGCTGTGTCTATTTTTCTAAGATAGCTAACTCCTCTCTCTTGTACCCTCCTCTACCTGACAATCCATGTTTTCCAAGTCCCCCCATCACCCATCTACATGGACACCGGATCTGAAATTCTGTCACCAACCAGAGAGGAAGGTCAGGGCTGCCTTCGTAGCTGCTTCATTGCCTGGCAGCTCCTGCAGCCTAAATCACAGCAACTGGCAAGGTCCTCTTGCAGAGAGGGGCAGGATGGGGCAAAGGGGGAAAAGAAAAACCATTCTACCATTACCACCGTGGGGAAGGACTAGAACCATGTTTGCAGCAAGACATACATGAATCAATTTCTCTTAAGACTGAGTCCACGTGTACAGAAATAGACTCCCTTAGGCATATCCTGGGAAAAGAAACTTCCTTTCATCCGCAAAAGTGGCTGCCCCAAGAGCCCCCAAAGAGGCCTGTCTGTAGGGTATTTCTTTAAGTATGGTGACATTTCTGAGGCACCTGTCTCTCTCACTCACACCATTTATGTGACCTCAGGCTTCTACTCTGTCATTAGGCAGGGCTCATCCAGGAGAAGTCTGAAAGCCAAGCGCAGGAGAGCGCGTTAAGTCTGGTTGTTCTGCAGATATTTACACCACCATATGAAAATAGGTGTCCACAAGCAGGACAGATGGACGGAAGCCACAGGACCTAAAATGTCCCACATTCTGGCGAAGAGGGGAACCGAGTCCTGCTGAATTGAATGCAGCAGGTGTTTTCTATTCTCTGAAAACTCAAGACAGTGAACTCTGGTCTGCCTAGCCGCTAAAGCACAATTCTACGTTTATTCTACTCAAGAGGGCAGAGGGAGGTGGTGAGAAAATGTTCCTGAAGTCCACAGAGGGTCCCATGCAACTTAAATACACCTAAGCCAACAGTGGCTGGCAGCCCAATGACCACTTCTCCAATGCAGCTTTGGATTCTGGGACAGAGGCACAGCACAGGGCGCATCTAAGACCTCAAAGAAAATAGTGATAGAGGAACCGAGCAAGGAAATGAGTGAGGTGAACTTCTGGGCGAAGAGACAAAATAGATGCAGTTGGTTCTCGTAAAAGAAGTAAAGCACAAATCCAATGGAATGGGATTATTAAGGTCTAGGCAAGAAATGAAATTTATTTTGGTACCTGGATTCCCAAATTCACCATATGTTCTCGTCCTCTGTTCTCACCAATCAACTTATTTTATCCTTGTTCAACAGGCAACAATTTGTATCATTGCCATATTGTAATAGTTGGAACTCAGTGACAATTCTGAAAACCAGGGCTATTTTCTAGACATGAGTAGGTTCAATAACGATGACTCTGAAAGCCTTCATGTTTCTAGAATGGCTTTTCAAAAAGCTGATATTAAATATTTTAACCTTATCTATTTCATAGCTTGAATGTAAACCTATGCAAATTAAGTGGATCTCAAATTAGTCACATACTACTTTTGGCTTTTGCAGAGTTTTATCCATAGCTATATTAAAATACTTGGTTCCTCTAAAAATTAAAAATAGTAATACCATATGATCTAGTAATTCCATTACTGGTATTTACCCAAAGAAAATGAAAACATTAATTTGAAAAGATACATATACCCTTATGTTTATTTTAGCATTGTTTACAATAGCCAAGATATGGAAGCAGCCCAAGTGTCCATCAATAGATGAATGGATAAGGAAGATGCAGTACACACACACACACACACACACATGCACATACACACAAGGGAATATTACTGAGCCATAAAAAAAAAAAGAGTGAGATCTTGCTATTTGCAACAACATGGATAGACCTGGAGGGTATTATGCTAAGTGAAATAAGCCAGAGAAAGACAAATACTATATGATTTCACTCACATGTGGAATCTAAAAAACAAAACAAATTAACAGAGATACACTGATACATCTGGAGAATAAACTGGTGGTTGCCTAAGGGGAGGTGGCTGAGATGATGAGGGAAATAGATAAGAGAGGGAGAAATACTTATATTTTAGTGTCTCTCATTTTCCATCTCCCTGTCCCACAAAATGTGGAGGGCAGGTGTGATACCTTTAAATCTCCTCAGCCTGGCCCAGGTCCTAGCATATGGTTAATAATTGGTAGCTGAAATAATAAATAAAAATATAAATAAATACATAATGATATAAATCCCACCCTATTAAAAAAAAAAACCCTCTACTTCACACTCACCAGGATGACTAGAATTAAAAAGTCAAATGACAATAAGTGTTGATAAGGATGTAGAGAGATCAGAACTTTCACTCAGTGTTGGTGGGATTGTAAAATAGTCCAACTGCTTTGGAAAATAATCTGGCAATTCTGCAAACAATTAAGCATAAGTTACCATATGCCCCAGCACTTCTACTCCCAGCATATATCTAAGAGAAGTAAAGACATATGGCCACACAGAAACGTGTACATGAATGTTCACAGAGGCCTTATTCCTAACAGCCAAACAGTGGAAACACTTAAATGTCCATCAACAGAGGAATGGACAAATGGACAAACGTGGTATATGCATACCATAGAATATTATTCAGCCATAAAAAAGAATGAAGGATGGATACATGCCACAATGTGGATGAATCCTGAAAACACCATGCTAAGCAAAAACAGCCAGACACAAAAGGCCACATACTATATTATTCTATTCCTGTGAAACTCCAGAATACAGAAATCCACAGAAACAGAAAGTAGATTAGTAGTTACTTAGGGCTGGAGGTAAGGGTAGGTATGGGGGGAAAGGAGGCAACAGCTAAAGGGTCCAGGATTTCTTTAGGAGATGATGAAAATACTCCAAAACCGACTATGGGAATGACTGCACATAAGCTGCAAATGTACTAAAACCCGCTCAGTCAGACACTTTGAATGGGTGAATTGTGTGCTATGTAAATTATATCTCAATAAAGCTGTTTTTTAAAAATCTCCACCACTCATCATAAATGCCAAACACCTGCTAATCCAGACATTTCTATGGTCATTTTCTCCTTGAGAACTGCAGGAGACATGTAGAAAACTTAGACTACTAGAGGGAATTCAATTTCCAACTTGGTGATTCTATATTCATGTTAGCCTCTTGTAACACAGAAATTCCTTGCCCTGAAAAACTCGAAATATGAAAGCTATAACTATGACCAAACAAATGAGCTCATTGACAGAGATTCTGAAAGCCTTTGGGTTTCTAGGAAGTCTTTCAATAAAGTCAAATCTAAGTGTTTTAATCTTGAGTATTCACCCCTCTGGGGTAATTCCTAAAGTGAACTCTTATAACAAAAGGGCTGAACCAAGAACCTGCTTTACCTAAGGACCAAAGTGATCTCAAGTTTGGCTTCTTTTTAATTCTGAAATATAATGGGGGTAGGAGAGGCAATTTCATCCAAATTGAGGTCCATTTTCATTTTTATATTGTCTTTAGCTAGTTTTTATCATGCATTGTGAATTTTGGTTAAACCTTCCCATGGTAAAACCCAGGAGATGACAAGAAATGGTACAAGTAGAAACACTGATGACAATACTAAAGAGAATGAAGGTCTGAGTAAGGAGGGCAGTACAGAACAAAGCGAATCAGGAAATCTCAGAACTGGATCCTGGCTTGACTATTTACAAAGTACACAATCCCCAACTTAATCCCGATCCTCGGTTTATTCATCTGTAAAATGGGGAGATTGATACCAACTTTTAAGGGTTGCTGTGAGGAATAGATGTGACAGTGTGACATAAAGGAAAAGCAACTGGCATAAAGTGAGCACTTGAGAAATACTCCTCCCTTCTCCAAGAGAGAGGATGGAAAATTGAGTACTGGTTGGTGCTTAGGAGGTACACAAAAGGAAAGAGCAGAAGATCTGGAATGGAGGAGTTAGGTGAGTCCGGGATTAAGAGAATATAATCCACTAAATTAGCTGAAGCCAAAAACCCTGGGGCAAAATGGGAGGCCAGACTTGCCTGGACCCAAGGGGAAAGGGCATAGGATAAACAGCAAAATAAGAGCCAAATTGGGCTGTCAGTAAATTCTTTGAGTTTATACAAGAGTCCATCCCTTCAAGAATTTCTTTTTGGAATATCATGGAACTAGAGGTGCGGTATGGTAGACAGCAATAGGATGTGGTTAAATGTAACATTCAGGGTGTGCCGTTACTAACAAGTTATTCACTGTTAACAGGGATATTTCCAAAGTCCAGATTTTAAGGAAATGAACATCTAGTCCATATTAGAATCTCTCCTCATTTGACATCCCGTTAGGAGGAGAATGGCGTCGTGTAACTGTTCTTTACTAAAAAGAGTAAAACCAAAGTCTTGAAAAAGTGCACAAAATCTGTGTCCAAATTTGTTACTGGCAATTGGCCGCCCTCTAGTGGCAGCCAGTGGAGAAGGCACCCTTCGAAAGCCATAAAATAGGGAAGCCCAGCAGGGTTCCAGGCCTGGAAGAAACTGCCAAACACAGCAATGTTCACATGGATACCTCAAAGGCAAAGAAAAAAAAAATTGAAAACGCTTCAGTATGACACGACAAAGTCCTTTTTCTGTGATGTTCTGGAACATAGTAGTATTCACAAGATATTTGCTGAATGAGTGAATGGCATTAGGTCCATGGCAGAGTCCTGGATTCATGCCACATCAGGGCATTGATATGCAATGAATACACCACCTGTCAAACTGATGCAGCAATGGAAACCTTGACTGATTCTAGGATACTTTCTGAGTGATACAGTTGAGTAAGAAGTACGGCTGGGTCACCAGGTTGAAATTAAGGAAACTGCTCCACTGGGTCAACCAAAATGTGCATGTCATAAAAACAAGCCGTCTTTTCCTCTCTAAGCTCTGGCGAGTCCATCTGCAAAGTGAGGAACATGGTTTGCCTCTGAGAAAAGATTACCCATGATCCCACATACTCTTAGAGCAGTAAAACGTACTTGATTTATTTATCACCCATGGTGAGTCAGGTGGAAAAAACATGCTCAGTTCTAAAGCCAAAGCTCTTTTGGCATCAGATCTGTTATTACACTGAGAGGGGGAGAAAAAATTAACCACACAGACCTACCTCAAATTGCTTGCCAGTCCAGTTTCTTTTGTTATTGTTATCCAGTTACTTATGTTCAGTATATTCGATATAAAATGCGGCGACTATTCCCTGGCTATGCCAGTTTTGCCAAGAAGGATTGTAAGTCTTAAGAGAGGTTTAAAAAAAAAAAGGCCCTAGCATGAAACAATCTACTTTGATCAAAGTGCCTGGATTTCTGGGAAAGCCAGCAATGTTATTGGGACCTGCATTCTCCCTACTTGGAAAGACATGGCCTGTACAACTTCAGTGCAAATGTATGATATGGCACCATGCTATTTTCTTCGCTTACAAAATCTGCAACACCTTCTGTTTCTTCCTAGGCAAATGGCAGCCTGTTATACCTACATATTGTATCTACAGCCTGTATTTATGTCCCCTGAATGGTCGATTACTTGAAATGGAACATCCACGCAGAACTGCCCAAGATGCTGTTTTACAGACCAAGCCTGTCCTGCCTTTTGGAAAATCCCCAAAAGCCATACCTACTGACCATTGATGCTTCCGGTGAATATTTGGCCTAGAAGTCACAGACAGATTTATTCCTCAGACACTCTGGTGAGAGGTGCCCAGAGCACAGGCTATGAAAACTCAAATGATCATTCCCAACGTTCGACCAAGAGGATAAAGGGAGACCAGATGCCTTAAGTGCCTCAAGGGTGCATGGTGTTGCTGGGAAGGGGGTATAAATACCTATTCCCCAGATAAAATCCCTTAGGAGAGGGTGCCAAACAGGCTGGCACTTACTTGACATTTCCGAAAGTGAGGCAGACAGGTGAGCACTGGGAGTAAAAATTCAGGCTACCACTGGCCACCACAGTTAACTGGTTACTATTTTAAGTAAGGACTACAAGAAACGAGGTCAGAGAGGGGCAGAGTCCTCCAGCATCCGCTCTGCACTCACACAATTGTCATTAGGCACCAGGGAGCTTTTCAAATGTGGGAGCCCTGCAGGGGGGTTCTTTTTCTGGCTCACAGCTAATGCAGAGGAATGAGGCCTTCTCTTCTCCGACCTTCTTTTCAGGGCTCCTGACCTTCCCACACCAGGGGTGCTCTCCCAGTGGGTGGGTCAAAATAGCTTATCCAGAACTCAGGGAGGGTGAAGGAGAGAGAAAGAGTATGGCCTTCGAAAGCTCTCCTCTCAGAACTGTAGAGGTCAAATAGGTGGTGGGACATTTTAACAAGATGAAACGAAACATCAACCCCAAAAGCAAAACTTAACGCATCCTCGTCACATGATGTTTTAAAAGGTTCTTTTTTTAATTATTAGGAAAAGACATCCTTGGCGAAAACTGCTGGATATCCCAATAAAGCCATACTTTCCCTGTGTCCTATCCCAAACTGAGAATGAGCAACACCTGATTTTACTGAAAACCACATTTGCTTTTAAAAATCAAAAGTATGGTGGGGTGCCTGGGTGGCTTAGTCGGTTAAGCGTCCGACTTTCACTTAGGTCATGATCTCCCAGTTCGTGGATTCAAGCCCCGCATCGGGCTCTGTGCTGACTGCCAGCTCAGAGCCTGGAGCCTATTTCAGAATCTGTATCTCCCTCTCTCTCTGACCCTCCCCTGCTCACGCTGTCTCTCTCTCTCTCTCTCTCTCTCTCTCTCTCCCCCCTAGAAATAAAAATATTTTTTAAAAAAATCAAAAGTATGGTTAATATCCTATTAAATCGCTAAGTGTCATTATGAGATGACTATAAGTGACTGTTTATTCAATTCTGCCATCAAATAGAATACAGTGCCCTCAAGTTCACAGCGTTGGGTTAAGTATCACACGCAAAGTAATTCAGACAGCATGTCAGAATCTTAAACCACATCAATGCCTTACATTATAAGCCGTTCCTAAACAAAACAAGGGCTTTCTATGTAAGCAGTCGAGCCTGACCAATGAGAATAGATTAATGACAGCAGTGGTGATAATAATAATAAAATCAACACTTACGTAGCACTTCCCAAGAGCAGGCACCGTTCTAGAGCACTTTCTCCATCTTAGCCCATTTAAACGTACTCTCAGGATCCGCATTTTACAGGCAGGAAAGATTGCCCTTGCTTTCTCGGTTTGTAAAGGAACAGTTGGGTAAAAGTGAACCCATACTAACTAGCAGCCTGACTTAAAACTAGGTCAACACGTCTCCTATTCTCCAAACTCCAGTGCAAATAATTCTCCTCTCAAGTCCAAAATGCAAAAATGAATTTCACCCCCAAACGCTGGGTTTATAATATCACATAATGCTATTTTCATTAGCCATCTGAAAAGTAAGGAGGAAATCTCCTTCTCAAATAGCTAAAACCACACCCCTTCAAGGTAGCAGGCAGCACTGAGCCAGTGCCGCCAGCTGCTGGAGAGGCCTGCCCACCTTTTCCTTAAACTGCTCTTTCCCCTCCCGTGGTCCTCGCATCCACTCCACATCCTCCTATAAAGAAAAACCAAGCACCAAAATATCACACTTCTACTAAAAGTTTTTAAAAGTTTACAAAAGGCAGCAAATAATTCTGCTGACACAGTGAAACCATCAAAAAGATGTGCCGTAACAAACATATGTGCGACTTTGAGTGTTTTCCCAACTGCCCCATAATTTGTGATGAGGGTAATACTTCAGAGCAACAGATATCCACTTTGTTCATTCTTTTGCATTGCTTTTCCAAGTTGAGTCCCCTCGAGCCAACTATAAATAAGAATGTGTGTATTACGGAGGCGTATTAGTATTTGGAGTTTGGGGTTTATTTGGTTTTTGCTGTTATTTCATTTTCAAAATGAAAATAAGTTCGTCTTCTTCTTGGATATAAAAATAATACATGTCCATTTTAAAGAATCAGAATGATAAACAAAGAAACAGTCGTGAAAATGAAAGTCCCCTGAAATCTCACCATCCTAACCAGTAACACCGAAGAGTGCATCCTTCGATGCATTTATGTACACACATAGTCACACATATACCTATGCACGGATACTTCCACAATCTTACACGAATGGTATTATATCACGCCTGCTGTTTTTATCATAGACAACTCTTCTCTTCTTTTCCTCTCTCCCCCTAACATTAGCTAGAGTGTGTCTATGTAGATTTCCCTTTGTTATCGTACACATAGACATATACATACTCATATATACGCACATATATAGAGAGGCTTTTTGTTCTGTTTTTTTACCATAATGGAATCATATTGCACTCATTTTGTGTCTTGTTTTTCTGACTCACCGATATCTCATGGAAATCTCTCTCAGACATCTGGTAAGGCTATAATTCATTTCATTTAATAGCCATGTAATATTCTATGGAGTAATATATTTTAATTTTTCAGCCATTCCCTGATTAATGGCCATTCACCATGTTTCCAGTTCTTGGCAGCTACAAACAGTCCTGCAATAAACATTCCTGCACACATGTCCTTACAAATTAGCACTTTTATTTTTATGGAATAGATTCCTAGGAGTAGAATTCTAGGGTCAAGGGGAATATGTATTTTTAATTTTAATAGATAATGCCAGATTGCCTTCCAAAAAGGCTGGAACGCTTTACAACTCCAATATGTGAGAGCACACTTCCCCCCACATCCCTGTTGGCAACAGGTATTATTGCTCATTTTAAGTTTTTGACAGTTTGATGGATATAAAGCAATATTTCGTCATGAACTTGCATTTCTCTGAATCTGGACTGCTGCATGCATTGTGCAATATGTGCATAGTTCATTGGGGCTGAAATCCAGCCCACAAATGGCTTGCAAAACCCAGCATCCTGGCTGTGTTCAGTGCAGAGGAAGGATCGTTTCTAGTTTTTAGGAAGGTGATGCTAATGCCCCTGTCCTGACCTCAAGAAATTAGAAGAACTCTTTGTATGGTAGGATATTTGGACTTGTTCTTCTCCTCATAATCAGTTGCCCATTTTTCTATGGCATTATTTAATATTTTTCTTGTCAACTTACAAAAACTGAAATTTGTGAGATTAATTTTATAGAAATTAATTCTTTGACTACCAATTCCATCATACAAATGGTAGCTATCATTTGCCCCTTAACTTTGCTTATGGTACCATTTAGGATATAAAATTTTGTTCATCTTTTTCTTATTTCTTGTTAAATTTTTTAATGTTTACTTATTCTTGAGAGAGAGAGAGAGAGAGAGAAAGAGAGAGAGCGCACATGGGGGAGGGCAGAGAGAAAGCGGTACACAAGATCCAAAGCAGGCTCAGAACTCACAACAATGGGCCTGATGTGGGGCTTGAACTCAAAAACTGCAAGATCATGACTTGAGCTGAAGTCAGACACTTAACGGACTAAGCTACCCAGGTGCCCTGATTTTTTTCATCTTCTAATCAAATATATTTATCTTTTCTTTTATAACTTCTGGGCTTCCCGTCTTATTTAAAAAGCCCTCTTCAGGGACACCTGGGTGGCTCAGTTGGTTAAGCCTCCAACTTTGGCTCAGGTCATGATCTCCCAGTTTGTGGGTAGAGCCCCATGTCCGGCTCTGTGCTGACAACTCAGAGCCTGGAGCCTGCTTCAGATTCTGGGTCTCCCTCTCTCTGCCCCTCTCCCACTTATGCTCTGTCTCTCTCTCTTTCTCTCTCTCTCTCTCAAAAATAAACATTAAAAAAAATTTTAAACCTCTTCAATCCTTAGAAAATGTATGTAGTCTTCTAAATTATCTTGTAAAATATTTATTTTATTATTTACATTTATCTTTTTTCCATCTGGAATTGATTTATGCATACGAAGTAAGACAGGGATCCAAATTTATTTTCTTCCAGCATGATAACCAGCTGAAACCACATCATTTTATTTAGTTAAATTTTTTTTTTAAGTAAGCTGTACACCAACATGGGGCTTGAATCCAGGACAGGAGATCAAGAGTCACATGTTCCACAGACTAAGCCAGCCAGGTGCCCCAAACCCACATCATTTTAAAAAGTATTTCATCAGAGACACCTGGGTGGCTCGGTCGGTTAAACATCAGACTCTTGATTTAGGCTCAAGTCATGATCTCACAGTTCATGGGCTCCAGCCCCACATCGGGCTCCACACTGACAGCACACAGCCTGCTTGGAATTCTCTCCCTCTCTCTCTGCCCCTCACCTCTCTCTCTCTCTCTCTTTCTCAAAATAAATAAACTTTAAATAAATAAATGAATGAATGAATGAAAAGTATTTCAACCTCTGGGGTACCTGAGTGGCTCAGTCTTGTCAAGCATCCAACTCTTGATCTCAGCTCAGGCCTCAACCTCAGAGGTCATGAGTTCAAGCCTAGCATTGGGCTCCATGCTGGATGTGGAGCCTACTTAAGAAAACAAGTATTTCATCCTCTATCTACTGAATTCAAATACCTCCTTTATTATGTATTAATCTCTCATGTGTTCCAGTTCTGGAATCTCAGTTTTCTCCCACTGCTCTAATGATTCCTAGACCAATACCAATGCCAATGTTCTGATATCTGATATTCTTTTTTTCCCAGTTTTAGTCTTTGTACAAAGTTTAAGGTTATTTTATCGAATTCAAAAAAAACTTATGAGCATCCTAAGTGGAACTGCATTAAACGTATATATTATTTTGTGGAGACCTGAAATTTTAAATATTATCTCCATATCCAAGAACATGATAGACCTTTGCATTTATTCATATCTTCATTTGTGTTTTTATCATAATATTTTGTAGTTTTCTTTATATAAGTCCTGTGTCTTGTTCAATTTATATATAATGATTTCATTATTTTATGGTAAATACAATACTTTTTTCCATTTCCACTTTTTTTTTAAGATTTTATTTGTAAGTAATCTCTACACACAACATGGGGCTCTAACTCATAATCCTGAGATCAAGAGTCACTTGCTCTACCCACTGAGCCAGCCAGGCACCCTGATCATTATACTTATTTAAATTCTACCCCATTACCAAATTATCTTATTAATTCTTGTACCTTTCTTTTTTTAACTAGAAGCTGTCAATTTTTCTAGGTATGTAAACATATCATCAGGAAAAAATAGTTTTTCTGTTATTATCCAATTTGCCAGTCAAATTATAATGGTGATTTTACTGGAAATTATTTTCACATTTCACCATGAAGGACATTATTTGCTTTTGGTTTTTGGTACATAGCTTTTTTTTTTTTTTTTAATATTTTTTTATTTATTTCTAGGAGAGAGAGAGACAGCATGAGCAGGGGAGGGTCAGAGAGAGAGGGAGACACAGACTCAGAAACAGGCTCCAGGCTCCGAGCTGGCAGTCAGCACAGAGCCCGACACGGGGCTCGAACCCACGAACCGCGAGATCATGACCCAAGCGAAAGTCGGATGCTTAACCGACTAAGCCACCCAGGCGCCCCATGGTTTTTGGTACATAGCTTTTGACATATTTGTTTCATTCTGTTACTATTTTCTTTGTGATTTTATTAGGAATGAAATGAATTTTATCAAATGCATTTTTAGCATCTATTATGTGATCACATAGTTTTTCCTATTATCTAAATTATGAATTTTATTGAAAAGTCCTGTTAGTGAATCACCTCAAGAAAGCCTTCCTGGTCCTGGTACATCAGGAGGGGGTGAGTACTTTCATTGTTTTGTTGTTTTGTTTGTTTATGTATGTGTGCATGTGTTTGATAAACTAGGTTCTTTTTGCTAGATTCTATTTGCTGATATCTTACTTAAAGTTTCTGCAAATATACATTCATTAGTGAGACTGGTCTATAATTCTCTTTTGTACTACCTTTATCAGGTTTGGGTTGTAAAATGATGCTGGTGTTGTAAAACAACTTGGAGGGTTTTGACTTTTTTCTGCAGCTTGGAATATATTAAATGACTTCAGAATCATCCATTCTCTAAAGGTAAGATAAAATTCAGCTTTGAATCTACCTGGTCCTCTTTTTACTTTTAATGGTAGGTTTTGAATCATCTTTCTGATTTCTTTTATGGTAAGTCATCTATTCTACTTTTTCATTCCTTCTTGGGTCAAATTTGATAGTTTGTATTTTGATAAGACATGACCCATTTTCTCTGGGACTTCCAATCTGCTGCCATAGAGTTGTATATTGCAGTCTATCAAAATTTCTTTAATCTTTTTCTGTTTTGTACTATGATCATGTCTCCCCTCTCATTTCTAACTAGTCTATTTTTGTTCTTTCTTTCTTTTTTTTCCTTTCAAGCCCCCCAAACCAAATGTATACAAGAAATGGATGCATCATTATAAGCCATATTCAATACTGTATTTTCCTAAAGATAAATAAGTGTGTATGATATGAAACTTTAAAGGTTAAAAAAAAATACACTGGAAAGTAATTCTCTCTACTCTTGTCCTCTGGCCACTCAGCAGCACCCTCCTAAGATATAACCACTATAGGGTGGCTCTTTTTCTCACTTCTTGAGATGAATGCTTATCCCATTATTTTTCTCAATTATTTACTCTCTCCTAACCTGTAGTAGGATAATACTTGCCCACTGACTTTAGATTTGACCATGTGGCTTTCTTGGGCCAACGGACTACTGAGCAGATGTACAGACAGTTCCCGACTTCCAACAGTTAGACTTACAATTCTTTCACTTTACAGTAGGGCAAAAGTCATATGCATTCTAGAAACTGTACTTTAAATTTTGAATTTTTATCTTTTCCCAGGTTAGCAATATGTGTGGGATTCTCTCTCATGTGCTAGGTGATGGCAGCCAGTCTTGGCTTCCAGGAAACCATGATCATGAGGGTAAACAATTGGTATGTTGACTACCATTCTATACCCATACGACCATTCTGTTTGTCACTTTCAGTACAACATTCAGTAAATTACATGAGATATTTAACACTTTATTATAAAGTTGGCTTTGTGTTGGATGGTTTTGCCCAACTGAATGCTAATTTAAGTGTTCTGAGCACATTTAAAGTAGGCTAGGCTGAACTCGATGTTCAGTAGGTTAGGTGTATTAAATGTGTTTCCAACTTAACAATGTTTTCAATTTACAATAGGTTTGTTGGGATATAACCCCACAGTAAATCCAGGGAGATCTGTATGCTACATTGCAGCAGAGTTTGATTGCGTGGCTTGGCTGGGCCTTTTGCACTCCAGTGACTTCGGCCACAAGAAAGGCAAGTCACACATGGAGGTTGCTCCTTTCTTCCTGTTACCAGAATAAAAAGTTACTGAAAAGAGACCTGAAGCTAGCCTAAGGCTTGGAGCAGAGCCACAACAGGGACAACATTAACATGAATGAGAAATAAATGTGTTGTAGGGCTAGGAGAATCTGAGGTTGGTTATTTATAGGATAACCGAACTAAAAGTAACTAATGCAATTACATATGCAAGGAGATTTATTTTTTTAGTTATCTCTTGGTTATTGATTTCTGGTGTGATTGCCTTGTGGTCACAAAACACACACTCTATTATTCCAATCATTTGAAGTTTGTCAACAATTGCTTTATAGCCAAATATATACTCAAGTTTTATAAACAGTATTTGGTCTTGAAAAGAATATGTATTCTGCAGTCATTGGATGTAGTGGTTTATTTCCTAATATGCCCATTAAGTTACATTTGCTCATTATGTTGTTCAAATCTTCCATGTGCTTACCGACTTTTGTCTACTTATCCTATCAGTTATTGAGAGCCATATGTTAAAATAGCCAATTATTGGGGTGCCTGGGTGGCTCAGTCAGTTGAGCGACAACTCTTGATATCAGCTCAGGTCATGGTCTTAAAGTTTGTAGGATGGAGCCCCGTATTGGGCTCTACGGTCACAGCACAGAGACTGCTTGGGATTCTCTCTCCTTCTCTGCCCCTTCCATGCTCACGCTTTCTCTCTCTCTCTCTTTCAAAATAAATAAACATTTTTAAAAAATAAAGTAGCCAATTATTAAGGTTTTGCCCATTTCTCTTTGTAGTTCTCTCCATTTTTATTTTATACATTCTGAGCCTTAATTATCAGGTGATTCAAAGGTAGATTCATCACATTATTCTGGTAAATTGAATCAATCACTCTGGTAATCACTACAAAGTGACTATTTTATTTCTAGTTATGATTTTTGTCTTAAAATCAATTTTGTTCAATACAAACACAGCCACACAACTATCTCCTCTAGCTCACATGGCATTTTTACTCTCCTTTGACTTTCAAACCTTCTCTATCCTTGTTTTAGATGTGTCTCTTATAAGTAGCAGATAGTTAGGTTTTGCTTTGTTTCTTAGCCAGTCCACTAATCACCATCTTTTAACTGAAGCACTTAGTCCACATATAGTTAATGTAAATTCTAATATATTTGAGTTAACATCTATTATATTACTATTATGTACTTTCTTCTTTTTTATCTAACTCCAGTATAATTAACATACAGGGTTAGATTAATTTCAGGTGTATAATATAATGATTCAACAATTCTATACATTAGGCAGTGCTCATCATGATAAGAGCACGCTTTTATTTTTTTATTTATTTTTGAGAGAGAGAGAGAGAAAAAGAGAGAGTGCAAGCAGGGAAGGGGCAGAGAGAGATGGAGACACAGAATCTGAAGCAGGTCCCAGGCTCTGAGCTGTCAGCACAGAGCCTGATGCAGGGCTTGAACTCAAGAACCACAAGATCATGACCTGAGCCGAAGTCAGACACTTAACTAACTGAACCACTTAGGTGCCCCACGGTAAGAGTACTCTTAATCCCCATCATCGATTTCACCTATCCTCTACCCACGTCCCCTCTGGTAACCATTAGTTTGTTCTCTATAGTTAAGACTCTGTTTTTTTGATTTGTCTATTTTTTTCTTTGTTCATTTGTTTTGTTTCTCAAATTCTGCATATGAGTGAAATTATATGTTCCATATGTTTTATGTTCTTTTTTCTCTCCTTTTTTGCCTTCTTCTGGACTGACTTGAGCATTTTTTATCATTTAATTTTCTTACACTCTTTAAGGTTATATATTACTTTCCTATTCTTTTACTTTTAGCATCCTGCACTTTAAAATTACAATATGCATCTTTGACTTCTCAAAATCTAGTATAATCAGTATATCTATATTTTCCCCAGAAAATTCATTATTTCTCCCAACTTATATGTTATTATTGACTTTTTTAAATTTTTTATTTTTTTATTTTATTTTTTTTAATGTTTTTTATTTATTTCTGAGAGAGATTGACAGTGTGAACAGGGGAGGGGCAGAGAGAGAGGGAGACACAGAATCTGAAGCAGGCTCCAGGCTCTGAGCTGTCAGCACAGAGCCCGATGCGGGGCTCGAACCCATGGACCGTGAGATCATGACCTGAGCTGAAGTCAGACACTTAACTGACTGAGCCACCCAGACGCCCCTAAAATTTTTTATTTTTAAATAATCTCCACATCCAATGTAGGGCTTGAACTCACAACCCCAAGATCAAGAGTAGCATGCTTTACTGACTGAGCCACCCAGGTGCCCCAACCTATATTTTATTTTAAAACTCAAGGCACCTAGGTTGTTCAGTTAAGCGTCCAACTTTGGCTTAAGTCATGATCTCATAATTCCTGGGTTTGAGCCCCACATCAGGCTCTCTACTGTCAGTGTAGGGCCCACTTGGGATCTTCTGTCTCCCTCTCTCTCTGCCCCTTCCCTGCTCACGTGCGTGCATGCACATTCTCTCTCAAAAATAAATTAAAAAAAAAAAAAACACATTAAAACCCTATAGTTCATGTTCTTCTAGATTACCCATTTATTTGCCCCTTTCTTTATTCCTTCCTTTATTTCAAATCTTTCACATGAGATTATTTTCATTTTGCCTAAAAAAATAAAATGTGCTTTAGATTTTCTTTTAGTGAGTCCATGGATAATAAACTCGCTCAGTTTTTGTGTAAAAAAGAGAGAGACAGAAGAGATTTGTTTTAATTTTATCCCCATTTTTTTATCTAGATATTTTGTAAGTTAGAAATAATTGTAAACATGGGTGCCTAGGGGCTCAGTTGCTTAAGCAGCCAACTCCTGGTTTTGGCTCAGATCATGATCTCACAGTTCGTGGGTTCAAGTCCCACAACGGGCCCTTCACCGTTGGTGGAGAACCTGATTGTCTCTCTCTCCCTCTCTCCCTGCTCCTTCTCAGCTTGTCCTCTCTCTCTCTCTCAAAATAAGTAAATAAACTTAAAAAAAGAATTGTAAACATAAATAAGTTTGCAAAACAAGAATGAAAAAAATCTTGTTTTCTTTATTAATTTTTTTAATGTTTTATTTATTTCTGAGAGAGAGTGAGAGAGAGAGTGTGAGCAGGGGAGGGTCAGAGAGGGAGGGAGATACAGAATCTGAAACAGTTTCCAGGCTCTGAGCTGGCTGTCAGCACAGAGTCCGATACAGGGCTCGAACCTACAAACCATGAGATCATGACCTGAGCCGAAGTCGGACACTTAACCGACTGAGCCACCCAGGTGCCCCATAAATTCTTGTTTTCTTGAACCATTTGGAAATAAGTGGCCAAAATGATGCTCTATTCACACTTAAACACTTTAATGCATAATCCTTACCAATAAGGACATTCTCCTACACAATCAAATACAAACACGAAAATCAGGAAATTAACATTCTCTATTACCGCCATCTAATCTAGAGAACCCATCAAGTTTTGTCAATTGTTCCAATAATATCCTCTGGAAAACTAGAAGATCCAAATCAGATGACATGTTGCATTAAACTGTCATGTCTCTTTAGTCTTCTTCAATCTGGATTAACTCCTCAGACTTTCCTTGTCTTTCATGACCCTGAAATTTTTGAAGATTACAGGACAGTTATTTTGTAAAATATAGAAATGTCCCTCAATATGGGTTTGCCGGATATTCCTCATGGTTAGATTCAGATTCTGTGTTTTTGGCAAGAATACTAAAAAAGTGATGCTATTTTCTTCTTGTTGCCTATCAGATGGTACCCAATCAAGATCTGTGTCATTACTGGTGATATTAACTTTGGTTACTTGATAAAGGTGGTATCTGCCAGATTTCTCTACTGTATAATTACTCTTTCCCCCATTGTCATTAAGAAGTATTTTTAGGAACTATCTTGACATTATATATTTGTAGTTACTTTATCAAACATTTGCTCCTTAGTTCCATCATTGGTATTTCTTTGCTGAATTAATTATGATAATGATGTTTGCCAACTTATGATTTTCTGACTCCATCATCTCTACTCATTAGCACTGTACTGTATGAAAAACTTTTCTTCTCTCTTCATTTGTTTATTCACTTAGTTAGTTATATCAGTATGGACCCAATGAGTCCTACTTACTCAGTGAAGTAGAATCCATTAATATCATCATTTATTTGGGCACCCAAGATAGTCCCAGATTTGGCCTATAGAAGCCCCTTCAAATTGGATATTCTAGACTCATCTTAGATGTTCTCTGCCCTAACCCTGGAGTCAGTCATTTCTAAGAATTTAAATTAAAAAAAAAAATAAAAATTGGTCCCTTTTACTAGAAAATAGTATTTAAGAGCCAAGATCTGAACTTTAGGTATGCTTATTGTTATTAAGCTGTTGCTAATCCTGGGTGCTCTCAGTAGTCAAAGGTAGGGAATACATACACATGTACACACACATACACTTAACATCTGTATTTGTTTTTCTTTCTATTGAAAATCATGATTTACTTTAGTATCTCAGTTCCAACCTAGTTTTCTTTCTTTCTGTATTTCTAGCTCCCTTCCTTGACAGTGAAAACACTGTCTCCTATTATTCTCGATCTACTTATTTATTTATATTTATTTATTGAATGAAGTTATGGACTGAATTGTCTCCTCCTTATTCAACCTGACTGGGGTCCTTATAAGAAGAAGAAATTTGAGGGCACCTAGGTGGCTCAGTTGCATCCAATTATTGATTTCGGCTCAGGTCATGATCTCAGGGTCATAGGATTGAGCCCCATGTCAGGCTCCTCGCTAGGCATGGAGCTTGCTTAACATTCTCTCCCTCTCCCTCTGCTTCTCCCTCTCTCTCTCTCTCTATCAAAAAAAAAAAAAAAAGGAAATTTGGACACACAGAGAAACACCAAGAATGTGCACAGAGGAAAGACCATATGAGGACACAGTGAGAGAGTGGCCATCTGCAAGCTAAGGAGAGAGGCCTCAGAAGAAACTAACCCTCCCAACACTGTAATCTTGGACTTCTAGAGCCTAGAACTGTGAGAAATAAATTTCTGTTGTTGAAAGCTACCCCATCTGTAGCATTCTGTTATGGCAGCCATAGCGAACTATTACAAATCAATTGCCCTTCCTCCCTCTCTCTTCCACCCAATAATGTAACCAGTCTCCTATCATTGCCTCTCACATCCTCCCAGCCCACCCCTCAGCCGAGAAGCTCTTCTCCCTACCCCACTCAGGCTCCAACACCCTGTACTGGGCTGACCCTGCTGCCACTAGCATCACTAACATCGCACCCCTGCCTCACCCTACCTAGGCTCATTCCCCATGATGGACCATCACAGCCCCTGCTGCACCCTCTCCCCTGCGCTAGTGCCCTCCTTGCCCCACTCAGGCTTTGACACCTGGTGCCAGGCCACTGACGTCCTCATTACGTGGATGTTTACCTTGCTTAGCCTTACCCACTGACTTGTGGACTAAATCTCACCTTTATTCTTACAAGATATTTTTACCTTTTCCAGGTCAGCTTTCTCTGGGCATCAATGTCAACTAGAAGAATAGATGAGGCTGAATGAAGCTGCAAGGCTGGGTCCAATTTATTATACATATTGCCTAGACCTGAGTCAGCAGGACAAACCTGCAGAAATCAAAAAGGCCTCAAGCACACAGACCTGGCTTGATATTTATACAATATAAAAGCCTCTCTTCCTTCTGTTCCCTCTCCTGATGTTCCTACCTGGTACCTCCCTCAGGATGGTCTGACAGTTCTGGTTCCCTCTGCTGTGGTATTATTACAATCAGGGGACCTGGATGTTTCCTCTCCCTTAGGTGCTAGTGATGCCAACTGACATTGCAGAGATCTGAATCTTTCTTCATTTTCCTTACACTCTGCTTTTTTTTTTTTTTTTTTGCAGAGGCCTCTCTTCCTTTGATTGTTATATCTACCCATTTCTAAAACATTATTAGACCTTTTATACTTTATTTTATAGCTCATCAGAATGGGCATGACGCTGCAGAGATTTGTGTCAAGAACAATCAGATTGCAGAGAGTAGCAGAGCTGAGAGATGACATAGCTCTCAAGAGGCCAAGAGAAAGCCACCTGGGTTCCTGACATTCCAGTTTCTAATTCCAGTGCCTGCTCCTCCTAGAAACCATGATATACTCTCCAACATCCTTCCACTAAATTCTACTTGAGCTTGTGCTAGCCTGATGGCGATTCTGGGGCTTTGCACAAAGAAGCATGTCTAGGACTTTTCATTCACCTGCAAACCTCAGTCCATCCAGCCAAAAACAACCCCCTGTAAAACCAGTGCCTATGAATGCTTTGTGCAGGATGGCCCAGCCTGCCTTAAGTGAATTCTGAGAAGCGCCTATTTCTCTAGCACTCTCTCGCTCATATAAGTCCAGTATCCTCTGCCAACCAACTAGCTCTGCACAATCCCCGTGTTTGTAGAGGCTGGTTTAGTGAAGGAACCAATGGATTTTTGTCACAACATATATTTTGTGTAGATTGCACTGCAGTGGGCCCTATTCATTGTGAAGATCTCTCCGATGGCTCGGCCAGTCCACAGCACCTACAATGCATATTTATTGAGCACCGGAGAGTACAATCTCTGACAAGGAAACCAACTCAGAGCTTGTTCCTTAATAGGGCATCGCTCAGATTGCTACCCCTTTAGGCAGTGCGCTTTCATTTGCGCTACCATATTACCTTAACTTACTCAAAATTTCGGAAACCTGAAAAATGACTCTAAATCATAGACTCCAGTTCCCTTATCTCACTCATTTTTATTCCTCTTGGAATTTATGCCCTGACTTCACAAGTCTAAGAGTGATTGCTCTGGCTGCCTGTGCCGCACGACCTGCTGGGGGCCCGAAGCCCCAGCTGTGCTTTCTCTGCCGCTCACACTTCCCCTGGCAATAAACGGAACTCTATTAGGGCTTCCCTAATGGCTCCTGAAGCAATGGGCAACACTGCAAGCTCATTAATAGTGCCACTATCACCGTGGGGCTAGAAGGAACAAATGTTTATTTGGTTCCAGAAAATGAGCCAACCCCACCATTAGACAATGCCCAGGGAGGCGAGGTAAGAAGAAGCCATTTATAGAAAGAGAAGCTTATTTTGCAAGATAAAATGGATGAAGCTGTTGCAGCAGACGCCCATCATGGCTAACATTGAGCCTTGTAGGCAGGGGGGATGGGGGAAGGGTAGGAAATCACACCCATGCCTCAGACTGGGAAGACAGATCCCTGGACAAACTCCCTAGGCAATTCTCCTTTGCCTTCCCGGCTCTTTCTCAGGGAGATCCAGCTAAACTGCTGGGATTCCCACTGTGTAGAGGAAGGGTTTTTTGGTTTGGGGGTGGAGACAGGGTTTGCATTCAGTTTCACTGAGTTCTCAAGTGCTCATTGCGGCTCACGCACTGTTCTGAGTGCTTTGTATGATCCAAGTGCATTTAATCCTCACAGTGAAGTAGATAACCTTGATATCCTCATTTTTCAGTTGGGGAAATTGAGGCTCAGAGATGTCAATCAACATGCCCAGGGTCCCACAGCTAAATTGCAATGGAACAGGAATTTGGACTTAGGCCCACTGATTCCATAGCACACAGTCTTTACTTCTAGGCTGTATTTCAAGTGATGGCCAACAGTAAAAGGCAGCATACATAAAGCATCTTCCTCCCAAGACACAAAACACCTTCAAATATGTTGCCACACTTATCCATAGTGTACTATTTTTCTAATCTGGAAAGGTGGGGTCTAGGTAGTCAAATATGGGACAGAACAAGGAAGAACTTAATTTTGTGAAAACGTGGCTTTCAGTGTGGATTCATCTGAGAAACGTGGGCTGAAGACGTCCTTTAGCCTTCCTAGGTTCTCTGATTTTCTACATATGCGATCCCAGAAAACAAAGAAAAGCTTAATCCAGTCCTTTATGTCCTCTCCTGAGGACGGGATCAACATGCCCATCTGATTTTTTTAAAAGCCTCTCCAGGCACGTGAATGCACAGATTTCTTGACAAGCCGGTTCTGCTTCAAGCCTTCCTGGAGGCTTCTAAGGCTAAGCTGAAGCCAGTTCTTCTTTACTCCCTTCCTCGTGTTCCCTAAAAGCAATCCCTCCATCAGTGTTAAACACAAATTCAAATGCAGAAGAAGCCAGGGATGCAGTAAGATTTGGAACAATTACATGCCTTGATGTTTCTTTCCTGCTCTTACTCTGCAGATTCTTTTTTCCCTTCTCCCGATCCACACTTTCTGATGTCTATAAAGCTGTCGTCACTGATGCAGCCAGTCATGGGAAACAGGGTGCATCTTTTTAATATTCTTCCAGCTTGCCGAGGAAATGAGTGATGCTGATAGACAGTATGGCACAGGATATTCTTCCTGCAGGTCGCTTCTCATTTTCTAATCCAGGCCACCCTGGCAAGACCCCAGGCTTGCAAATGATTAGCAGAACGGGAGAAGAGTTTTAGAAACTATTTGAAGAATCCTCTAAATGGAAGCACAATTCTCGGCACCAAGTAGACAGGTAATAAAAGAAGGTGAAAAAAGTAAGTGAGCAGTGGCCTATGTTTCCAAAAGAGGGCTCCATTGACTCCTAATGACTGAGACCCCTCCCTAGGGGGCGGAGAGTAGAGAAATGCACAGCTGAGGATGAAGCCTCATGAAGAAAATAGTCTGTACGCTAAAGAAGCCCAAAATGGAATTACTTGGATAAACTGGATGCCTGGGGGGGGGGGGGGGAGGCGTGGGTAGGGACACAGCAGTATGCAGACCACCCCCTTTATTTGGGAGGGGGTATTTTTATTATTTTTTAATACACTTTATTGTCAAGCTAGCTAACATACAGTGTATACAGTGTGTTCTTGGCTTCAGGAGTAGATTCCCTTGATTTATCACTTACATACAACACCCAGTGCTCATCCCAACAAGTGTCCTCCTCAATGCCACCCCACAGCGCCACGAATGGTGAGATCATGACCTGACCGGTAATCAAGAGTCGAACATTTAACTTACTGAGCCACTCAGGCACCCCTACCCTGGGGGTAATTTTATATCAGTGTATAAAAGAGGCTCCTCATTCTTCTTTTTATTTTTAGTGCATAGTATTCCACTATGAATGTGCCATCATTTATTTAACTAGTCTCCTATTAAAAGACCTTAAGATGGCTCCCAAACTTTCACCATTATACATGGTTCCATGTACCTAAATCATTTTGCACATAAGCAAATACATTTTTTGGATCAATTCTCAGCAGTGCAATTGCTGGGTCAAAGGTATATGCGTTTTGTATTTTGATAATATTGACATGTTGCCAAATTGTCTCCCTTAGAGGTGGTAGGAGAGCCTCACTGAGCATTAACAAATTTCTGAATTTTGCCAATCTGGTTATGAAAAAGGATATGTCAGAGGAGTTTTAAACTACATTTTTCTTATATTGAGTGACACTGAGGATCCTTTCATGTTTTCTTCCTTTTCTGTATAGTTGGTATAGCCACTGTTCATTTTTTTTTTTTAATTTATTTATTTGCGGGGGGAGAGAGCGAGAGCAATCAGGGGAGGGACAGAGAAAGAGAGAGAATATTAAACAGGCTCCACTGCAGAGCCACCTGGGGGCTCAATTTCACAAACCATGAGATCATGACCTGAGCCGAAATCAAGAGTTGGACACTTAACGAACTGAGCCACCCAGGTGCCCCACTGTTCATTTTTCTATTGAGTTTATTTGTAGTACTTTATATATTAAGAAAATCACTTTTCTGTGATAGAAGTTATAGGTATTTTATACCAAACTGGAGCGTCTTAACTTTCAATCGTTTTGGTCTTGAGAACACTAACTCTGGAACCAGACTGCTTGAGTTTAAATCCTGGCTCTGCCACTCAGTGTGTGACCTTGAGCAAGTTACTTAACCTCTCTCTGACTCAACTGATCAGTGAAGTAGTGACATTAACCATACTTACCCCACAGGATTGTTGTAATTAAAAGAATGAATATGGAAAGGGCTTAGAAAATATGTGGCACACGACAAGGACTATATAAGTATGTTTTTTCTTTCAATGTAGTCAAATTAATGTTATTCTTTTTTTTAATTTTTTTTAACACTTATTTCTTTTTCAGAGACAGAGCATGAGTGGGGGAGGGGCAGAGAGCGAGGGAGACACAGAATCTGAAGCAGGCTCCAGTCTCCGAGCTGTCAGCACACAGCCCCACATGGGGCTGAAACCATGAGATCATGAGCCAAAGTCGGATGCTTAACCCACCGAGCCACCCAGATGCCCCAAATGTTACTCATTTTAGATGCCATTTCAGAGAAAACTTGTACTTGCCTCAAAATGGGGAAGAAAAAAAAAAGGAACTACTTCTACTTTTGATGGTAACATGCACTATCCAGATAGATACTCAGCCTTCCTCAGAACAGACGGTGCTCAATCCATGGGCACATAGACCAAGCAGTCACCACATCTACTCAACAATAACCCTCTTTGGTAGGGATCATCATCACTTTATCTGTGAGCTACCTTAGGTTCACGGACAGCCAAATGACTTTGCCCAAGACCACACTCCCTTTGTGCCTTGATCTGAATATGTTCTTTGGCCTTTTTTCTGTGGTGTGCCTGGAGCAGATCCCTAAAGCATGACCAGCCCTCTGGCGGGCTAGCGGCCACTCACTCAGCACGCCCCAAAGCCAACTGCTTCCTGACTTCCTCCAGCAACCCTAGCTCTTCAGCTTGGAATCCCATTAGACTCCTCCCACAGAATTCATCAAGCCTCCGCAGATTCTCCCTCCTGGGAAATGTTATCTCCCATCTACCCTCCTTTCCATCCCAGCTGCCAGCACTCTGACTCAGTCCTGACTACCTCTCACTGGGACTGTGGCTGCAATAAAGCTTCTCAGGAGCCTCTCAGCCAACGTCCACCATCTTTTCTCTCCAGTCTCTTCTGCAGTGCTGCCCTGATCTCCCCTAAGCCCAGCATCAGTCCTGCACTGCCCCATTCTCAACCCTTTAGAGGTCCCCTCTGCCTGGTCTGTTCCCTGACATTTGACCCAACCTACCCTGCTGGTTTTGCTTCCCAGACTCCCCGACCATCCAGCCAAAACGAATGGTTCACTATTCTTTGATCAGGCTTCCCAGTCAGGTTGTTTGTTCAGCTTAGAATTTCTCTCTCTGCCTTGTCTTCTGCGCCACTCAAGCTTCACAAAGCTGTCTTTTATTGTGACTGCACTCATTCTCATTCCCCTGCTCCACACCCTGCATTTGTTTGTAAACTCCTTGAGAGCAGAAATTCTACCTTCTTTATTATGGACTGAAACGCTTTCACATAGAGATACAACTGATAAACCACACAACCCATTTCCTAATTGGTCCAGCCACTCACAGGGGCCTGGGTTAAAAAGACACATGGTGTGCCAGGCTTGCTAGGGGAAACGACCAAGCCTGGCCTATTTAATTTCTTTTTTCTTTTTCTTTTCTCAAGCCTGGCCTATTTGAACCCAGATCTTCTCCTAGAACTGTCACTTCTGGCAAACTGCTCATCACCGGCTTCTAGAAGTTCTGATAGCTGTCAGCTGATATCTGGAACAGGAACCGCACACACAGAACATTCTAGAAATATTATTGGTATGAACAAACTCTGCGCTGGAGAGAACAGCAGAACGATTTCATTGTTTCATGAACGCACAAAAAGGTAAAAGGCTCGTCTTAGGTCACACAACAAAGCAAGAAAACAGAACTAGACCTAGAAGCGAGCCTCCCAATGCTAGTTCAGGGCTCGCTCCTCCACACCTTGGAGCTATACAGACCTAACACAGAAGCCTCAACCACCTGAGGTCACTGTCCAAGACCCCATCTGTTCCTTTTTCTCCCTCATCTCAGAGACTCCTTTCCCCTTCCTACAGCAAAATCCTTCCTCCTCCCCAGGTCTCAGCTTTGAAGCGACGAGAGGACTTCTCTGGGCTGGACCCATTGGCTTTGGGCAGACATGGTAGGCGTGGCTGGGTTAGGTACCCACCTAGTCCAAGGATGCCCCCTCGGAACTTCCGGGTTCAGAACTCACCCTCCTACCCGGCCCGGCCCCGCCCCAAATGCGTCCGGCCCCGCCCCAGCCTCGCCGGCAGACACGCGGCCTCTTCGCCAGGCCTGGGCGGAGCCGAGCTTCCAATCTCCGCCCCCTCCAAGATCCACCCTATTGGCGTAGACAGTCAGAAGACACGCCCAATAAGAAGAAAAGGGGCGGCCGCCTAGTCCTATCCGCTGCGACAACACAAAAAACGGACGCAACTCACTGGCGGACGCTACACCTGGGTCTTTCCGGGTCCTTCCACGCGTAGCCCGTACTCGTGCTGGTCCTGGGCCTGAGAGAGCCAGAAAGGACGCTCTAAGAAGTAAGTGTCTGTCGACGAGCGTGACTTTTGGCGTTGGTCTGGGGGCCGCTGCTGCTCTCCTCACAGAGCGCGGGGTAGGTTGGGCCGCGGGGGAAGGCCGGAGAAAGGGGCGGGGAGCCGCCGAGCACGTGGAACGCTGGCCTGAGGCGTGGGTGGGTGGGGGGCTGGGCCGGCGAGCCTCCGTGTGCAGTCTTCGTGGGCGGGCACAGCAGGGCTCGTCTTGTCTGGTACGTTTTTCGGCCCTGAACACCCGGGTGGGGGTGGGAGGCCCGAGTGTCGCCGCCCTGTGTTGGATCCGAAGGAGCGCTTTTTAAAGCCCTGTTGCTGAAGGTGTCGCCCCGCACCTGTCACCAGGCTGGACCGCGGACCCTTGGTGGCGGGTTCCCTGAAAGTTGAGGTTGTGTTCAGAGCCAAGGCACGCTGAGCGCTGACGGAGTGCCAGGCACTGTGCCAGCTGCTCCCCGAGCAGTTTTCCCCCCGCCAACGCTGTGAGGTGGGCACACTACCTTTGTCAGACGCGGGAAGAGGCCTGTGAGGTTTCGCTCGCCCAGGCTGACTACTGAACTAGTGAGTGGTGGAGGCCCGGCTTGAACCCAAGCTTTCCCAGCTAACCTCCCCTCCCCCCCCACCGCCCCAGTTGTGTGTTAGCGGGAGAGCCACCTTTTCCTCTTCTCAGGGTCGTCGCCCCCCGCCCCCGTTGACCTCGGAAACTGTGATACCCTCTTCCCCCAGGTGGGCCTGGCGTAGTCTACACACCTTGTCTCGCGAATCAAACAGCAAGCAGGAAAGAAAACCGGGACGACTTCCTGGAGGAAACAAAATTCCAAAAATCCCGCTGTCTGACTTTAAATAACAATGTAAATTAGAGTTGAAGTGGCGTTCTGGGGGTGACCAAACCCTGGGGCCTGACCAGCAGGGGTGGAATTCCTTTTCCAACACTCATTGCGTCCTGCTGGGTCAGATACTTATCCGAAGCCTCAGTTTCCTTATTTGTAAAATAGTTAAAAAAAACAACAACTCAAGGTGGGCTTGGCAAGCACTTAGCAGAAGCCATTTTGTATTCGGCTTTACAAGCTATTCAGCATTAGCATTTTCCACATTACAATCCAGTAGTGTCTATAATCTTAATTATTACCCTGTTAGATTTTTTAGGATGTTTCTCACTTTTAAATATGCTGATGCATACTAAATCTAATTCACATACCATAAAATCTGCCATTTTAAAGGGTATGGGTGGGTGGGTTTTGTAGTATATTTAGAAGGTCGTGCTACTATCCTCAGAACATATTCATCGCATACCCGTGCGGCCTAGGCTCTACGAAGAGGCCTTGTTGGGCTCCAGGCCGGACGTTGAGGCCCAGCAGCCAGGGCCTCCCAACCTGAGATCTCCAGTGGGAGAGATGGAGCCTGCATCCCGTGCTGAATTTTAGCCCCAGGCTGGAGCGAGGAGAAGGAAGAGTAGAGGCCCAGGGCAGAGCCCCGTGGTCTCCCATGGTCTGGAGTTGCCCAGGAGGCGTCTTGGGGAAGGAGCAGTGCCAGTTATCGCGAAAACTGGGTATTGCAACCATAGGCCTCTTGGCCACTCCTTTGGAGAGAACTGTGCGACTGTGAGGGAAAGCCGACCAGGGGGAGATCCTGCCACTAGGCCTCTACAGAGACCCTAGATTTGAAGCAGGGCCCAAAAAACTCAGGAACTTGCCAAACTCTGGCTTATCCTCAAGTGGAGATTCATACTTGGAGCCTAAGGAGGTGAACCTTTGAAAGCTTATGAGACCAAGATAAGAATGAAATGAGATGATGTCACAGCAGCAGTGACAGCAAGGAAATGGAGAAGCTAAGCGAAATTAGAGAGGACAAGTCCGGAGGCACCTGGGTGGCTCAGTAGGTTAAGCGTCTGACTTCGGCCCAAGTCATCTTACGGTTCGTGGGTTGGAGCCCCGAGTCAGGCCCTGTGCTGACGGCTAGCTCAGAGGCTGGAGCCTGCTTCAGATTTTGTGTCTCCCATTCTCTCTGCCACTCCCCCACTCATGCTCTGTCTCTCTGTCTCAAAAATAAACTATAAAAAAAGGACAAGTCCGCAAACCCATCTGAGGGGCATGTTGTTTCACAGGCAAAACCCAATTACATACAGCTAGAGTGGATGTTATCCAGCTTTCATGTGGAGAAAGCTATTGGCAGTTCTGAAAAGCAAAAAATAAAGGATACCAAGACTGTATTTCAGTTTTATCACATCGAATTCTGTTTCACAGCAAAGCATTACAGGTATACACTGCTGCCTACCAAAATACCCCAAAGGTTAATGAGGAAGTTTATAGGTTTTTCAGAAGTTCTAGGTATCCACCAGATTATCCACCTCATTCAGATAATGTGAGGATGTAACCCAGTGATGTATCTCAGCTAGTATCTCAGGAAACCAAGAGGGAAGATTTGGTTCACTGTGAGACCAACTGCTTCATACCTGGGAATCCCAAGGGATCTGGGCAAATCAAAAGCACACCTGGCTAGGTTTGCCAATACTGTTGCAGAACAAACTCGGGTAAACTCATAGCAAGAGAAGCCAGTAATAAGAGACAGGGTTTGGAAAAGAGAAAGGGAGAAATTATTTCCAGTTGTGCAGAGAAGGTGGCAGGCTCCAGCCTTAACTGACTTCCCAGTCTGCAATGTGGACATCTGTAGTTTTATAGAGAGAAGTTAGAAGGGTATGTGCAAAAGGACAGATAGGATGTGATCATAGATGGGGGATCAGTATGTGTAGAGCCGGTGATCATGGGAGGGGATGTTTGGGATGTGGCCTTCTATACATTCTGTTGCTGTTAGGACTTTTCTGGCCTGGCGGTTGCAGTGTTCTAGTCAATTCAAAACATCTTCATCAATGCCTCAAGAAAGTATGATAAGAAATCAAAACAGTAGGTTTCAGAGCATGAGTTGGGTGGTCCTGTCTCTTTCTGGTTTTAACTGTTGGGGGTCTGTAGCACTCTTAAGCAAGAGTGCTCGCTGACAGCAGATTAAGAGTTTCTTTTCAGAGATTGCTGTCAGCTAAGTGTATTTGGAAGAGGACAGGTATCCACTTGTTGACTAAGAAAGGATCAACAAGCAGATGATTTGAAAAGTTACAGAAGAAAATTAATTTTCTTATACTTTTTTCCATTTTTATCTTAAAATGACTCTGAATCCAGGATTTCAGTGGTACCCCTTATCTGGGGGAACCCATTCCAACACCCCCACCGGATGCCTGAAACCATGGATGGTACCAAAACCTGTGTATACTACGTTTTTCCTATACATACATACCTGTGATAAAATTTAATTCATACATTAGGCACAGTAAGACATGAACAGCAACTAATGATAGAGAACAGTTACAACAGTGCACCGTGATAAAAGTTATGTGAATGTGATCTGTCTCAAAACTTCTTATTTTACTGTATTCACCCTTTTTTGTGATGATGTGATGATAAAAATGCCTGTGAGATGAGACATTTAGGCTTTGTGACACAATTGATCTCCTGATGATACAGCCGGAGGAAGATCCTCTGTTTCTGGATTTGAACTGGGGAAAGTGAAACCGTGGGCCTGGGGGTCTTCTGTGATGAATCGTAAAACTTTATACCAACCTGCCATGTTAAATCTCAGAATGAAATGCTACTGAAAATAAGGGAAAACATTAAAATAAGTTTGTACTGACCTAAAATGGAGGTTATAAAAAACATTATAGGGGCGCCTGGGTGGCTTAGTCGGTTAAGTGTCTGACTCTGGCTCAGGTCATGATCTCATGGTTTGTGAGTTCGAGCCCCATGTTGGGCTCTGTGCTGACGGCTCAGAGCCTGGAGCCTGCTTCAGATTCTGTGTCTCCTTCTCTCTCTGACTCTCCCCTGTTCATGCTCTCTCTCTCTCAGAAATAAATAAAACATTAAAAATTTTAAAAATAAAAATAAAAAAATAAATATTACATACCCCTAGTCATTTTAACCTCTTACCTTATGATATGGGGGAAGGGGGGGTGTTGTATCATTATCCTCCTCTTTTTTTTTTAATTATGGATTTCAAAGTGTTTCATTTTATTGCACTGTTCTTACAGTAGGGAGTGCTTTAGTAAGTAGATAACAGAAACCAAAAGATCTACCAATTCCATTTAGCTTTTTTTAGGTCAGCTGAAGAAAAGGATTTTATCTAGTTCTAATTAAAAACTTCTATCTCATGAAACGTTAAGTAAAAAGACCAATTTTCTTTTTTTTAAACGTTTACTAAAACATGAAGTCTCATCATTCAGTCTGTATACTTACCTTTCAGTAAGTGTATAATCAAACAGAATAAAGGAAATATGACACTAGTGTATCAGTGTTTACAAATGCACAGGCATAAACTTTAGTTTAAATAAAAGTCACATTCAACCTGATTCTGGTTTTAAAACAAACTGCTGTCCTACTAGAGTATTATATATGAGGGGCCCTGGGTGGCTTAGTCGGTTAAGCGTCCGACTTTCACTTAGGTCATAATCTTGCGGTTCATGGGTTCGAGCCCCGCGTCGGGCTCTGTGCTGACTGCCAGCTCAGAGCCTGGAGCCTGTTTCAGTCTGTGACTCCCTCTGTCTCTGACCCTCCCGTGCTCGTGCTGTCTCTCTCTCTCTCTCTCCTAGAAATAAATAAAACATTAAAAAAATTAAAATAAAAATAAAGTATTATATATGATACCATAGCTTTTAGCACAAAAGCTAGTAATTTGGTGGAATGTTGCCTACGAAAACATAAACAGGTACACGTGGAACATCATAAATCATTAAAAAAATTTTTTTTTAACGTTTGTTTATTTTGAGGAGAGTGCTCTGCCAGTGCAGAGCCCAGCTCAGGGCTCAATCCCATGACTGTGAGGTCATGACCTGAGCTGAAATCGAGAGTCAGTCACTTAACCAACTGAGCCACCAAGCCACCCATTATCTAAAATTCTATAAAAATTTTACTAAGCTACCACCCAGATAAAGGGTGTTAACAGTGACTCTTACTTCTAAAAATATGAAACAATGTAATCAGAGCCTTTATCAACTAACTTGGGATGACTGAGAAAAGCAGTTACTCATAACAGAAGAATAGACTCCCCAAGAAGCTTCTTTTAAAAAGAACCATATGGGGGCAGAAATCTTTGTACCAGTTAGTCACTCTGCATTCTCTGCCTTCTCTTTCCCTACTCCCAGCCCCTTGGAAACCACCTCTTCTTTCCTGTCTCTCCTCCCTTTCTCTTTCTATCTGGACTTGCCTGTTCTGGAGATTTCCTGTATGTTGATTCATACAAGATGTGGCCTTTTCTGTCTGGCTTCTTTTGCTTAGCATGTTTCTGAGGTTCGTCCACACTGTAGTAGGCATCCATACCTCACTCTTCGTGGTTGAACACCATCCTGTGTATGTGGTGTATTGTGTATATCCATTCATCAGTTGAATGAAATTTGGGTTGTTTCCACTTTGGGACAATTATGTATAATGCTGCCGTGAATGTTACATCTACATTTTTATATAGCCCTATGTTTTTGTTTCTGCTGGGTTTTGCTAGGTCATGTGGCAACTGTTGAACCTTTTGACGAACTACCAAACTATTTTTCCAAAGTGCCTACAGCATTTTGCCTTCCACCAGCAATGTTTGAGGTTTCTCCACATCCTCACCAACACTTGTTGTTACCTATTTTTTTTTTTTTATTGTAGCCATCCTGGTATGGATGAAGTGCTATCACTGTAGTTTTGATTTGCATCTACTTAGTGACCAGTAATGTTGAACATCTTTTCATGTTCTAAGTGGCCATTTGTATGTCTTTAATTTTTTTGCTCATTATTTTTCCTATTGAGTTGTGTATTCTGGATACTAAATCTTTATCAAATATATGGTTTAAAAATAATTTTATTCCATTTTGTGAGTTATCTTTTTACTTTTTTGTCTTTTCACTTAATAGTGCCCTTTGCACAAAAGTTTTTGATGAAGTCCAGTTTTTTTTTCTTATGTTTCAGGTGTTGTATCTAAAAAACCATTATTCCATGATCATGATGATTTATATACCTTTATTTTTTTCAAAGAGTTTTACAGTTTTAAATATTGGGTCCATTAGAGTTAATTTTTATGGATAATGTGAAATATGGATCCAAATTCATTCTTTTACAGGTGAATATCCAGTTGTCCTAGCAGTTGAAAAGATTATTCTTTCCCCCCACTGAGTAGTGTTGGCATCTTTTTCTTTTTTTTTTTTTTTTTTTTTAAATGTTTTAGTTATTTCTAGGAGAGAGAGAGAGAGACAGCGTGAGCAGGGGAGGGTCAGAGAGAGAGGGAGTCACAGACTGAAACAGGCTCCAGGCTCTGAGCTGGCAGTCAGCACAGAGCCCGACGCGGGGCTCAAACCCACGAACCGCGAGATCATGACCTAAGCGAAAGTCAGACGCTTAACCAACTAAGCCACCCAGGTGCCCCGGCACCTTTTTCAAAAATCAGTTGGGGGATGCCTGGCTGTCTCAGTCGATAAAGCATGAGACTCATTAATCTCAGGGTCTTCCAATTCATTACATGGATGTTTTTCCATTTATTTAGGTCTTCTTAAATTTCTTTCAGAATGTTTTATAGTTTCAATGTACAAGTTACACTCTTAACTTTATTATGTATATTTCTAAGTATTCTTTTTGATGTTACTGTAAATGGAATTGTTTTCTTTAATTTCATTTTCAGATTGTTCATTGCTAGCATAGGATTACAACTCATTTTTTAAAATATCTTATATCCTGCAAACTTACTTAACTCATTTTTCACCTCTAATAGTTTTTTTGTGGAGTCTTTAGGATTTTTTTCTACATAAAATCA
Organism: Hyaena hyaena; assembly: GCF_003009895.1. NCBI lineage: Eukaryota > Metazoa > Chordata > Mammalia > Carnivora > Hyaenidae > Hyaena > Hyaena hyaena. Next base: position 470,679 of record NW_024081483.1, read on the forward strand.
TGTCATCTACAAGAAGAAATAGCTTTACTTCTTTTCCTGTTTGGATGCCTTTTATTTCTTTTTCTTGCTGAATTGCCCCTGGCTAGAACTTTTAGTAGAATGTTGAATAGAAATGGTGAGAATGGACATCCTTATCTTGTTCCTTATCCTGGGGAAAACTTGTACTCTTTTCACGATGAAGTATGATGTTAGATTTGGGTGTTTGTTTTAAGTAGGCTTCACACTCAATGTGGGGCTTGATTGAACTCATGACCCTGAGATCAAGAGTCCCGGCCCTACTGACTGAGCCAGCCAGACACGCCAGCTTTGGGTATTTTGTGGATGCCCTTGATCAAGTTGAGAAAGTTACAACTTTTCTGTTCCTAGTTTTTAATCATGAGAGGCATTCTGCATCTGTTGAAATAATCATGTGGAGTTTTCCCCTCCGTTTATTCTATTAATATGCTATATTACATTGATTGATTTTCCTATGTTGAATCAAACTTATATTCCTGGGATAAATCCTGCTTACTCATCACATATAATCCTTTTTATATGCTTCTGGATTTGATTTGCTAGCATTTTGTTGATGATGTGTGTGTCTGTGTCATATAATAATTTTGATAAGTATTGCCCAATCACTTTCCAAAATTAAGTCATGTTTGTTTGAGATTAACATTGTCCTTCCAAAGTAATGGTCTCTTAGAAATTGTTTTTCTTGGGGCACCTGGGGGTCTCAGCTGGTTAAGCATCCAACTTTGTCTCAGGCCATGATCTCATGGTTCATGAGTTCGAGCCACGTGTCGGGCTGTATGCTGACAACTCAGACAGAGCCTAGAAACTGTTTTTGGATTCTATGTCTCCCTCTCCCTCCCTTTCTCTGCCCCTCCCCCTGTTTGGGCTCTGTCTCTCTCCTTCAAAAATAAATAAAACATTTTTTTTAAAAATTAAAAAGGGGGTGCGTAGGTGGCTCAGTCGGTTAAGCATCTGACTTCGGCTCAGGTCATGATCTCATGGTCCGTGGGTTTGAGACCTACATCAGGCTCTCTTTTGTCAGTGCAGAGCCTGGAGCCTGCTTCAGATTCTGTGTCTCCCTCTCTGTTCCTCCCCTACTTGCTCACTCGCTCTCAAAAATAAACAATAAAATATTAATGTTTTTTAATATTAAAAGAAATTTTCCTTATTTCAAGCACTTACAAGATATCTCTGAAAGCAAAGCCAAGCCCAGCCTTCCACAACACATCTTACTTAATACCTGTCTGGCAGAGGAGCTGCAAAGAAGCTGGGATTCGGCATTTTTATCTAGCAAATTGTTAGCGCTTCTGTCAAGAACAGTTTCTAAGGGTCTTCCAATACTCAGGGCGCCTGGGTGGCTCAGTCATATAGGCATCTGACTCTTGATTTCAGCTCAGGTCATGATCTCACGGTGGGTTTGAGCTCCACATGGGTCTCTCTGATGACAGCGTGGAGTCTGCTTGGGATTTTATCTCTCCTTTTCTCTCTGCCCCTCCCCTGATCATGCTCGCTCGCTCTCTCTCTCTCACACACACACTCACACACACACACACCCATAAAAAAAAAGTTCGTCTACATCAGCTCTATTCGGGGCTGGGATAATTCATTTTAGGGGACTGTCCTGTGTATTGTAAGATGGTTAACAGCATCTCTGGCTTCTCACTAACTGGCAGTGTGTCAACCACCTCTGTCACTGCCCCTCCCCCCAAGTTGTGACAAACAAAAATGTCTCCAGACATTGCCAAAAGTCCCCTGGTAAAGAAAATTGCCCTCAGTTAAGAAACACTGATCTAAAAACTGATAGGTGTGAATTTCCAATAAAATTAACTCTAATTTTGTTTTTTTCTTTTTAATTTGTTAACATTTTTATTTATTTTTTATTTCTGAGAGAGAGAGGGAGACACAGAATCTGAAGCAGGCGGGGCGCCTGGGTGGCTTAGTCGGTTAAGCATCCGACTTTCGCTTAGGTCATGATCTCGTGGTTCGTGGGTTCGAGCCCCGCGTCGGGCTCTGTGCTGACTGCCAGCTCAGAGCCTGGAGCCTGTTTCGGAGTCTGTGTGTGTGTCTCTCTCTCTGACCCTCCCCTGCTCACGCTGTCTCTCTCTCTCCTAGAAATAAATAAAAATATATATATAAGAAAAAAAAAGAATTCTTTCTAAAAAAAAAAAAAAAAGAATCTGAAGCAGGCTTCAGGGTCTGAGCTAGCTGTCAGCACAAAGACCGACGCAGGGCTCGAACCCATGAACTGTGAGATCATGACCTGAGCTGAAGTCGGACGCTTAACCAACTGAGCCACCCAGGTGCCCCCGTTTTTATTATTGAAAGAGAGAGCATGGGAGGGGCAGAGAGAGGGGGAGACACAGAATCCGAAGCAGGCTCCAGGCTCTGAGCTGTCAGCACAGAGCCGGATGTGTGGCTGGAACTCACAAACCGTGAGATCATGCCCTGAGCCGAAGTCAGAAGCTTAACCAACTGGGCCATCCAGGTGCCCCCAAAATTGACTCTAATTTTGAATTCAAATCCTCACTATATATTTGACTTTGGATCTACATTTGTCTCAGTGTGTATCATCATGTGTTGATGACTCTCAAATCTGTATCTTTAGCCTTGTTTCCTGTCTTGATTTCCAGACCCTTTTAACAGCTGCCTACCTTGGTGTTCTATAGGCAGCTTGAAATCGGTATGTTCAAAACGAGACTCATTGTCTTCTCTCCCCCAAACTGCTCTTTTACTTTATTCCTGGTCTCCCAGACCAGGACCCTACCAGTTAGTAACTTACTGGTTCCTCACTCCTCTGTCTCCACCTCTCCTATGAAATTCACATGAGTCTTTCTAAATTCAAGATCCTCTGTCCCAAGTGCCATTTCCTATGGTGGGTTCATCTCATCTCATTTGCTGCAGCAGACCTTAACTTCCAGCTTATTCTCTCTGCTGCCTGTAAAGTGCCGTTTCCAACATGGATGTCTAATCATAGAGCCCTCATGGGCTGGCTCTGCCTGCCTTTCCAGCCTCATCCCTCAACTCCTTGTACTTTAGGCTCTGGCCATACCAAACTGTTTGCTGCAGGTCCCTCACCTCACCCCCTTGCCTGACACTCCCAACTGCAACTCAGACTGTCTCTCCCCCTAGCCTTCCTTCCACTCAGAGCAATGACTGTCTTCTTTTTTGCTACATGTGGAGAGACCAGAGTGGAGTCTTCACTAATGAAGGAACCGGTTCATACATCAGCATCCCTAGTGACCAACTAGTGTCTTGAGAATAGAAACCACAGTTTATTTATCTCTGCCTGCTCCCCAAGGCTCAGTGGGCTCTCTGTAAATCTGTGTTGAATAGCAAGTGAAAATGCCCAGAGCAGAAAGGGGCTACCTGGGATTTTAAAGTAGCTGCAAGGTGGTTTTGTTTTTGTTTAGTTCAGTGAACATTTACTGAACTAACTAGGTCATGGGTGCTAGGAACAGAGGAAGGAACAAAGCAGGATCTTTGCTGAGAGAATTCACATCACGTCTAATATAAGATGAGAGTACAAAGTTCAGTACACAGTGATAAGGACAAATAATGCATTAAGTAGATACTAAGACTAAACTACATCTGCTTTTGGAAGACTCTCTTCCCACCCCTGAAGTAGGCTTCTTAAAAGTACAAAAAGATCCCATTTCATCCTACTCTAATCCTTTCTATATTCAGTCAACTTGTATTCGTTGTGACTTTTTTTTTAACAAAGCAATCTTTTTTTTTAAATTTTTTTTAATTTTTTTTTTTTTTTTATTTCTAGGAGAGAGAGAGAGAGACAGCATGAGCAGGGGAGGGCCAGAGAGGGAGGGAGTCACAGACTCTGAAACAGGCTCCAGGCTCTGAGCTAGCTGTCAGCACAGAGCCCGACACTGGGCTTGAACCCACTAACCATGAGATCATGACCTGAGCTGAAGTTAGACACTTAACTGACTGAGCCACCCAGGTGCCCCAAGCATCCAACTCTTGATTTCATCTCATGTTATGATCTCATGGGTAGTGGGATGGAGCCCCCCATCAGGCTCCGTGCTGACAGTGTGGAGCCTGCTTAGGATTCTCACTCTTTCCCTCTCTCTCTCTCTCTCTCAAAATAAATAGGTAAATAAACTTGAAAAAAAATAAAATGACTTTGGCTTAATGTTGCTTATTAATTTGGTTGATGCTGTCAGCCTCTCAATCTGTTGCAGTACTTGGCACCTGTGCTTGTGTGAAGTGGTGGTTTGGAAATAGTCCACAATCAATGCTGTCATTGTTTACTGTGCCCTACTCTTTTTGTGCCCTTCTTTTGAGGATAATGGTGGAAGTATGCCATGCTCTTGCCTCCTGATCTAAAGCCTTTGATTTAACATTACTGTGGTCTTCACTGGAGTCATGCATTATTTCGTAATTAAAGCAAACTGGGGTCATTTGTATAGAATGTGCAATCTACAGAAATGTTTATCTTTTTATGACATTATGCCTTCTTTTTCTTCTAATATTATAATGTTTATTTTAGAGAGAGATTGAGACCAAGTGTGAGCAGGGGAAGGGCAGAGAGAGAGAGGGAGACACAGAATCAGAAGCAGGTTCCCGACTCTGAGCTGTCAGCACAGAGCCTGACTCAGGGCTCGAACTCAGGAACCTCGAGATCATGACCTGAACGAAAGTCATACACTTAACCAACTGAACCACCCAGGCACCACTCTTTTCAGTTTTTTTAATGCTAATCCTACCTATTTCCCTTCCTCTGCACAATGCCTCTTAGCTTGTAACTTAGTAAATACAACTTGATTCTTAAATAAAGATCAAGAATATTGATCCTTAGTGAGACCTATGTATATGGTGTCCAGGAGCCGTGAAAATGGGTTGCTTAGGGAGATGAATAAAGTTGTCACGCTGTTGAACAGCGGTGAGGGTGGCAGTAGAGGTATTATTTACAGAGAAGGGAAATACAGGTAGGTAAAAGCAGAGGGGGAACTAGGGAGAGATCATGGGCTCTGAGCCTATGGGTCTGCCATCGCTGTGGGAGGAGATGGCAGTGGAAGAAGTGGATGCTCAGGACGGATACTAGGGCTTGGAGCCGAATCTGTGTTGGCAGGTGAGATGGTAGAAGTATGAAAAGAAGAGGATCTAGGACAGAACAGTAGAAAACAGACATGGGGACACTAGAAAAACCAGTGAAGACTGAATTTGACAAGAGGAACACCAAGAGAAAGATATTCCAGAAGCCAAAGAAAGAGTGAAGCTTCATGGCATCACATGTGGTAGGAATGGGCTAAAAAGAGACCACTAGCTTTAGCAGGTAGGACCTCACAAGAGCATTTGAGCAGAAAGACAAGGGAGGCGGCCTGAGGAGTGACTGGGAAACGCACAGGTGGGATGTGTGCACGTGGACCACATGCTCAGAACATTCTTCTTCCTTTAGGGTTAGAGATGGAGCACATACAAGTGAAAAGCCTGGCGGTGTTCATAAGCTGAGAGAGGACAGGGGAAACTGACTGAACATGTGTCTGCAGAGTCTGAGAAGAAATGTGAGGAGCAGCCAGGTGGGGTGGGTTTGCCAGGAAGAGGCACAGGGATACCTACTGCTCCGACACCAGAGAGAAGACCATTAGAAGTGTGAAAGCCGGTATTTGTGGGAGGGAACAGAGAGAAGCTGGGCTGTTCATACCTGACACCATGTCTCTTCCCTGTGAGGCAGGGAGCTATGCCAGCAAGTAAGGACTGGAGGGAAGTGGAAAGAGTGTGAGGACAGTGATAACACCCTGCGTTGTTGGGAATGACTCCAACTAGGAATAATTAAACTAGGTTAATTCATACTGCCCCAGCAGAGGATGGAAATAAAACATTTATGATGGCTGCCCGCACGGCTATAGGCTTTGCTTCAATAGTGCTGTATTAATTCTGGCACAGGACTGGAGAACGTCCGGTGAAAGTAATCTGGGTTATGGGATGACCTGGAGGGGGGGGGAGACTGTGTCTGAAGCAAGCAAACTAAGGACTTTGTTACAGAATTCACAGAATGTTTGGGTAAGTACTGGACCAGGAGTCCAGACTTGTGGTGCTCTGATGCTAACAAGCATTCACCGCTCAGAAGTACAAGTTGGGAAATAGATTTGTAGCCTATTCTTTGGCTGCATTCAGCCCTCGAAGTGTTTTTCTAATTTTGTTTTGGCACTTGAAAGTGGCTTTAAAGTACATTCGGTATGAAAGTGTATTCAGTAAGGCGTCATCACTGTCTCCCATGGGTTGGAGGTGGAGGGAATCACCACATGTTGGAAATGCATGAAACTCACAGCAGCTGGTCCATGTACCACAGTTTGGTCTTTTTAAGACCTCTCACTGTGATTCCCAGTGTTGAAGCTTGTGATTCAAGTGCTAGTTTCAGGCAACACAAGACTTGAAAAAGTCACTTGAAATATTATGGCAATATGTGTCATTAAGACACATTATTTTAAAAAATGCACATACACACCTGTCCCTTTAGCGGCTACCATACTTCAGGAAGCTAAAACCTTTATACATTGTGTAGGACAAAGTGTTCACTGTCGACTGTTTTCTGCAAATAGGGATGTGTGTGGAGTGAAAGAAAAATGACATGCTCTGATGTTAGCTGGTAAAAAAGAGAAAGAAGAATAACCTAGGAGTCCATGCCAGTCTCAGCTGTCATCTAAAGTAATTGTGAGAATCTGCCATCACCTCACACGGGGACCCGGGGAACCAGAAGGCGGTAGACTGCCAGCCCAGGTGTCGACTGTGAGGTAAGAGAACTGCAGCCAGAGAGGTGGCTTCAGAAGCATGGGATTTTATCGGTATCTCCACCTGGAGGCAGCCTTTATAGGTGAGGCCTGGCATGTTGGCTTGGTGAGAACCCGTGTTGGGCCGTCCTTTTGCCCACCTCTGACCATGAAGGAACTATCACAGAAGCAAATAGGCACCTGGGTGGTCACTAGTCCACCATCAACTCATGATATCAACTCGGGTCAGGATCTCACAGTTCGTGCACTGACAGTGCAGAGCCTGGTTGGGATTCTCTCTTCCTCTCTCCCTGCCCCTCCCCCGCTTGCTCATGTACACTCTCTTAAAAATAAATAAACATTAAAAAAAAAAAAAGCAAATGGGGCCCGGTGGGTGGCTCAGTCGGTTAAGCATCCAGCTGTGGCACAGATCATGATCTCACAGTTTGTGGCTTTGAGCCCCACGTCAGGCTCTGTGCTGACAGCCGGGAGCCTGGAGCCTGCTTCAGATTCTATCTCCCTCTCTCTGCCCCTCCCTGCTCACACACTTGTCTCTCTCTCTCTCAAAAATAAATACAAAAATTTTTTATTTAAAAAAAGCAAATGAAAACTGCATGCAGATACATATTTATATGTAAACTGTCTTTTTTTCTGTTTTAGGAGCAGAAATGCATAAAAGCAACGGGCAGAATAGAAGACGTTTGAGAAGGAGCCACCAGCGGAGCCCTTGGCTCGGACAACACGGTTCTGCTGAGAGGCAAGTGCTGCTGCGCAGGGCGGCCCCAGCACTGTGCGGCTGCGTTGTGCCGCCAGGCTTCTCATCCAGACGCGGGGTGGGAGGTGGAGCCCACGTTCCCAGGGGCGCCGCTGCTGCAGGTCAGCCTGCCTGCCACCGGTTGAGTAATGAGGAGATATGATCACACTCTTCTTCCTTCTTGGAGTGCCCATGACCTCTGTCCAGAGCGGTAGCCAGAGGCTTAGAAGTAGACCTCAACAGAACTGGAGAGCTGTTTTTCTGTTTTGCAAACTTTTCCTCTGTCTCTCTCTCCCTTTTTTTCCAGCCAGTGAAAATAGCTTTTTAGAGACCTAATTTCATTAAGCCTAAGTCCTTAGAACAGCTAAATATATAATACTGTATTTAAGAAACACAAAAAGGTATAAAGACTAATACAGCGAACATCGTGTACCCGCTACCCAGCTTAGAAAGTAAAACTTCATCTATACTCAGTTGAGTCCCCACTATAAAACAGGTTCCATTCTCTAATTTTTCTTATGCCCAGAAGTCCTATTGGCCCTGAGCTGTGGAGAGTGTCTTATCCTGGTGTGGGTAGGCATCTTGTTCCGGGACTGGACTGTGTTTCTTTCATGCAGGAATCTTTGCACAGCCCCCTCCTCACCAGAGGAGGCCTGCCCACCAATTTCAAAATTCCACCGCACTTCAGACCTCCTTCTAACATGGGCAGGTGTCTAGCCACAAGGTCAGAAGATCCCAGATACCAAGATGCTTCTCTAGAACAGATTGGCCTAAACAGTAATAAAAACCATCAAAGTAGAAAGAACAGGGCTTTGGAATCAGGAGGCCTAGGTTTGACCCTCTCCTTTTTCCTGTGTGAATTTGGGCAAGTTACTTCACTCTCAGTCACCCTTGTACAAGAGAGCTAATACTGACAAGGTTTGCAGGACTGTTATGTAAAGCTTCTGATGGGCTTCCTGCCTCTGAGCAGGCCCTTCATACGTGGTGGGTGCAGGATAAAATCGGTGGCTCTGAGCCAGAGTCCCAGATTTGACCCATACTGTAGAAAGATCAGGACAGTGCCCAATGTTCATATGTTTGTATAACATAAGGAGAGCCATGGATATTTTGGGGGCCCCAAGCCTTCCCACAAGAGTACAATGAGCAGCAAAATACGATCTGTGCGAAAAGAGCACTCCTCTGCTTTGGTAGAGTAGTGTGGAAACATGCCAGGCACACCTTTTGGGCTCTGTGTAGACAGGCAGCGTTCATTGAACTAGAAATATAGACATTTGTCATGATGCTTCGTCCTTCCTCCTGTTGCTGCTCATCACAGATGAGCTGCCTTTAAAAGCTCCGGGCTGTAAAAAGGAAGAGTAAATGGTTTTCTCTGAACGGCATAGTTAGAATTTACAGACAGAAGAGAAAGTTCTTTCATTCCTTCAACCTAGTCATTCAGTTTGTATTCCTTTGAGGGTTAGGGAGGAAGTTCTTGATTTTTAAAGTGGATTTTGTCAGGATTCTACAGTTAGGTATCTTGCTGTATCATTCTATCCCCCAGCCTGTAATTGCCACAGACGCTGCTTGTAGCTTTGCACATTAAGTGTTTACTTTAAACCATGGCTCTATCTGAGTACTGACTGAGCACATCACTTCTGTGTCCTGAACCCCAGTTTCTCCATGTGTAAGGTTGTGCAGCCAAGTAAAATGTAAACTTTTGTATTGCAAAATCCAATAAAGAATGAAATGAACCTGGCCTCGTAACTGCTCTTGAGCTGACAAATGAGCCCAGTTGGTAACATTCTCATTGGCAAAGATTTCTATTCCCCTTTTCATTTGGAAAATGAGAAAAAAAAAAAAAACTCACAAAATGCTCACATGAGAAGACAAAGAAAGGAAATTACTATGACCTGCGTCCTGTTAAGGATGAGGAAGCAGGGGCACCTGGGTGTCTCAGTCGGTTAAGTGTCTGACTTCGACTCAGGACATGATCTCACGGTTTGTGGGTTCAAGCCCTGTGTCGGGCTCTGTGCTGACAGCTCAGAGCCTGGAGCCTGTTTCAGATTCTGTGTCTCCCTCTCTCTCTACGCCTCCCCTACTCGTGCTCTGTCTCTCTCTGTCTCAAAAATAAATAAACTATAAAAACTTAAAAAAAAAAAAAAAAAGGATGAGGAACCAAAACCTTGCCCTGACTTTTGTATATTTGTAGTAGGTAGCACTGCTTTCAAGGAAAAGAGCAAGGTCAGAGCTCCCCAAGTAATCAGAAGGATCAGAGGGTTGGGGTGACGGCTGTGGAACTTCCTTGACTGACCCTGGCAGGATCCCATAGTCAGAGAATGACTGGGACTCAAGCTCCTCATTGCAAGTTACTGTGACTCTGTGTCAACAGGTATAACGCAGTGGCACAGCAAAGCCCACAGGACTCTGGCCATGTTGACGATGACGAGGCCCCATCAACCTCATCTGGCACAGCTGGGAGTTCTTCGGTGCCGGGTGAGGCAGTCAGCTGGACGGTAGACCTCTCGGGTCCCTGCCTGTAGGAAAGATGAAACCTCATCCTGCCTTGTCATCTGGTCATACCTGTTTTGACTGCCCTTCTTAGCCATGTGTGGTCTTCACTTGCATGTGGGTAAACTCCATGTGTGTCAATGCCCATTCCTGGCTTGGAGGAAATTCTGCAGCAAATTGAAACACTACCTAAACATCCTGGCTGTGTCTGGAATGGGGTCCTGAGGCAAACGGCTCCCCCCATGCAGGACCAAACCAGGCATAGGATGGGCACTGACCATGTTAACCCACCTCTTGCCCCTCAGAAAAGACAGGCATCTGTGAGGGGTGGTGTGGATAGGTCACTGGTTCCTTCATAGGTGAGTCAGTGCAGTGTTTAAGTTGAAGTGGATTTCATTTCTTTTGACTAAAGATCTGCCAGGGTTTTACTTTGACCCGGAAAAGAAACGCTACTTCCGCTTGCTCCCTGGACATAACAACTGCAACCCCCTCACAAAGGAGAGCATCCGGCACAAGGAGATGGAAACCAAAAGGCTACAGCTGCTGGAGGAAGAAGACAAGCAGAAAAAGGTGCACTCCATATTCCTGGTGACCATGCTGTCCCCTCTACTCGTGCCCGAATCCATCCATGGTTGATAAGAGGTGCCAAGTAGTCGCCTCTGTAACACTTAGCATGGTGCACTTGAGGGAATGTGGCATTGCACTTCCCCCATAGAAATCTGATGAAGTGAGTAAGAAGGCAAGAAATCTTCTCCCACCCTCCCTTTTCTTATCTGCAAAGTTTCATCAGTGATTCTCACATCTTGTCCTTCCCCAGAGGAATCTTGGGAAATGGCCTGAAATGGTTTCAGTAACTGTATATTTTAAATAGAAAACCAAGGGATGTGGTTTGGATCTGAGAATTTCCTGCATCCCTTCTGGGGATTACATGCCAGGACATTTCAGTGGTTTATGGGGGCCCCGGGATCACTAATAGTCGAATGGAAAGCAGACCAGTGCCATTCTTGTGCTCACTAGTGAGGTGGCTTCATCTCCCCAGGCATAAATTGATGGGGAGTTTGAATGTGGGCACCAAACCAACTTTCTAGCTCACGTGCTTTCTTATGATGGACTTTTCCTCTTGCCAGGAAGAGGAGAACATTAGATCTTTATGCATATAGTTTCTGCCAACTTAGTACACTTACTTTTTCATCACATCCTATGGAACTGAAAACATTCTCCATTATCCCATAACATAACTTCTCTTTCTTTTAATTTAGAAAATAGCCAGGATGGGCTTTAATGCATCTTCATTGCTACAAAAAAGCAAGCTGGGTTTTCTCAATGCCACCAGTTATTGCCGGTAAGACAATGCCCCATTGTTAAGTTTTCTTCATGAATGTTCTTTTTCTATTCCTTATATCTACGGTTGAAGAAGCCAGTCAGGATAGAGTACGTGACCACTCTGTGAGGAGTCTTCACAGTTGGAAGAGGAGGAGCTCAGCTCACAGCCTGCCTTCTGCTGCTAAAACCAGCCCTGAGAGAAGCATTCTCCCTTTAGAGCAAGGGAAGTGGCTCATGCAGGAAGCCACAGAGAGAGGAGGGATCCAGGCAGAGAAACTGAGCAGAAATTCTCAAGATGTTTCCTCTGCGTTACTTGAAATCATTTTTAGTGTAATAGGAGGTCCCATAGCTTCATTCTCATGAGACTTCTGCTCCCTTCTCCTCTTCCAGTGAGTTGTCACCTAGAATAGAGCATGAAACAGGTGTATGTGTACTAAACCTTATATACTCATGATGTCTGCTATAATTCTAACTGAAACCCTGTGATGAGCTAGGTTGATATTTCCCCAGTTTCCAGAAGACGCTGAGACTCAGAGTTGAGTGACTGGCTCAAGATAAAGCTAGAAAGAGTGGGATTGTCGGACTCCCAATGTCGGAGCTCCTAACCCCTACATTCTGCTGCCTTCCTGCTCTGCACAGAACTCATGTTGTAAAAAAACAACATGAGTTCAGGTGGCTTTATGGCACTTACTGTGAAACACGGCCCCCTTCAGGGAAGGCCAGCCATGCAAGGGGTATCCACCAGGGCAGGTAGGGCATGCCTGTCCAGATTTCTCTCCTGAGAGGGAAGGGAGTTAAAGGTTTGGTTAGAAACTTTTCCGTTCACCCTAACACATGCTTTGTTCTTGGCGGGGTAGTGCCTATGATGTAGAAAGGGAAGGGCTCCATACCTGCTTCATACTAGCGGGTGCTCTTCAGCCTGCTGTTTTTTTCATTTTTCAGGCACATTCTTTCTGTCTCAAGAAAGAAGTTGTACAAGGTGATCCAAAGAAAATTGGTCTAGTTCAGCTTTCTTTGACCCTAAGAATGAGCCACCCATTTCTTGGCCTTAGTTTTCATTAGAGTTCTGCAGTTGAGGTTATTTGGGACCCTGCTCAACTCCATTGCTGAGAATTACTTCGGAGGAGAGGTGGCTGACTAGGGGAGGCAGTCTCCAGGGTGTGGGCCAGGGCAGAGCTTCCGAGTCTGCTTCACGGGTGTCTCGTTGCGGCATCCATGCCCTCCCCATCCCTCTTTCCCTCTGCAGTTTAGCTCATGAGCTGCGAGTGAGCTGCATGCAGAGGAAAAAGGTCCAGATTCAGAGCTCGGATCCCTCCGCTTTGGCAAGCGACCGATTTAACCTCATACTGGTGAGTGGGAGGGAGCGCCCCGCAGGTGCCAGAGGTGCAGCTGCTATCCCCTGACACTGCATGGCTTAACATTGGTTTTCATCGGGACTAGCCGTGTGGAAGCCAGTGCCATGAAAGCAGGTGGTGTCCTCTTGGTTTTATGGTTGTAACCAATATTTTGTGGCTACCTGCTGGCAGGCGCTGAGCTGGCAGTGCAGGCTCTGCTGACCATCCTCACGCCCATTACAGCTCTTGTCATTTAATCTGAGAGCCTGGGCCCACTACACATTAAGAACTATCACAAAGTAATTTTCCCTTTGGTGTGTTGTGTGCAAATTGAAAAGGTATACTGTGGACCAGGGGCTTCTGATCCTTCCTATACTGGGCATTGTCTGGTGGTCACACCTGAAACACCACTGTCCTTTAGTAGCAACTTTGTGTTACTCCCTTGCTTGCTGGCTCTGACCACAGTGGCGAGGGCCTGTAGGTCTGTGCTCCTGAATCAGCACATCCAGCACACCTCTATCATGCCCTTTACAGGGAGCAGAAGATCTTCTCTGCTTTAGGTTAGACCTGGGCTGGAAGCCAAAGTTAAGGCCAGAGACTGCTTGAACCCAGGGTTCAGGGAAATGTTGGCAGAGGACCGAGAGTCCACTGCAAACAAAAGGAGCCACACCACTGAGTTAGACTAGAAGCTTGAGGACACAGGAGATCATGGCATGCCCCGTAAGCCCTTTCCTTCTAGAGGCCAGGGGAAGGCTGAGGAGAATTCGAGAAGGACACAAAATGGAGAGCCTCAGCCTGATGGTCTGCTGAAAGGACTGGAACCTGAAGCCACAGTGCTGACCCTTGAGGTCTTGCCCCAAGAGACCTCAACAGGAGAGCCCTTCTGTAAGGGTTATGCAAGGACTCGTGTTCTCTCCTGGCTTTACTCTCCCATGCATTTGGGGGCACAGTTTGACCCAAATCACTGGAAAACTTTCTTACAGTGCCTTCCGCTCAGGACCTCCCTCCCTGGGGTTCTTCCATAAAACTGGGTGGGGATACACGTGCTGTTTAGTATGGTCTGAGCCCTGGTCCTCCTACTTCATCTCACACAAGGCTGGCACTAGCACCCAGATCTCCCCAGTAACCCAGGGTTAGATGTGACTTGCTGGCTATGTGACCAGAGCATTGGGAGATTTGCCACCCAGAGATCAGCTTTTCAGCTGATTCCTGTCACTGCCATGATTCTTCAGGAAGCTGCTTTCCAAGTAAATTTGCAAAGTGAAGTTTCACCAGCATCCAAATCCATGTATGTGTGTATGTTGTATTTATAAGTATATACAAAAACCGGAGTATGTAGGGGTTTGCTTTGAAATAATTACTACATAAAAAAAATTTTTTTTAATGTTTACTTATTTTTGAAAGAGAGGGACAGTGCAAGCAGGGGAGTGGCAAAAAGAGAGGGAAACACAGAATCTGAAGCAGGCTCCGGGCTCTGAACTGACAGCATAGAGCCCAGTGCAGGGCTTGAGCCCACAAACCGTGAGATTATGAACTGAGCTGAAGTCAGATGCTTAACCGACTGAGCCATCCAGGCCTGGCCCCTTTAATTTTTTTACTGTTTATTTTTGAGAGAGAGACAGAGACAGAGACAGAGTGCAAGTGGGGGAGGAACAGAGAGAGAGAGGGAGACACAAAATCTGAAACAGGCTCCGGGCTCTGAGCTGTTAACACAGAGCCTGATGTGGGGCTCAAACTCACGAACTGGGATCATGACCTGAGCCAAAGTCGGATGTTTAACCAACTGAGCCACCCACGTGCCCCTGTAGTATTTTCTGTTGTAATTTGTTTCTTAAGTACAGTAGGCTCTTTTTTTTTTTTTTTGGTACCTGGTTGGGGGGAAAGTGCCCGTGTATTGGAGATCCAATTTTGTATCCTCCTTTTACCCTTTCACAGTTATAACTTGCATTTTCCACATTGTTGTATGGTTTTTATGATGACTGCATGTCCCCATGTGACTCATCCGGGTGGATGTAGGGACTTTGCAAAACCCAGTTCTGAGTGAAGTCACTGTGCAGACCTCATGCTTCTTGACAGTGCCCCCTCCCTGCCTTCCTCCCTGCTCCTGACCTCTTGAGATCAGATACCTGTTAGCTTTGCCCACTGACAGGTGGACTGGGCAGGGTCAAGTCAGGTTCTGTCCATGCTCCCTTGTGGGTGGGAGCACTCACCAGTTGCAGATGCAGAGAGCGCAGGATCCAAGACAGATGGCAGGTGGTCTTAGCTCACTTGTCTCGGCCTGGGAGGTCACCGACACTCTCTTTTCCCCTCCAGGCCGATACCAACAGTGACCGGCTCTTCACAGTGAATGATGTCAAAGTCGGAGGCTCCAAGTATGGCATCATCAGCCTGCGCGGTCTGAAGACCCCCTCACTCAAGGTGCATATGCACGAAAACCTCTACTTCACCAACCGGAAGGTATGCTGCCTTTCCCATTAGCCTTGCAACCCCCTTTGCCAGGGATGCAGAGGCCCTGCAGGAGCTGGCCCAGTTCATAGTAGAGAAGAGAACATGGATACTTCATTTTAACTAGAGAAAATGGAATTTTCGATCTTGAGAGCCTATAAGGGAAGGAAAGGGCCTCAGGAGTTTCTTATCTTAGAAGAGAAATAACTGTCAATAGTTGAGAGTTGGGAGAAGTTGGGAGAAGGCATGAGAGGCTTGAGAAGCTTCTTTAACTGCTTGTACAGACTTTCCCTCCAGTGGATCAAGTTGACCTGAAGGAGCCCATGCCAAGCACCGAGTTCCTGGGCAGTGGGCTGTGTTAGCCTGTGTGGAGCCCTCCTGGGCCTCACTCTCTCGGCCAGGCTCCAGCCTACCCAGAGGTTACATAGATACAATACAGCTCCGCTTGCTGTCTAGGGAGCAACCTTTAAATCACACTGGGGTGATGGCTGCAAGTGTAAAAAGCTGTGTGACATTCTATTCATTGAGAACATGAGCCACAAGATGGATACAGATTGAAAATGGTTTCTGAATGAAGTGAAATACAACATGCTTTTCAGAGTTGGGCTTCGTCCCCTGCTATTGCAGAGAATCCATCCCCAAACCAGAGAGTTACTAGATTTCTCACCGTGAGGTCCATGCTGACGACCAAGGCCTGGGGGTTCTTTCCTCCCTGTTCCTCTCAAGACCCTACATGGCAAGGCAGGGAACTTCCCTGTTCTGATGCTTGTTCCAGCCCCTTTAAAAACAGTGAGACCTAAAGAAGGAAGCCCTATGTCTGTATCCCTCCCAGTTATTCCATAGGCAATGATTTGTCTGTTTCAAATGAGTTTTTCTGTCTTGCTGTGTGTTTCCTCACCAGGTGAACTCTGTGTGCTGGGCCTCGCTGAATCACTTGGATTCCCACATTCTGTATCTTTTGGCAGATGGAGAGGTTTGATGGGCAGGCCAGGCCCTGTTGAGGAATGTCTGTGGGGTTTGTGAGGTGGCATCTCAGTGACCAGAGGTCTGCACCATTTTATGTGCACATCTCACCCTTTAGGAAGGAGCACTGCAGCTAGGTAGAGAATAGAGATTCCCATGGAGCACAGAGAAGTTGTCGAGGTCCCTGGATGATATTGATGTCACTATGTGCCAGATACTGTTAAGATCAGTTAAAGAACAGTAAAGCCTAAGCATGAACCCCACATCCTCCTGAGGTGAAGGAGGAGGAAGTCAGAGCTACAGTGGTGTGAGGGTGGGCTGGACCCCTTGCAGGGGAAGACTGAGGGCAGATATCAGTCAAAGGGATTCCTTTGGCATTGGACGCAAGTGTGTGGGCTCTGTGCTGGGGGTGTCTGCCAGAGACAGCCTCCTTTAGGGCACTCTTCCTTGTAGTCTTCGCCCTCTCAGAGAGCAATCAGGGTTCTGCTAGGAGCCCAGAAGCAGTTTCAGGCTAGCCAGACCCTTCCTCTGGAGTCCCTAAGGGCTCTTGATGCACAAGACACCCGTCTGTCTCGTGCTTCTGAGAATATTATTGTTTGAGCCAAAGCCACACATTCATAAGTCTTGCTCTTGGTTTATTTCCATAATAAATGAGTTCTCGAAACTGTGATCACTCATTGTACCAATAGCTACTTCATGAGTTGTCACAGGGCTAACGTTAGTTAGCATTTATGAATGTGCTTAGCACAGTGTTGGTCACGTCATGGGTCCTCAACAAATAATGCGTACAAAAAATTAGAACCTCTTGGGTTTTTTTTTTTATTTGTTCCATGACACTCTTTCTCTCTCTTTTTTTTTTTTTTTTTTGAATGTTTAAGAGAGAGAGCATGAGTGGGGAAGGGGCAGAGAAAGAGAGAGAATCCCAAGCAGGCTCTGTGCTATTAATGTAGAGCCAGATGCAGGGCTCAAACTCAACAAACCATGAGAACATGACCTGAGCTGAAATCAAGAGTCAGATGCCTAGCTGACTGAGCCACCCAGGTGCCCTCACAGCACTCTATTTTTAAAACATTTTATTTTATTTTAATGTTTATTTCTGAGAGAGAGATAGAGTGTGAGTGGGGGAGGGGCAGAGAGAGGGAGACACAGAATCCAAAGCAGGCTCCAGGCTGTCAGCACAGAGCCCAATGTGGGGCTCGAACTCAAAAACTATGAGATCATGACCTGAGCTGAAGTCAGACACAACCAACTAAGCCACCCAGGTGCCCCAAAACACTCCATTTTAAAAACATGAGAGATTCTAGTTATAAATTTTATATAAGACAAACAAAATTGTGTGAGTTCTATAAATTGAAAACGTTATGTGGCTTTCATTTGGTGGGATTCTGTGGGGGGATAAGGCCACCTGTTACTGCGATCTTTCAAGAGGATCGAAGAGACGAAGTCATAAAGGAGAGAAAACAAGAACCTTGCTCTTGTTTCTGATCTTAAAACAGGATGACATTTTCCCATGTTTCTCTCCTTACACTAAGGAGAGGACCAAAATCCATATAACTGGGTTTAAAGATCTGGTCTGTGGTAACTTCATCAACTGCTTGCCCTCTGGTGGTCATTTCAGGTAATCTTCAGGCTTCTGTGCACTTGCTGCTTCTGCTGAAGGTCATGGAATTCTCTCCCTTTACAAAAATGGCACCTTGTTTAGACCTGTCCTCTGCATTTTTCCCCCAAAGAATGGTGGTAGGTTAGATTGAAGTTGTACTTACTGGGCTTCTCAACCTGTGGCCTATTAAAGGGTTATATACTGACCCCATTTGTATCCTACAGGGTTTAAGGGTTACCTGGGTCTTTAGTCCCTCCCCACATCGTCGGCCTCAAACCCAGAAGCAAAAGAGGTTTCTTTAGGGAGGAATTGGGCTTCCCAGCTCTGTGTTACCATTTATAGCTTTAGCAGTCTCTGTACTGTTATATTTAACATGGGGCTTACCACCCAAGGCAGTGTGATGTGCACACACCCCACATTCAGACTATCAGTAATGTTGCTTGATTGCTTTGCAGATATTTACATTTTTCACTGAGGTATGTGTTCGTTCCTCCAAAATCTGTTGATTTGATATGCAATCCCTGTGCAAGGTTCTAGAGATGGCAGCGCAGCAGGTACTCAGTCTATACAGTGACGGCCGTGGGGCAATTGGACACAAGCGGGATGAAGGGATTGGGGCGGCCTTCCTGGAGGTGATCCCACATGGGAAGGAGGGGACGGAGCTCACAGTAGAAGGAAGAGGCAGAGGGAGCTTGGCACACTGGGCACCAGTAAATGGTCTGATATCTGATGTCTCTGGCAGGGTGGGGTCCTGGGTGCTGGAATGATCTGGAAGATTGTGGCCATGGAGGCATTTCTTACAAAGCAGTGTGGGCAAGAGGCTGGCAATGGTGAGACCTCAGGTGGAGGGCTGCTGCAAGAGCGAGGGCAGGGGGAGGGACTGTGACGGATGAGCAGGAGTGGAAGAGAGGCACGAGTCCAGAGGCCCAGCATCTAAGCCAGGGAGTGGAGGTGAGAGAAGGAGGCCCGAGGAGGGGACTCCGAGAGCAGTTGTGGAGGCCACAAAGGGGCGTGTTGTTGGAAAGTGTCGCGTAGCCACAGGCAGGACTGGAAGGTGTTGATCAGAGTGAGAAACGGTCCGTTGGAGACCTTGGGGAGAACACCTCACTGGAAGAGGAGTGTCAGACCTGGGTTTCGGTGAGCTGGAGGACAGGCAAGTGGGGTGACACAGTCTCCTGTTGAGAGAGTGACAGGAGGGCAGGCAAGTGGGGAAACACAGACTCCTGTTGAGAGAAGTCCACCTGTGAAGGGAAATGAGGTGGAGCAGTTGGAAGGCAGACGGCCCAGTAGACATGCGGAGGCAGTTCAGAGAAAAGGAAACCCAAAAGGCTGTGACCTGGTGGATCGGCACATCCAGTTGTAGCCCAGGAAACTGAAGTTAAAATGATATGTCACTTTATACCTGTTCAGATGAGCGCACATTTTAAAAGTCTGATAGTGCCCAGTTCGGCAGATGGAGGAAACGCTGGTGTGAGTAAATTGATAAGACCCCTTTATGTTGAAACCTCTTATGACCCCAGATTTCCATACTAGGTTTAGACACTAGAGCCTGTTTGCAAACTGCAAGTCATGACCTCTGTCTGTGGGCCATTAAATCCGTTGTGAGCATTTTTTCTTTAATGAAACAGACTAGAAAATAATCAGTTCCATATTTAGTAAGGGTAAATATTTTCTAAAATTTCTGTTTCAGCTAGTTGTGTGAATGCAATGCGTGGTAGCGTAAAATGAAACTCCTAGTGTGGGTTCAAGAAAACACTGCCTTAAAGCAGGTTCCCACACATGGAATAGGACACAGGAATACCAGAGGGATGCTCGCTCCAGCAGTAGAGCAGAATACCCCAGAACAACGTAAGTGCCCATCAGCAGGACACAAGACAGATGATTTGTGTATTCATCCACAGTGAAAATGAAGGAATGGGAGTTACAAGCTTCAATACAGGTGAATCTAGAAGACAGTGGAGATGGGAAAGTTGTAGAAGATACTCTGAGAGCATGGCCCAGACCTCAGACCAGTTTTAGAATGTGCTTCTGGGTAGGAGAGAGGGAAGCATTGGACTGGGGAGGGGTCAGAGAGACTTTTAACTGTGACACTTCTTTTCCTTTTAAGATATTTGAAATGGGCACCTTGGTGGCTCAGTCAGTTAGTTGTCTGACTTTGGCTCAGGTCACAGTATCATGGTTTGTGAGTTTGAGTCCTGTGTTGGGCTCTGTGCTGACAGCTCAAGCCTGGAGCTTGCTTTGGATTCTGTGTCTCCCTCTTTCTCTCTCCCTTGCCCCAACTTATTCTATCTCCCTGTCCCCCTGTCCCCCTCACCCCCCCAAAATAAACATTAAAAAAGTTTTTTAAAAATCTGTAACTAAATCTAGAAAATGTAAGCATGTTAAATCTGACTCATGGCATCAGTTTCTTGAAGGGTACTAATGCCCATTCTCTTCCCAGAGGAGAGTCTTGTACTTGACTGTCCTTAACAGCTCTCCAGGCTGTGCCTCATGGGAATCGCAGAGACTCCAGGCTGTGCCACCCTGCTCCCTGCGTCACTGTTTGTCAGTAGTCACCCAGGTACCTTTTCCTTTGGATAAGGAGGTGCTCTGAAGGAGGTCTCGGTCCCCGCCTCCCAAGAGCTGTGGTCACAACAATGGTGTAGACTCCTGTGGTGAAGGCTTGGACAGGAAGGGTGGGGACCGCAGGGCAGGTGGGGACAGCCTACAGAAGCTCTGGTAGGAAGATTCCGTAAACCGGACCCAGGATTTGTACTAAAAGCTTGTGCATCTTTACACACCCCTCCATTGGGGTCGCCTCAGCCAGAACAGCTAGAAGTATACGTAAGGAGTGCAGATCAGAGTATTTACTTGGGCTGCCCGCACAGACCTCGCAGAGAAGCATGGCAGATGCTCCTGGGGACGCCTGCGTTCTGTGTGCCCGAAGGCAGTTGGACTTCTCCTTCCTGGCAGTGTCCTGGACATTAAGTCTTCAGTCTTTCGGAGAATTAGGACCAGTTAGACAAGAATACGGGCTTCGGGCAGACGTGGCATGGGCCCTCTGCCCCTTAGCAACTTGAGCAGATTGCATAACATCTGTGAAGAGAGCACCTACCCCAGTGGGGGACGGGAGGGTACAAGGTGATGCACGCTTAGCCCGCTGCCTGCCATTCCATGGTACACAAGTGTGCGCGGCAAGAGCTGTGTTACCCCAGCTTTACAGGTGAGGAGAGTGAGGCAAAGAGGTTCAGACTTCACCTTGTAGAATTAGTCTATGGTGTCATAAGTCAGGATAGTGGTTCTCTTTAGGGAAGAATGGGAAGGTTGTAATTGGGAGGGTTTTCAGGGTACTGGCATGTTCTGTGTTTTAACCTAGATGGTGATATAGCTATACTTACTTTGTAATAACTCATTAAACTATATACTTAGGATTTGTTGTCAATTTTGTTAATTTTTTTTAATGTTTTTTATTTCTGAGAGAGAGAGACAGCAAGAACAGGGGAGGGTCAGAGAGAGGGGCAGACATGGAATCCGAAACAGGCTCCAGGCTCTGAGCTAGCTGTCAGTACAGAGCCCAGTGTGGGGCTCGAACCCACAAACCATGAGATCATGACCAGAGCCAAAGTCAGACGCTCAACTGACTGAGCCGCCCAGGCGCCCCTTAATTTTATTAATTAAAAGGCTTATTTTCAAAAGGTTGCTCATGCTCTCTCTCTCTCTCTCGTAGAAATAAATAAAAAAAAAAAAAAAGAGAAAATATAAAAAAAAAAAAAAGAGAAAATATAAAAAAAGGTTTTCCTTGAGATCACACATCTAATAATGTGATATGGGGTTGAAACCCTCTTGTAAAAACACCACACTGCTTCTCTGACGGCAGTTAGTTCTAACACTACTGCTGGGAAGGCAGGAAAGATTCATGTGCTCATTCTCAGAGTGACCACTCTTGAGCCAGGTACCCCAGTGGAGTATCTCTTGTTTGCTACCACAAAACCCAGAATGGGGCCAATGAATAGATCCAAGCAGCCATTACTGGAGGTTACCCAGATCTAGTGGTCATGGGGCTGGCAGCACAGAGGAGATCTCCATCCCTCAAGGGCAGCCATCATTTATGGCCACTGTCCCCATCAACAGGAGACCGGCCCGGCATGCTGTGCAGTTTCCGGATCCCCGGGGCCTGGTCCTGTGCGTGGTCCCTGAACATCCAGGCAAATAACTGCTTCAGTACAGGTAAGCCGCGGCTGCCCTCCACGGGTTCCCAGTGTAAAGGATTTCACAGACTTCAAACCCACTGTCCAGACTGTGAGTGATCCTTGTCTTTCTGGCCCATCCCTGTCTCTGTCAGGCTTGTCTCGGCGAGTCCTCGTGACCAATGTGGTGACAGGACACCGACAGTCATTTGGGACCAACAGCGATGTCTTGGCCCAGCAGTTTACTCTCATGGTTGGTTGGATTGGGAAGGGGGGGAGGGGTATAAAGTTTCCCAAGAGTGGAAATTTTGCTGGACTGAAATTGGATTCCTCTGTGTGGTATCTGGTTGTCCCTCTTTTCCAGGGGAAAAAAAAGAGGACATCAGAAAGGCTTAACGGTTCAGTTGGTGATTATATCTGCCTTGAAGGAGAGCTGGCTGATTCAGAAAGGCCTGGCTAAACTGGCTTTGGGTTTTTGGGGTTTTTGGTTTTTTTTCTTTAGTGCAAAAAGGTGATTTTATTAAAGCATGGGGACAGGACCCACGGGCAGGAAGCTGCCTAAATTGGCTTTAAACAACTTCCAATTTAAATGAGCTATTAGCACTTCTTAAGTACTTGGATTAGCCATCAGGACAAGTAAACTTTTTTAATGTATAAATTAAGTCCCAATTCACAACACTAAATAGCCTCATACATAGCTTTCAGATTACATGTTTTATAAATTTGACAAAATTCTAATCATTCCTACATTTCAAAGACTTCTCCTATTAAAAATGCCATCTTTCTTTAAAACCGTGATGGAGTGTGCAAACTGCCGACGTGTAGTCAGCAGTAGGCGCAGAAGTGTTGTCCAGGTTTCTTCAGCCATCTACCCTGTCTGGGAGGCCACCCTTCAAGGCTTTCCCGGATCTCCCGTCGCTCCTACTCCATGCTCCCCACCCTCGCTTCTCACAAAGGACCTTCCTTGGTGGAGATGAGGCGCCATCATGTGGGCTCCACAGAATGAAGCCTAAGGGTCCAGTGTATCCTCCAGTGGGGAGGACCCTGGGAGACACATGGGGTCCAGTTCTCTTACCCTTTCCTCAGGAACCCTTCCAGCTACGCTGAGGCTCAAATCCCCGCCAGGCCGTCAGCCCACACCTCTGACCCAGGGGTTGGGAGAGGGGTGTGAGGCAGGCGTGCTGTTCTGGAAGGCTCACCCCTCCCGCCTTAGAGGAGGAGGTACCAACCAGTCCCTTTTTCCATAGGCTCCTTTGCTGTTTAATGGCTGTCGTTCTGGGGAGATCTTTGCCATTGATCTGCGTTGTCGAAATCAGGGCAAGGGCTGGAAGGCCACACGCCTGTTCCACGACTCAGCAGTGACCTCTGTGCAGATCCTCCAAGAAGAGCAAAACCTAATGGCATCCGACATGGCGGGAAAGGTAGGATAGCACTGACTCTTTCGAACTCTGGCCCAGAGTTCTGCCAGATGAAAGGCTCTTCAGAAGAGACCCTCATGTAAGACAATAGCAAGGAAAAAGCAGCTGGAAACGAGGCGAGTTGTGGGCCGTGCAGAGCTGGAGCCCAGCCTGAGCTAGACAGACCTGAAACTGGTTTTTGGTACTTTTGAAATTTAGATTTTCCTAACTTGAAGGAGTTTGGACACCACCTTGCCCTCCCTGGCTTCCACGCCTAGGTGCACCAGTGTGCCTGCCAGACTCTCTAATGGCCCTTGTGCTTTCCACAGATCAAGCTGTGGGACCTGAGGACCACTAAGTGTTTAAGGCAGTACGAAGGTCATGTGAACGAGTATGCCTACCTGCCCCTGCATGTGCATGAGGAAGAAGGAATCGTGGTAGCAGGTACCTGGAGAAGGGGAGATATTCTGTCCTGTCAAGTAAAATGGCAGAGGGGGGGAAATTACTCCAAATCGGAAGTGAATACATGGGACTATGGACTCCCGGGGTCAGGGGGGACCAGATGGAACGTAGAATAGGACATTAGTAAGCAGCAGTTATGCATCCACTAGGTGGAAAGCCCTCTGTCCCCGCATCAGTGGGAGAACGTCACTTCAGTAACAGGCAAGTTAGGTGCCATAAAATTTAGCAGCTTGGGCAACGTGGGTGTTCGCCTGGTCAGCGTTCAGTGTGACCCATATCCTATCCTGTTGAAAAGTTTGCACTCCCTGTTCTTTGAGCTCACTTTCTAACAGAGGATGCTGAGAAAAGAAATTAGGGTCACTGTAACAGAACTGGTTCCTGGCCCCCTTACCACAATCTGTGGGGACCCATGATCTGCAGGGTAGGAGCAGAGATGTCTAGCCACTAAACCCCTTTGAAAGTAGCTACAGGTTGATCACAGGCTTTGCAGTTTTTGGGCTACAGAATATTCTGTTAGCATGGAAGTTCAGTGGTTTGACAAATAGGAAGCCCTTGACAGAAGGAATATGTTCTTGGTGTTGTCAAGCCCTCACATTTGCAAATATGTCTACAGAATGTACTTGTTTCCCATCGGCAAGAAGTGTCACTTGGTTAGGACTTTCTCAGGCTTATTTACTACTTTCACTGCCAGCAGGAGTTAGCTTCCTATTTCAGTCTGGTTTCCATAAGTTTTCATCTAAGAGCTTCTGTGTTCTGGATAATAGAAAAGAGAGAAGCCCTGTGAAGAGGCAGACCTGGGTAGTGGGCTAGCTGCAGCAATCGGTGAACCGCATGGCCTGAATCCATCCACAGCCAAGGGAGCACACAGTCTCAGCTGGCCAGAGGCACAGATGTGACATCTGGGAAACTGTAAGGTCTGCCCTCCTTTCCTGGAAGATCTCCAGTAGCAGAGATCATGTGTCTGGCCTGCCACAGCCAGTGGTCATTAGGTGCCACATCCCTCACAGCTCTGAGCCTAAAGACATGGGGTCTAACCAACTGAGCCGTTAAACCAGAAAAGCACGGGGCGCCTGAGTGGCTCAGTCAGTTGAGTGTCTGACTCTTGGTTTCAGCTCAGGTCATGAACTCAGTTTCATGAGTTTGAGCCCCACATCCACCCTGCCAACGAGGAGCCCACTTGGGATTCTCTGTCCCTCTCTCTACCCTTCTCCTACTCACGCTCTCTCAAACTTTAAAAAAATTTTTTTAAACCAGAAAAAGCTCTGGGGAGAGTTGTCACCCGGTTTGTCCCCAGGATGTATTAAAGTGAAGAGATCTTCCTAGCTACTGTTTCACACAAAGTAAATCAGTTGCAGGTCATCTAGACCAAAGGGGCTGGGCCCTTGAACAGCCTTGACAAGAGAAGCAGAGTGCCCACCTGTCAGCCGAGATGCCTGGGGCACGATCCAGGGTATCACGCAACCATCGCGTCTTGTCGCTTTGAATTCCTGCAACTGGTTGTGTTTCCTAGAGCACAGGGAGACCTGGAACATTGATTCTCAAGAAGTACATACTAGCAGCAGAAGTAATTTCCATTTGCATTTGTGTTTTGGCTCCCGTGGATTCCTGTTGAGCCTCAGAAATTGTGAGAAGCCACGTCCACATGTACACAGCTTCTCCCGTGTGTTCCTCCCTGACCTGCTCTGTGTCTTCCCTCTTTCTTAGTGGGCCAGGACTGCTACACAAGAATCTGGAGCTTCCATGACGCCTGCCTGCTAAGAACCATACCTTCCCCTCACCCCACCTCCAAGTCTGACATCCCCAGCGTGGCCTTCTCTTCTCGGCTCGGGGGCTTCCGGGGGGCCCCAGGGTTGCTCATGGCTGTCCAGCAGGACCTTTACTGTTTCGCCTACAACTAATTCCACAGGGTGCCGCCTGGAGGGATGTGGATTTGACTGAAGGGAGTGAGGAGCAGCCATGCCTCTGCCACAGCTCCTGTTTCCAGTGAGGGCATTTTAAATGGATGCTGTGTACACAGATCCCATCCATCCGGCTGCTAAGAAGAAGGTGCTATGTTTTAAGTGGAGACACTTCAGTACAGTTACTTCAGTTAAGTTGTGAGCTCAGAGACCTCAAAAGTCCTTTTCATAAAAGGTACTTGTTTCTTGTTGAATTTCTCAAATAGTCTGTGCCCCACCCACTCTCTCTCTCTCTCTCTCTCTCACACACACACACACACACACCACCTTTTAAACAAAAACTTTGCTAAGGGTTGAAGATTGGCAGTAATGAAATTGACGTTTTCTTTCACCAAAAGCCGTTTCAAGAAGCCTAATGAGATTGAGTGAGGCTGTTGGTGTGAGTGCCTGGGTCACAGAAAGGTGTACACCAGCCTGGAGAAACTTGGGGAGAAGGGGAAGCGGGGAGTTCTTTCTCTTGAGTCTCTAGAGAAAAATTGAAGGCTGGACTGGGAGGTGGTCATTAAAAAGCTTTTTGAGACTAGTTCAACATCAGTAGCAGATCTTGGATTCCCCTTTTATTACCATTCATAGGCATTGGGAGGAAAAATGGATCTTTCTAGATGCTAGAGGTTTTAAACAGGCCCTAGCATGCCTTTGTTGAAGCACCTTCCAGAATGTCAGGTACAAAAGCTCCTATTCCTGTTATGGTGATTTGAATGTCAGCGTTAAGGTCCCCATCTCAAAGAAAGTTGGCTTTCATTTTTTTGTAATCCAGAAGCAGTTTGTGAGATGTTTATACAAAGTTTTCAAGGCCTGTCTTTGTACTGAACAATAAACTAGAAAGAACGATGCGTGGTGTGTTGCTTCTGTCAGCGGTTTAGAAGATCATGATGCTTGGCCACTCTAGCAGTGAGCCAGCTGCAGCTCCGTCTACTCATAGCTTGGATGAGGAGTAAAAACAGGTACAGACCAGTTTTAATGGCTTTGCTGGAGAGCTTACGTTTGCCCCTCCACATCCAGTGTGCCCTCCTCTGCCTGCTCTGCGCGTGCCCCAAGAGGCTGACCCCCGTCCATGGACTACAACGGTGGGCTCCCTAGCTCCCCTCCTGCTGGGCTGTGGGGGGCTTAGCTGTGTTCTCCACCCAGCGCCAAAGCCTCTGTTGGGACATAGTTCTCTCTAGGTTCCAGCAGCTTCTATGTGTCTCTTCACATCTGCTACTAACTGCACCTCCCTGTTGCAAGCCCAGGAACTTGTTACTCCCTTGAGTGTTTGTTCCATCTGTTTCCTGCCAGAACCCTAGTACAAATTAATGTACAGAAAACCAAATCTGCCCCCCAAAAGATGAGAATATCAGGTTAGTCACCTGATAGATGAGCTACCTACATCTTAATATAATTTTAGTAGCTCATATTTTATAAAGATTTCCCCCATCTTCTTTGATCCTTACAACAATGCACCAAGGAGGTACAGCAGTATAAAAATTATTAGCATCGTTTGACAGGTGCAGAGGACTGGGCACCCAGACCTGTTCAGCAGGGACCAGAACTTCAAACCAGAAGGCTGGGGAGCATGCTCTGTGCTGCCCCTGCGCCTCTAGGCACTGACAGTAATCATGTGTCACAGTTTGTGCTGCGAGAAGGCAGGAAGCGGCTTGGTGCACGTGGAAGTGTGCAGAGCTGAGTGTTCATTGTTAATCACCCAGTAAATAAATTTTTCTGGTCCTCACCAGAGATACACTTACTAATTACCAACATTCATTTAGGTTTTGTCCCTGTATCTCTTCAACCTGGCATGTTGACCTGCACTTAGGTCCCAGGAAATACATAGCCAATTGAAGGGTCCAGGTGGCTATGTCACTAGCGTCTCTTAGAGTGACTTAAGTAGCGTGCCCCTACCCGAGAGCGCAAGTAAGCATAAATGCGGAGCCATGAACCTGACATCCACTCATCCTTCTGTCCCCTCAAGTTCAGTTATCCTAATATACCAGTTCGCCCATCGCAGGATCTACAACTTAAAATCACTGGTCCCGCTCATCTAATGCAGTTTTCCCCATGGTTCTGTATGGTTCCTGTGCAGCTGAGAGCCCGTGGGGGCTCTTCAATCCAACTCTGGTCGCTCCCCAAACAGTGGGGACAACAGGACCACTCAGGAGAATGACAGGTGAGTTCTGTTACATAGTCTCAGTGAAGCATTTTTCATGTGCAGGTCTCTTCACGCATGTTGCCATTCCCAGGTGACAACGGAAAGTAAAGAATGAGCAGGCGGTGGGGGCGGCAGCACTGAGCTATGACAGACTCCTGCCTGACTCCTGGTGTTTGCTTGCTTGTAGCCATGCAGACAGATGAGAGAGCAGTTCTCTCTGTCTCTCTCTCTCTAATAAGTTTTCAAATGCCCAGGAGGTAAACACCGGCTTCATACCCTATCTTGCGTGCAGCCACCTTAGAATTCAGCTGTCCCCACATTGTCTGGAGGGCACCAACAGCCTACTTGGTGCCCCCCATGAGGGTCCCCAGAAGTGTCCTTTAAGACCAGGTTAGCCACACTTAGCGGTCAGCGCTAGATCTGGCCTGGTCTAAATCTCCCACGGTAAGCATCTCCAAAAACGGCAGGCTGAATTCTGTTTCCCCTTCCTTTGGGGTCTGGTGCTGTGTCTGCCTCTCCAGGCTGCCCACTGCATGGCCACCGCTGTGGGACTGACCTTCCTGGGTCCCTGCGTTCAGAGGCTTCTCGTGCCCCAGAATAAAATGTGTGGCCTCCTGAGACTGGATCATGTGTGCCTTACCTCTTTGCCCATCTCCGCCTCCCACCTGGCCTCAGGCCACAAATGTTTCAAGATCCACCCTCACCTGGGCCTCCGAGCAAGCTGTACTCCCCCTTTCCATCTGTAAAAGTCATACTGTTTAAGTCTCAGAAACCTTCAGAAAGCTTGGACTTCCTAGCACTTGCCACAATCAGGTATTCATGCAGAATAAACAGTTTCTGCCAACATACTGGCTTTTAGCTCTTACAACCCTGTGAAGTAGGTGATGGTCACTCCAATATACTGAAGAAAAAAAAAAGTGACTTGTTCCAGGTCTTCTAATAAATGACAGAACCAGCAGCGTCTTGGCTCAAGTCTGTGAATCTATTAGGCTCCTTGTGCTTAAAGGAATGTGATAGTTACTTTTCCCCTGGAAGTTTAAGGTCTTGGGTTCAGTTTGACCTGATTTCTCCTTTTTTAAATAAATATTTGAGGGAGAACTCAAGCAGTGTGCAGCCCAACACAGGGCTTGATCCCATGAACCATGAGATCATGACCTGAGCCAAAATCAAGAGTCAGACGCTTAACCGAGTCACCCAGGTGCCCGGACCTAATTTTCCCTTCTGCCCACTTTCCTCAAGACCAGCCATCTCTGTCCCCTACAAGTGACCTGGTTGGCCTGTCTTTGCTCACCTCCTGGCTTGTTCCTCCCTCCCCTCTGCTTATGCTCTTGGCTTCATTTGAATAGAAGCGGCTATAGCCAAGAGCAAAAAGGACTTTCTCTGCGGTAGCCCAAATCCAAGCAAAGGCAACCAGAATTGGGGTGACATGGTGTCTGGGGAAATGTAAGGGAGTTGTCTAAGGATGGATGGAGCCAGAGCCTGGAGGGCGACTCAGGCTGGAGTTAAGGGTTTCGTATGATCAGAGTAAAGTGGCAGCTGAAGCCATGGTAGTGGGTGAGGTCCTTCAGTATTAACATTATAGATGAGCGGGCTCTGCCACAGTCCACCAGACCCGGAAAGATCTGCTGTTGTCTACAGCTGGCAGCTTTAGAGATGGTGCTGGTCATAGGAACATCTCCCTAAATGACACCTTCCCTAACCCCAAATAGCCCCATACCATCTACACTTCAGTTTTCATAACTGACTTTTCCAGGTACAAAAGAAAAAGAAAAAAAGTTGTACCAGGTGTAGTTTAACAGAAGGGAGAACTCAAATTCTAAAACTAAGTCCATCAGTGATAAGAGTTACGGGCTTCCAACATGGGTTCAATTTTCTTTTTTTTTTTTTTTTTTTTTAAATGTTTTATTTATTTCTAGGAGAGAGAGAGAGACAGCATGAGCAGGGGAGGGTCAGAGAGCGAGGGAGTCACAGACTCTGAAACAGGCTCCAGGCTNTGAGCAGGGGAGGGTCAGAGAGCGAGGGAGTCACAGACTCTGAAACAGGCTCCAGGCTCTGAGCTGGCAGTCAGCACAGAGCCCGACGCGGGGCTCGAACCCACGAGTGGCGAGATCATGACCTAAGCGAAAGTCGGACGCTTAACCGACTAAGCCACCCAGGCGCCCCTTTGGGTTCAATTTTCTGCCCTCCCCTCCACCATTGATGCTGGTTCTGAAATTGAAAATGTAAATATGGTTTTAGAAACTTTTACTGTTAGTTTTTCAACAACTGGGAAGCTTAGCTCCATTGGTACAGGTTAGATCAACTTGCTTCATCTCTAAACCAGTTTCCCTGAGTTTTAGTAAAAGGGAAGTATTATTCTTTACCATGAGAACCTGAGGACCAATGCAAATGATTAAATGTCCATTTTTAAGCCCTAATAGTAGCATGTACCTTTTTTCTCTTAATTTTTTTAAGGCCGGTGTCTTATCCAGAAATGCAAAAGAATTCACAACTCAAGGAGGAAGGAAACTGAAGAGATACTCTACATTGCAATGCCAGCAGCCAGGGGGGGGACGGAGTGCAGACCTGGCACGGCAGGTTCTAGGCCCGCCTGGACTCAAACCCCAGCTTCAAGTCTCCTTAGCCGGGCAGCCCTGGACTTGTGAGCCTCTCTGAGCCAGTAGCTTCAGCTGTAAAACACAAACCCTACCCCTGCCTTCCAGTGTGGTTCTGAGAATATCAACCGTCTAGAGCTCCTAGCATAGTCCCTGGCATTTAACTGGCACCTGTATATTACAAGTCAAACCAGCAAACCAGCAACGTGAACCCCAAGGGCCGTGGAAGGATCCCACCGGGTCCCATGCTTTGGAGACCTCTTGGTTCTCAGCCACGGCTGAAGCCTTTCGCCACAGGTCTCAGAGACCGCGTCCCCAGCTATCTCCTCCACCTCGGAGCAAGTCCTTCAAACGCGAAATTTGTTCTTCCTAAGTAATCTCTACGCCTGACGTGGGGCTCAACTCACGACATGGAGATCAAGGGCCGCATGTTCTTCCAACTGAGCCAGCCAGGTACCCAAACCAGAAATGCATGACAAGACTTTATGCAGCCACCCCCGAACAGAGGGGAACTAATTTATGCTCTCAGATGCCCAAGATAGTGGGCTCTCGCAGTGGCAGTTATGTTCTGTTTCTTCATCTGGGTGCTGCTGAGGCCAGAGTGTGACGCCCACAAGAAGGGGGAGACAGTTAAGGATGGACATGGGAGTTGGACAGAGGAGACCGGGCAGTGGAATGAAGAGGGAAGTGACAGATAAAACGGTGGAAAACCGTTTTTCCCCAGGGTTTCCCTAGGTTGACGGCAGCACCTAGTCTCTTCTGTGAGAGGACCCCCCGCGGACTGCGGCCCCACAGCTCGAGTGAAACCCTGAGGACACAAGTCCTGGAGCAGCTGCCACTGCCCGACCCGGGCTGCCTGCTTGGGGCCAGCCCGTCACCCCCACCCTGGAAAGCTCTGATGAACAGCCCAAGTACAGGACCAGGGCATGGCCAGTGAGCACGTGCGGAGCCCTCACCAGCGGAAAGTTCAGGAGCTTCAGTTCTCATTCTCAAAAGGAACAGCCACAAAGTTCCCAGTTAGCAAACAGCTGGAGGAGGCCATCTGTCTAAAACCCTGCAGAAAACAACCCATCATCGTGACACGAAAACCCCTAGGTTGGTTTGTGATATTTGGCTACACCTTTACATTCTCATTACAGTAACAAGCTGAAGGATTACTGGCCAAATATGACCACTCTAGAAACATGCCTCTCACTAGTTTCTGCTCTGAAAGCCACCAGCTACTTTCCTCTGGACTAGAGGGCGGCAAGATTTACTGATGAAGTTAAAGGAAAGAGCACAGTCCATATTCAGCAGGAAGATTCTTTTATAATGGCGAATTTGATAATACACAGTACTAGAGTATGGCCTGAGTCAGTGGGCCACAGGAGGCAGTGAGGGGGCAGGTCTGAGAAGGACCAACACATTCCAGGGCTCACGTCACACTGACACTCGTGCCAGGAATGACTGCCACGTACCTCTCTGAAGTTCGGCCCACCCACCAGTTCAGTCAAGAACTATGCCGCGTTTAATTCTTCGGTTTTGGCCACTGAAGAAAATCCGCCAGGACGACAGGATTTCAGCACAACAGTCTCTTTCCAGTCACAAGAGAGATGGAGGTCCCGGCTCTTGATGAGAAACAAAAGTGTGACTTCTCTTGCAAGAACCAGAGAGAATATTTTCCTTTATTATCCGTTGAAATATTTATATATATTTAAAACAACTAACAGTCCATTCACTGCGGTTTCCCTGGAAGATTTCTCATGAGCACCCCTCCAATAGCTAGAGGGGTCATGTATCAGGGAACAGAGAATTAAGACACTTCAAAATAAGCAATAAAAATCCTAGTGCAACACTCAGAAGCAGATGGCGGGCTTGCAGGGCGGAGGGGAAGGAAGCAGGTGCTGTGTGTAGGAGCAGGGCGCGGCCTCCGGCAAAGCCAAGTGGACACGGGAGCATCAATAAGCAGGAAACTGCTGGGGCGGCAGGCCCGTTTCCTTCTGTGCTCTCCCCAGTTCTCAGGGCCGAGGACCCCGCCCCTCACCTTCCACCCACTCTGGTGACCTGCACACTAAGTTGGGCAGTCTCTGACTGAAACAGGCCTAGGCCAGGAATGGGGATCCGATTCCAGAGGGCCCAGGTGGATTCCTTTCCGGCTATTCCAAGCAAGAGGTACCTGGGAAAAGGCAAGGAAAGGAGACACTTCAAAGGCTCACAGAGAAGAAGCAAAAGGTGACTAGTGACACAGTGGCTCTGAACCTGGCTCTGTTCTGGAGGGTGGGGGGGGGAAGACCTGGGGCCACGGCCACCTTATCCCTGTGCTGAGGACAGACTGGGCGAAGCCTTCCCAGCCCTTAGCAGCCCGACTAGGTGCCACCTCCCTTGCACATGGATATACTCAGAGTTGTAGATTTCTTATTTTTAACTGAAGTAAATGCAGTGGATTCAGGTTCGTTCCCCTTTACTCTACGCTGCTCGGTCCCCTGCCCTGAGGGGCTCACACGTTCAGCCCTGGCCAGGCTCCCCCAGGCCCCCACCTCAGGACAGTGGCCCTGGGCGGAGTAGAGGACACACTGTAACAGGTGCCGGGGAGGAGGGCCTACCTCAATGAGACTTCTGTTTCTAACCCTGAGAACCTAAGGAATTGTGAAGGACTCGGAGCGGGAGCTGGGGTTAAAGGTCACCGGGCTTTTTATTGCAGTTAAAGCAGACTCGGACAGGATGGTCCCAGCCTCGAGAGGGGACGGCCCGGCGGTCGTGGGAGCACTCGTCACAGAAGCCCTGTCCGCAGGCCCGGCAGTGGTGCTTGGAAAGCTTGATGCTGAACTCCTTCCGGCAGCTGTGGCAGTGCAGGATCTCGTGGTCAGGCACCCAGTACGCCGGCCGGGCCGCGTCCTTCACCAGACCTGCGGGAGCCGACAACGATGAGTGGGGTATGCGGAACCAGCATGCAAGTCCCGTCGGGCAAGACACCTCCTCAGACAGCCTTGCTGCGCACACGGTCCCCTACGGAGGCCATCACTCCGTACCATGCGGCTCTGGGTCTCTGGAGCTGGGGCCTAGGCACAGAGGCTTGCGCGTCCCCTGGGCTCCCGGGTGACCCCCAGAGTAATGATAAAACAGCCCAGGCCCCAGGAGCAGGGACATCCCTTCATCGTGACCCCAGCTCCACCGAGTACGTGTTAATCAGCGGCTGCAGGGGGCAGAGACATTACCCAACTGCTCAGGGTCCCGGCTTCCTCATCTTCAACAAGCCACCTTCAAGAGCAGTTGTGCAGACTATAAGAAAGAACGTGTCTAACACCCTGGCCTGGGACCCACCAGCCAGCGAGCGCGCAGTAGGCAAGCCCCGTGGTGAGCAGACGGCAGGCTCTCTGTGGCAAGGGCAGCCCTGCCTCTCCCGGGTAGCCCGGAGAGCGGATGCAACCTGAGCTTCCAGCCTGGGCAAACCTAGTCCTACACCCTTGAGTCAAAAGTTCATCATCTGCTCACCTTCAAGCCCCATTGGTAGTAAATCAGATCCAAGCAGTGTTCACCATCAGCCAAGCCAGGAACCTTTCTGCTCCCTTGCGGCGGGCAGAAACACCCCAGGCCCAGCCAACCCTGCTTGAGCCTTCCACACTGGTGCGTTTCCCTTCCCCTTGCCATCCTAGTTACGAGTACCCCTCACACCCAGAGGTGAATAAAGATCTTAAATCCTAAACGAAGAACTGGCTGATGTAGTAGATTTAAGACAGCCACAAACTCTGACACTCCCGCCCACTCCCTCAAATCCAGGCAGGCTTTGTGACTATGGGAAACTACAGCAGGAGTACCACTTTCCAGACCCAGACCTTAAGACGTTGGTGGCTTCTACTGCCTGTCTCTTGGAATGTTGAGTCCTGAGCCCCCGTGTGAAAAGTCTAACTCCCACTGGAGAAACCACAAAGAGAGGCCTAGAGAACACACGGAGACAGGTTCTACCAAGCCAACCTTCCAGGTACCCCTGCCAAAGTACCCAGAGTGTAAAGTGAGGTTGGCTTGGCCCCTCAAGATAGCGAGGCTGCCTTACTGGAACAGATGGAAACTCCAGCAATGCCCCTGGACCAGAGTTATGACCATTCCTGACTCCAGGTTGGGAGACGTGATAAAATGGTGGTTGTTTTAAGCCCTGACGTGTTCAGGCAGTGTGTTCCACAGCAATAAACAGTATGAGGCAATGGCCTCCAGGAACAAACATGAACGTATGCAGAAGCAAGAAAATGTCACTTTTCAGTCAGCTCCCTGCTGCCCAACTCCGTGTAAGCCGGCAAGCCTCTGTCAGCATGACAGCCCAGGGCGCCGTGAAACCCCTCATCCTACACACACTACACCCACCTAGGGGTATGTCGATGGCTGTCACCACAGCTCCCAAAGTGCTCTGCACAGCCTCGCCCACCTTCCGAGCAATCAGCGTCCCGCCCTCATCGTCTGCCTGTGCCTCGGTAACATCTGTGGACAATGAGAAAGGAAAAGCCGTCGTCTCTCAGTCATTTCCCAAATGGGAAACTTGGGGCAAACGCGCTGCTGCCTTGTAAAGACTACAAGGATCGGGGCTGTGGGTCAGGACAGACCCTGAAACCAACTGACATGTTAGTCCCTTACCTCACTCTGAAGTGGTTTTAGAAGCTTCCTTTAAGGGAGCCACAAAGGTTCTAGGAGCATGACCTAGAGCCTTCTCCAGGAAGGCGCCCCAGTCTAAGCCATGTCTGATAAACGCAGGAGAGGGTTAAACCCCCCGACCCAGGACTAGCACCCCTTTGGACTCTACCCTTAGAAGAGCAACCGGATTAGGAACAGGGTTATGGGGCGCCGCCTGGGTGGCTCAGTCAGTTAAGCATCAGACTTTAGCTCAGGTGGTAATCTCTTGGTTTGGGAATTTGAGCCCTGCCTCAGGCTCTCTGCTGTCAGCACAGAGCCCACTTCAGATCCTCTGTCTCCCTCTCTCTCTGCCCCTCCCCATCTTGATCTCTCTCTCAAAAACAAACATTAAAAAAAAAAAAAAAAAAAAAAAAAGGACTACAGTCAGGCAAGTGGGGGTCTACTTCCCAGTACCCAGTGCCAAAGAGAGGGCCCTCCACCCTAGCAGCCACTGGGCCCCACGTTACCTAATTGGACACTCCTGGCTTCATAGCAGTTGTCACACACCCGCACAGGCGCGGGGCCCCAGCCTCGCTCGGGCACCGGCCGGGTCTTGGATGAACAGCTGTCACAGAAGCCCTCCCCGCAGGCCCGGCAGTGATGCTTGGTGTCATTATCTTTAAAGGATGTAGCGCATTTGTTGCAGCTCTGTTCCAGCCCAGAACAAACAGAGAGGCACGCATTAGTGGTTTCTGCTCAGCTGAGGAGAGTCAGCGTGGCGCAGGGGGAGGACACGGGACCAGTGCAAGGGCAGGAACCCAGCAGCTGTCATGCAGAGAACCGAAACCCTCCAGGCACGTGGAACACACCCGCTGAGGCACAGCTGTGACCATCCTTTTCTTCCAAGAAATGCCTGGAAAGGCACCTCATACCTATTTAGCTGAGTCACAGCGTTCTCAGAAAAAACTATGCGGATTCTAGCCAGAAGACCAATGAGAATTCATCTTTTCGCCCCAGCAGCTTCTCAAAAGAGCCTTCAGGAAGTTGGTGGAGAAGGAGCTTCCTGTCACAAGGTGCTGGGGTCAAGGCTGGGGACTCCCCTGATGTGGGTACTGAAGAGATCTATGAACCAAGCCAAATGACCTCGAGATACTCTTTTCCTCCAGATTCTGTTATCTAGGACTTCAGACATCTATCTAACCAATAATAACTAGCCCTTGCGGGCAAAGAAACCAAAACCCACCAGAAAGAAAATAATCACAGAGTAACACAAAGGGAAATCAATGGGCAAAGAGAACCCTGGCTGCCTCAATGCGCCCCACCTTTTCTAATACTCTGGGAGCTAATCTGACTGCAAGAGAAAATCCCACACCTCCCTCACAGGAGAAGCTTGGAACGGGGCAGAACGGCACAGGCAGTGGGCCATGCCAGGGACGCAGGGGCGTCCTGCCACACCATACCAGGATCTGGGAGTTGGGCCTCCAGTACGCAGGGGCGATCTGGTCTGTCAGCCAGGAAGTCACAGCCTTGGTGGGCCCAAGGCTAAGCTCAGACACCGACTGAGCCATCAAGTTCATCCCATCCAAGAGGCGCTGGGCAGCATTGTTGTTGTCCTTCAGAAATCCATCGGTCTGAAATGAAAATGCAGGCTCCCATCAGGCTCCAAAAAGAGTAAAAGGAAGGAAGGAGAGGGGTCTCGGGTGAGTAGCACACTCATCACGGTCAACTCAGAACCACAAACTCCCTGGCAGAGACGAGTTGACCAAGAGTCCCTCCGGCTTCTAGACAACACCACAGCCACCCAGTCATTACTAACTTACTCCCTTCAAGATGACCAGAAGATCTGGTGCACAGCTGTTCCATTCAGGCCTTACCTGCCAAACAACATGTACAATCCAGGAGATACTCGAGTAAGGATGGTACCTCCTCCAGGAAGCCCCCCACCCCAGGCTGGGTTTAGCTCTTCCTCTCGGTTTCTTCTAAAGAATCCTATTCCCATGTGTAAAGACAGTTATCTGTTTACATATCTGACTCACTATTAGACTGAGCCCTCTGAAAAAAATAACCTCTTTTTCATTTTTGTATTTTTAAGTGTCTAGTTCAATTCTGGGCACACAGTACTCAACCAACCTAAGTTCATATAATGAATGAGTGAGTGAACGAACAGAAGGGGAGGGGCTTGTATCCCCAAATCCCAAGGACCATGAACAATGTGGCCTAAAAGTGAACTACTTTCTTAGAATAAAACATTTATCATAGAGACAACAGTTTTCACAAGAGCAGATCCGAAAACAAAAGACATTAGTCATAAAAGGTACAGTGAGAAAATTATACTAGTTCAAGGCCACGTTAAGTCCTTGGGACAGGACGGCCTGGCCTATTATGTCAAGAGGGTGAGCTCCAGAAGTGAGACCATACCACAGGAACAAATTTTAGTGGGGCTGGAAACTGGAGAGAGGAGGAACAAAACACTAACGAAATCCTCAATTTTATGAGCTGTAGGACCCAGGAAAGCTCAAGATGGCTGCAAGGAGGCCGGTCCGGCTGACTGGTGGCCTTAGGAGTCACCCAGCAAGGGGAACACCAGCAAGTAAGAGAAGTTCCCTAGAGAAAAAAAAATTTTTTTTCTACAAAGAGAAAAGGATTCAGGTGCATTATGATTTACTGGTAATTCCAAGTGTGATTTGTGGTTTGATGCAGAGTGAAATCACCACATCGCTACCTCAAAATTAAATTCAAAAGACAAATTAAAAAAATAGAGTCTAAAAACATAAAAGACTCAGTGTATATATGTATAAATAAAAGTAGGGTCTACAGTAATCTCACTTCTTAGATTATACTGCAAGAAAATTTCCTAGAACAAAGGCTTTCCTACATAAAGAATGTCACTATAGCATTTTGATTAATAAAAAAAATTATAAACAGCATGAATATTCAAAAACAGGGGCGTGATGGGGAAGGGGCATCTCGGTGCTTGCTCAGTCGAGTTAAGCATCCAACTGGATTTCAGCTCAGGTCATGACCTCATGGTTCAGGAGATTGAGCGCCCCCCATCAGGCTCCACGGTATCAGCTTAGGATTCTCTCTCTCCCTCTCGCTCACTCTGCCCCTTCCCCACTCACACATGTGCACACTCTCGCGCGCTCTCTCAAAAAAAAATTTTTTTTAACTTAAACATTTTTTAAAAACGGGAGGGGGATGATGAATCAGACTAAAGCATAAGACAGAGCCTTACACAGTTGACTACAAAGGAAAACCATGAAAAGGGGTGTGGAAATAAAATGGTATGAGGGACATCTTGCTGGTTTAGTCAGTGGAGCATGCGACGCTTGATCTCAAGGTCGTGGGTTCAAGCCCCATGTTGGGTGTGGAGCCTGCTTAAAAAATAAATAAAAATAGGGGCGCCTTGGTGGCTGAGTCGGTCAAGCATCCAACTTCAGCTCAGGTCATGATCTCACAGTTCGTGGTTTCAAGCCCCACATCAGGCTCTGTGCTAACAGCTAACTCAGAGCCTGGAGCCTGTTTCAGATTCTGTGTCTCCCTCTCTCTCTGACCCTCCCCTGATCATGCGCTCACTCTCTGTCAGGAATAAAAAACATTTAAAAAATTTTTTTATAAATAAATAAATAAAATGGTGGGATGGGAAAAAGCAGGTAAATGGCATGTACATAATACTTGCATCTCTACAAACATGCCTATGGAAATGAGAATGAGAAAAAGTATTTTATTTGCTAAGGCAGTATAACAATAGGCCAACATTTAATCTATTTAAAGCTGTGCTTCTAATATATATCCAAGAAACGAAAATAATTGACAGTCTTGAACAAGAAAGGCTCTCCAGATCCCGCCTTCCTAAACCACCAATATATTAAAATGCATGGTTAACCTGAATTCTAAACAAGCTCCACTTTTCCACACATGTGGAAAACTGAGCAATACAAGAAGAAAACAGAAGAGCTCTTACTCCAGGCCACACATGAACAATCTCTGTCCGTACCACCGTATCCACCGGATCCTGGTTCCCAAACCAGTACTGCCGGCTGCGGTAGACCACACCACAGTTGGGACACTCAATCACATACCTACAAGGAAGGCAAAGGGACACCGTTACCCAGCCAGGAACCTGGCAGAGAGCACACCAACAAACCTCAGCTACATCGTCATCATTTAAACTCACCCAGACCAGGCGTATTTTGCGAGACCCATCCAGGGGGAGTCAGTGGAAGCAGATGTCTTGGGCACTACGCTGACCTCCTTGCCTCTCTCGTAGCAGGCCTGAAACATGGAGCACTCTGCCAGCTTCTTCTCTGTACACCAGACCCCCTGGCCTCTTCAGGTCCCTTTCCAGCCCCCTCCCGACAAGCCATACCAACCGAGCCTTTATAGACCCAGGGTTCAGCACATCAGAGGAAGGACCGTGGCTCTAAAAAAAGCCAGTGCCCTGAACAGTCATGAACGGAGTGTGTACCAACCCCAGGCCCCAAAACGGAGCCGCAGATTATACCCATCACAGAAACAGTCCATTCAACTGGCCTCTGCAGGGCCCTCCTGCTCTGGAGAAGAATGAACAATGGACAGGACCCTGGCTTGTAAGCCCAACAGAATAGAGGGAAAATCTGTTGAAAAGTCGACAAATAAATAAACTAAAGAGCCCCAACAACAAAGGCATCGGAGTTCTTTTGGTCAGAGCTGGGGAAAAGTTCCAGAGATCTTCGGTTTGAGTATCAAATTCTTTGGGGTGCAAAGGGTGGCCCCAAGCCAGTTCTTCTCCAAAGCCGAGCAGGGAGAAGCTCAGAGCACTCACCTTGCACGTATAAACTCGGTTGTCATACTGGTGGGAGTATCTGCAGCGGCTCTTGGCTTCATGAGGGACTCCTTCTTTCCCATGGTTCATGCTGTTCTTACATCCAGCCCTGAGTGAAGCCCAAAAGCGGACAGTGAGGCCGTGACAGAAGCCCCTGCCACTTACGCAGTCTGACTCTGAGCCAGACCCAGGGCCGAAACCAGGCCCTGTTTACAAACTGGGCCCGGAGTACTGAACACAGAGAGCGCAGCGTGGGTCTCGGAAACCCACACACCTCTCTTGTATGTGAATACACAGCACTCAAAGGCGCTATTGCCCTTGTGTGTGGAGAAAGGAGAAAAGAAGGAAGAACCTCTTGCTAGAAAAACCACCTGGTCCCACAGTAGGAGTGCAGAAGCCTGAAGACACCACCCTGACAGGAGATAAAACCTGGATGGCTCTCAGCAAACCCCCAAATCCAAAAAGCACGAAATGGGAAATTTAACCGGAACAGGCTGCCAAGATCCAAAACAAAAAACAACCTCCAAAATTTGGCAATATAGTAAGAGGAGGCTTAAGCTGAATGGGAAAACCTTCCAAATGAACAGTGAGCTCTGCCATTCTGACAAGGCAAAAGCAGAGATCAGGACTTTAGAGTTTCACTAGGATTGAAGGGAAAGTTCTGGAAATCCTGGGGAGGCTGTTAGAATGGAAGTGCTGATCCAACAGAGCCTAAGACCCTCATGCTGGGCTAGGAGGTAAACAGAAAGGAAGGTAAATCACACTGGCAACGACCATCCCTCTTTTCTCACCAAAAAAATCCTTAATGCTCTGAGCCCAGACTGTGTAATCTAAGAGCCAAATCCTTGTTACATATTCAGAGCCAAGGTGGTGGCGGTTCAGTGCTCAGCAGGTAGCCTATACGGTTCTATGCAAGAAAAAAAAAAAAAAAAAAAAAAACCACTCACAATAAAAGGCCCAGGGCTCCTCCTCTAAATGCATAAATCTGGAGAACATGGGCCAGAGGTCCCAGATATGAGCAAAGACAATTAATTCAACGGGGATGAGGGGGGTGGAGTGGGGAAGGGTCTACAAGTCACCAGACTGTGATTTAATAGCCAACAATAGCTCAAAGTAGTCCAGGGATCCCCAAAGTGTGGCCCCGACCAGCAACGTCAGCATTACCTGTAGTTCTTATCAGAACTACAAACCCTCAGGCCCTACATCATACCAACTGAATCAAAATCTGGGGAGGAGGCAAGGCCCAACAATCTGTTTTAACACGTTCTGCCGGTTTTTCCCATGCACGCTAAGCATGTGAGAATCAGCGCCTAAAGCCCTCGTGACTAAAGCATGGTCAACAGACCAGCAGCACAGGCATCGCCCAGGAGCTTGTTAGAAATGTGCGATCTTAAAAGCAGACCTTCTGGTTCAGAATCTGCATTTTAACCAACTGCCGAGGTGATAACTACACAGATTATAAAGTCTGAGAAGCACTGCCCTAACTCAGCGTTCTCAACATATTAGAATCATCTGAGGGCCCTTTTTAAAATGTACCAATGTGAGGGCCCCACCCCATATCTGTCAAGTGAGAATCCTTGGAAGGGAAGCCCAGGCCTTGAGAATTTTGCAAGATCCCTGGATGATTCTAAAGTGCTCTGAGTTTGCTCACAGTGAAAGGAGTCGACCAGGTCTGATACCTACACCGCAGAGCTTTGTACACCAGCTACCAAGTATCAGTGAAGTTTAATGACTACAATGAAAAGCCTCATCAGGAGAAACACAGAAAAACAGAAGCAACTAAAGTCTCCTGTAGTAAAAACTGCCCAAACCAGAAGCCAGCCAATTTCCCATCCAAACCAGGTGGGACTCTTAAGAGGATTCTTCAGAACCATGTATTTTACAACCTCAAAGTGTGGTCCCCGACTGCCAGGATCACCTGGGAACTTGTTGGAAATGTACCTTCTCAGACCCCGGCCCATCCTTAATTCGGAGTCTGTGATTGAGCCAGACCCCAGGTGATCTGCACGTACACTGAAGTCTGAATTCTGAGTCTCTTTTCCCAAGATGGCTAGTCTCACTTACCCACAGCTGAGGCACAAGGAGGAGCAGGTGAAGTATTCATCTGGAAAAAAGGAGCTGTGCGCCATCTGGTCATCGGGGATCTCACCGCTGAAGCGGTCACTCAATGCCTGCCGAGGAAGGAAGGCGACACATGAAGGCACTTGGCAGGGAGCCTGTGCTTTGGCCCTTCAACCACATGCCTAAGTTCCCCTCGCTGCTGGCTTATTTCTCCCCAGGCTCCCCAGCCAGGAGAGGCAACCCAAGGACTCCTGATCCTTACCCTCGACCTTCTTGGCCCAACCTGCCCCAATCCTCACAACAGGAAACCTCAGGAAGAACCAGCTCATTTCCCAAAAGGCAATAAGGAAGCTAACGAAGGTACTGAGCTCTCCTGATTACCCTGGAAATTATAAACACCTCACACACTCGGGCTTTCGCTCAAAACCACCACTAATGCCCACCAGTGACTAATGCCCATTTCATCTTTTGAAGCAGGAACCAAGGAATAGAGACCTGGGAAGAGGGCTCGCCTTTAAGTCAGAGAGAGGCAGAGCTGACTGGTGAGCTGGGAGTTCCCTGGGCGTCTACCCCAGTTTTAACCACAGGCGCTCTTTTTCTGCTAGGCCACAGAACTATCCCAGTGTCGAAAAAAAAATCATTGGCCAAAAAAACAAGAATACAGTGCTTGGCAGCCTTTTATCAACTACAATAAGCTAAGAGACAGAAAATGGCCAAAATAAATGCCAAGAAAGAACGTATTTGCAAAAGCAAACTGAAAATTTTATGTTGAAAGGTAGCTTTCATTTCTAGTCCTGTTTTCATCCAGTACTTTATACTGAGTGTATTTTTCAGGTTAATTTGTTCCCACCAGGCCCTTACTCATATGCAGTGGGGGAAAAAAATCACATAAATTAAATAGACATGGGCTTTTCAGACTTTAAAAAAAAATCATTTTTTAAGTTTATTTCTGAGAGAGAGAGCAAGCAAGACAGAATCCAAGCAGGCTCCAGGCTCTGAGCTGACAAGGACTCGAACCCACAAACCCGGAGATCATGACCTGAGCCAAAGTCAAACACTTAACTGACTGACTGAACCACCCAGGCGCCCAAACTTTAAAAATCATTATCTACATGCGACTCCAGGCTTCTAAGTTTCAACCTCCCAGGCTGAAGCAGCCATGCACTAGTTAGGGGAAAGAGAAGGAAAAGTGGCCTAAACCAGAAAGACCAGTTATTTCCCTTAGTAAAAAAGCAAAAGAAAGTTTAAGATGAGATTTGGGAAAAGAGCAGATGATTTTAAACTAAGGCTCTCAAGCTCTGAAGGGAATTTCACTTAAATGAGAACTTACTTGTTCAAGTTCCTTTTCCTTTTCTCAATGAGGTCTTTCTTAGTATCCTGAATTCCGAATCCAAGTGTTTACAAAGGCACGTGACATCAGTGTTGAGACAGGATAGATGTGAGACAGTAATGGCAAGGAATGTGTCAAAGCGAGGGTACACGGCTCACCTAAGCGCATTCATATTCGGCCTCTGTGAGTATCAAGGCACAGGCCCTTAAAACGCCAACTACCCGCCACGGCCCAGCAAGTGGCAATCCTTGACTTGGACCAACAGAAAAGGTCTGACAAATAATACATATAAGTCTTGTCCTCTTGGGGGTATTTTTGAGGAGTACTTAGGGAAAACATGAAGCTTTTGAGAGAGAGAATATAAATGAATATACATAGAAATATTAATGAGAACACATGAGAATCAAAAGTAGAATTACTCAGGGGCACCTGGGTGGCTTAGTCGGTTAAGCGTCCGACTTCGGCTCAGGTCATGATCTCACTGTGTGGGTTGGAGCCCCGCGTCGGGCTCTGTGCTGACAGCTAGCTCAGAGCCTGGAGCCTGCTTCAGATTCTGTATCTCCCTCTCTCTCTGACCCTCCCCTGCTCATGCTGTGTGTCTGTCTCAGAAATAAAAACATTTAAAAAATAAAAAATAAAAAGAATTACTCACTAGCCTACACTGCCCTACTCTGTCCCACTTTTTTTTTTTTTAATGTTTTATTTATTTCTGAAAGAGACAGCATGAGCAGGGGAGAGTCAGAGAGAGAGGGAGACACAGAATCTGAAACAGGCTCCGGGCTCTGAGCTAGCTGTCAGCACAGAGCCCGACGCGGGGCTCGAACTCAC
Source organism: Hyaena hyaena (assembly GCF_003009895.1). Taxonomy (NCBI): domain Eukaryota; kingdom Metazoa; phylum Chordata; class Mammalia; order Carnivora; family Hyaenidae; genus Hyaena; species Hyaena hyaena. The sequence continues at coordinate 514,607 of NW_024081483.1, forward strand.
GAACCGTGAGATCATGACCTGAGCCGAAGTCGGACACCTAACCGACTGAGCCACCCAGGCGCCCCATACTCTGTCCCACTTCTAAATGACCCATCCTTCCAGGAGTTTTTGGCCTCGCGTCTTTCCCAAAGCCTTCCCAACCACTCTAGACACGCCACACTCTGCGTTCTCCAAACAGCTGTCGTATTCGATACCTGACACACGCATTGAGTAACCAGGCAGTAAGGCAAAGTCATGGCCCAGTTGTACGGATATGACCTCCCAGAGGAGATCATACAGGCTGTGAAAGTAGTTTCCTACCTTTGTATCCGCCACTGACTCCCAGCGAAGGTTGTGACAGGTACTCAGCTAGGACCTCTGGAGGGAGGTGGTGCAACCCCCATGCACACACCAACCTCCACCCTGCCCTTCGTGCTAGGCTTCATCTCATGCCCACAGACCCGCTCAAATTTAAGGCCAGCTGCTCCCTGATTGGCCAAATTACTGACAACTCTTAAAGTTGTATTTCTCCAACCTGTATGTGCATAGCTGTCTGCGGCTGGCTGGTGGGAAAACAGAGCATTAGCTTCCTAACGCATCAATTTGCTGACAGATTTGGAGAGGAAGTTTGATAGATAGATGCAGATTGTGCAAACCTGGGCAGAGTATGATACTGAACAATTTAGATAAATAAAACATGACACCGGCCTCCCCACCCCCCACAAAGGCATTTCAGCTTGTAGTTGGCAGGTCTGCACCCTCTATGCCTCTGTTATAAAATGGGGGGTTCTGGCTATTACCTTCCTCAACAGGAGTCTTCACGATTACACTGTGGAGATCAAATTAACTTACACATGAAGAACACCTGGCATAAATTAAGAGCATAGGGAACATTCACTGCCATTATTAACTTCATCTGCGCTGTTTCCTATGCTGATACGTTTCTTATTTTTTCCCTTGGATACCCTCCAGCCTAATCCAGGTAACATGCAGGGGATATAAGAACCTCCCTCCTTTCCAAGACAGCTCACTGGTCTTCACAGCTGCTTGCATTTGTCAGTGAATTTTATTTAATTAATTTAGTTAGTGAGTGAGCTCTATGCCCAAAATGGGGAATGAACTCACAAACGTGAGATCGAGAGTCCCATGCTCCACTGACTGAGCCTGATAGGCACGCTTTTTTTCTTTTTAAGTTTATTTATTTTTTAGAGAAAGAACAAGCAGGGGAGGGGCAGAGAGAGAGGGAGACCAAGCATCCACAGCAGGCTCTGCACTGACAGCAGAGGGCCCAACACAGGGCCCGAACCTATGAAGTGCGAGATCATGCCCTGGACCTAAGTCATACATCCCACTGACGGAGCCACCCAAGCGTTCCTGTTTTTTAATTTTAAGTTTATTTTGAGAGAGACAGAGAATGCACACACGTGTGGAAGGGGCGGAGAGGGAGAGGGAGAATCCCAAGGAGGCTCTGCTGTCAGTACAGAGCCTGACAAGGGGCTCAATCTCACAAACTGTGATATCATAACCTGAGCCAAAATCAGGAGTTGACACAACCAACTAAGCCGACCCAGGTGCCATTATTTTTTATTTCTTTAGTAGGCTCTATGGCCAATGTGGGTGAATCAGTGGGTGAATATTTAGCTGCAAAAAGACGTGTGTGTATCTAATGGGGTAACAGAGGAAGGGGAAAAAAGTAAGGAACACAGAGGCTACTGAACAGGTGTATGAAAAACCAAAACAGAACATCTTTACCCTAGAGTCTTTTCTATTAAACAGGTAACTGAAAAGATCACCTAAGTACTAGTTGCCTTTAGGAAAAATATCAACTTTAGCCCAAGTTCACCAGCTGGACCCAATTCAGGGGGGATGCCACTCCCAAGCAAGTATAAAATTGCAGCCCAGGAATGGTGGCAGCACAAGGTTCTTTCTGTTCCAAACCCAAGTGGTCTGGCTCAGTTCTCTGAAAGTTCTTCAGAAAAACGGCAGCAAGTATCTCAGGGCTGGGCATGACGCAACGTGCAGCCCCATTCCACAGCGCATGCACCTGCAGAGCCTCCCCAGCCGCCTGCCCTAGGCAAAGTCACTGCTGGCTTATGCTGGCCGGGCAGCCATGACCTCTTATGACATCAGAAAGTGAAGAACTCCTAGGTTAACCAGCCCCATCGCTTCGGGCGCTTGTCACCCATCTCCCCTCCCTCATAAGTCACTGAAGAGCTGGTATCAGTAATGAATCAGAGCTTAACAAGCTTCGGGAGGACTTACATCAATGAACAGTAGAGGACTGTTAACAGCAGAACTGTTAAAAACAGATCCAATGTCAGTGTGTTTTAGATACAAGGGTAAAGAGAAACTATCATCCTTTCTTCCCAGTGCAGAAACTGCCACCTAATCCATATACTTTGTCTTTCAAAAATTCCAAACCTCACGTCATTCCAGGTTTTCTTGGGCTCTCCTCCTCCTGAGGTCCCCAAGCTGTTAGAGGAAGGCAGGCAAGGACTTCTCCAGAGAAAGCTAGGAGGAGCATTTGAGACAACTCTAGAAAAGGTTGCCTGGAGACCAGATGATCTTGAACTTTAGTTGCCTTGGCAACAGTATGGCCCCTTCTACTGAACCTGTAAGGTTAGTCCCAGTCATCAAGGTCTAGCAGTGAATTTTCTGATTCAAAATGGAGGCTCTTATGTAATCACTGATACCACCCAACTCCCAAATGTAGTAACTGTATAAACAGAGGTCTCCCAACATGACATAATTGGAAAGCCAAGATCAGAGGCTAAAGAAGGCATTCTACAAAACCTATACGAATTCAACTTTAAAATGGTTCTCTTACCTATTTAGACCATAAATACAGGTAAGTTGATTCAGTATTTCATTCCCTTATTCAATATAAACCTGAACGGCTCTTTAAACAGATTTGCCTGCTCAGTGAGGGCACACTCTGCCAGTAGGAGTGTGAGCTGTTGCTACCATGGAGCCTGAGCAAAGCAGTGAGTGGTCAAGAAGCAGGAAATAACCTGCTGGAAGAGAGACCGGGGCCTGGACCACACCGTGGCTGACTGGCAGAAGAATGATCGGGTAGCATGATGAATCAGGAAACAGTGGGGTGGCCACCTGAGCTGACCTTTTCCCCCAACTTCTGCAAACCCTTCCGTCCTTCTTATTCAGCACCTTTCCTGTTCCATAATGAACATGGAAAGGAGCATTTAGGCTCCCTGTGAGTCCAACAGCACTACATCAGACAGGTGGAAGGTCCAGTGTAAGATACAGCTGATCACTTCTGTAAAGTATACTAACTGCATTAAGAAAGAGGTATGTTTTAGGGGCGTCTGGGTGGCTCAGTCGGTGGAGTGGCTGACTCTTGATTTCGGCTCAGGTCATGATCTCATGGTCATGAGATCCAGCTTCTTGTCAGGCTCCGAGCTGAGAATGGAGCCTGCTTGGGATTCTCTCTCGCCACTCCTCCCCCCACTCACGCTCTGTCTCTCAGAAATAAACACTAAAAAAAAAAAAAAAAAAAGACGAGACGAGGTATGTTTTATCTACTACTAGAGAAAGATAATTCAAGATTCAGTAAAACAAAGTAAGCTGGAGAATAGTAGGAATCATATGATCCCTTTAAGGGAGAAAAGTAAAGACACTATATACATATACTTGTATAGCACTGGAAATTTCTAGAAGCATATACAAGTATTAATAATGGTTATGATGGGCGTGGGGAAGGACCTTAACTTGTACCTTACACATTTCTATACTATTTGAATTGTATATCATGAACACACATTGCTTTTTTTAATTAAAAAATCACTTTTTAAACATTAAAATAACCAAATACAATTTATGGGACTATCCTTTCTAAAGGCAACTGGCAGCATGTATCAGGAACCTTTAAAGATGACTACTCTCCGTCCTTCTCAGAGGTGGAGTAACTATTGAGAAGGACTATATACCACTGGGTTAAAAGCATAGACTTGGTAGCCAGACTAGCTGGTCCAAATTCTCCAGCACTCACTAAGTGAGTCATCTCAAGCAAATTAATTAGCTTTGTGCCTCCACACCTTTTCCTCACAGAGCAGGTTTGAGGATGAAGTGAATCTATTACACGTGCAGTGCAGAGCATACTACATGGCACACAGTAAGCAATCGGTGACATCAGTCAGTAATAGTAGCAGGGGTAGTCATTTATCCGAAGGAAATAGGCACAATGTAAATAATACCTTTAAATATATGGAAAACAGCAGAAGAAAAAGATGAAAACCACTACTAAAATAAGAGCAAAATTAACTAAATGTAAAAAATGATCCATCCTCCCTATAAATGAAAAGCATACAGTTTTTTTTAAGACATATTTTCATAAAACATTTAATGACATGGGGGGGAGCTAGGCTTCAATGTTCCATGAACAAAGCAAAGTATATAACTGCACATACATACACCATGACCCCAATTCTCTGTTTAAAATAAGTAGCGGGTGCCTGGAGGGCTCAGTCGTTGAAGCATCTGACTTCGGCTTAGGTCACGATCTCACGGCTGCTGAGTTCGAGTCCTACATCCTGTGAGCTCAAGTCCCGCTTCAGGTAAAACATGCTTCTCTCTCTCTCCTTCTCTTTCTTTCTGCTCCTGTGGGACTGCCCCTCGTGGGATTCTCTCTCTCTCTCTCTCACTCTCTGCCCCTTGCTCACTTGCACCCTCTCTCATAAATAAATAAACAAATAGTAAATAAAATAAGTAGCAAAGAGGGGTGCCTGGGTGGCTCAGCTGATTGAGCGTCCGACTCTTATTTAGGCTCAGGTCATAATTCCAGGGTCATGGGATCCAGCCCCGTGTCAGGTTCTGTGCTGACATCATGTAGGCTGCTTGGGATTCTCTCTCTCCCTCTTTCTCTGTCTGCCTCCTTCCCCCACCACTTGCATGCTCTCTGTCTCTCAAAATAAACATTAAAATAAACGAATAAATAAATAAATATCAAAGAGGAGCACCAGGGTGGCTCAGTCACTTGAGTGTCCAACTTTTGATTTTGGCTCAAGTCATGATCCCAGGTCATGGGATTGAGCCCCAAGCAAGCTCAGCATGCAGTCTGCTTAAGATTCCCTCTCTCTCTCTCTCTCTCTCTAAAAATAAAAAAATAATGGGGCGCCTGGGTGGCTCAGTTGGTTAAGTATCCGACTTCAGCTCAGGTCATGATCTCACAGCTTGAGTTCAAGCCCCATGTCAGGCTCTGTGCTGACAGCTCAGAGCCTGGAGCCTGCTTTGGATTCTGTCTCCCTCTCTCTCTGCCCCTCCCCTGCTCATGCTCTGTTTCTCTCTGTCTCAATAGTAAATAAACATAAAAACTTTTTTTTAATTTTTTTTTTTTTTTTAAGTAATCTCTGCACTCAATGGGACTCAAACTCACGACCCCAAGATCAAGAGTCACACGCTCTACCAACTGAGCCAGCCAGGTGCCATGGGTGTACTAATTTTAACTTCAGCTGGCAGATTTGATTTTTGTTTTTGTTTTGTTTGTTTAGAGAGAGAGTGTGGGAGAAGGGCAGATGAAGAGAGAGAATCTTAAACAGGCTCCGTGCTCAGCACAAAGCCCAACACAAAGCTGGATCCCACGACCCTGGGATCATGACCTGAGTGGACATCAAGAGTCCAATGCTCAACCCACCATGCCATCCAGGGCTCCACCCCCACCCCTGCACTTGAAGTCAGTGAGAGTCTGCAATGCTTCACATCCTTTTGGACATCTTCTTGCCAGACTTTTCAGTGTTTGCCCTCACACCGCTGTGGTTTTCATTTGAGTTTCTCTGATTCCTAGAGACCTGAGATTTCTATATTTGCGCATCACAGTTTTGATCCCCTCGTTTGTGATTTGTCTATGTTCCTAAAAGTTTATATACTTTTTCCTGACAATATTCCGGTATATCTTATCTATAATAAAGAGAAAATTATATAGGGAAAAAAATTAACATTTGTTATATTAGAACATACCCCTTCGTGAAGTGTTTCTACTGAGTTAGTGAGGAACAGGACAAGGCTAAGAATAACAGAGAAAGAAAATGCTGGGAGAAGCAGGAAGCCAAACAAATTATTTTCGTGTTGATAATTTATGTTTATGCCTATCCCCACTCGTCTGCTCCAAAAAGAATTCAAGGCTCCTTGTAAAAATAAATACAACAACATAACACCAAATGAAAAATAAATGGAGAGGTGCCTGGGTGGCTCACTTGGTTAAGCATCCAACTCTTGGTTTTAGCTCAGGTCATGATCTCATGAGTTCATGAGTATGAGCCTCACACTGGGATTCTCTCCCTCTCCCTCTTTCTCTTCCCCTCCCCCACTCGTTCTGTCTCTCTCAAACAAATAAACTTTAAAAATAAATAAATAAATGGAGAGCCATTCTATGATATACAGCTGTGAACTATGAAGATTTCAGTTAGTGTATTTTAATAGCAATGAAACTCTACTGGGTCAGTTTGCCTAATGCAAACCTCAGAAGTGGCTTTCTATCAAAATGATAATCAGAAGAGTAACAACTTCTGACATAAGAAATTTAAAAAGCAACAATCAAAAACAACAGGAACAAATTTTTCCAGGATTTCGGCACGTTGCAAGAACCCCACAATTCCCTGAGGAGAGCCAAAAACACATGTTTAAACAGATAACTTCTGCCCATGGAGAGAAGCAGCAGGTCCTGGGTCTCCACCCCAAAGACAGAATGCAGGGTCCAAGTGAAACACCCCAGACCCCAAGAATCAACGCAACTCCAGGGGACCAGGCTCAGTGCGTTTACAGAAAACTTCATGAACCATACCAACTCCTGCACATAGAGTGGAACTATTTTTCTCAAACTTGCCTAACAAACTGGCCTGGAGTAGGACATCCAAATCTCCTGAGGGTAAAACTCCCTGAGCGCTAATTACTGCTTACAGCACTCTGTGTCCCTGACAGTCTAATTTAAACATTAAGCTGGGTTAGCTTAGAGAAAACCTAAGAAACTCTAGAACCCAGCCACTGGCCTTGTCATTAAAATGTATACTGATCAGGGTGCCTGGGGGCTCAGTCAGTTAAGCCTCCAACTTTGGCTCAGGTCATGTTCTCACAGTTCGTGAGTTCGAGCCCCACGTCGGGCTCTGTGCGGACAGCTCAGAGCCTGGAGCCTGCTTCGGATGCTGTGTCTCCCTCTCTCTCTCTGCCCTCCCCTGCTTGCACGCTCACTCTCTCTCTTTCTCTCTCTCAAAAATAAATAAACATTAAAAAAAACTGTAATGTATACTGATCAACTTTACAGCTCTTTGTATAAAAGGGCATGGATTCTGCCTCTTTTGAGGATGTCTGCAATACCTGGTGGAATCTTCCACTGTGACTACCTTTGAGGCACTTCAAGGACATCAGCCAGTACATTTAAGTGTACTCTAACCTCAAACCTAATTGGAAGTATTTCATGAATTATTCAAATACAATCATTTTCCATAGGTTTCTTCTCAGAATCATCCACACCACTGAACACTTACTGAACATTTACCATACACCAAGCGCTTTGTTTCATCAAGTGTGTTGCTCTCATTTAATCCTCAGCTCAACTTCAGCAGGAACATTCTTTTTTTTTTCCTTTTAAGTTTTATTTACTTATTTTGAGAGAGAGCAAGCAAGCAAGAACAGGGGAGGGGCAGAGAAAGAGAGAGAATCCCAAGCAGGGCTCAACCCCACAAACCATGAGAACATAACCTAAGCTGAAATCAAGAGTCAAGACGCTCAATGAATTGAGCCACCCAGGCTCCCGAGGAACATTCTTTTGTTATCCCTATTTCACAGATGAGGAGAAAGGTATGAAGAAATACTCTAAGGACAAAGGTTATTGTCTATCTTGTTCACCGTATTTCCAGCACCTCAAACTCTACCTGGCACATAGATGCACTCTTTTATTTTCTGAATGAATGAATGAACCAATGAACAAATAAACTAAAGTTCCCAAGACCAACTGGATGGTAAGTGGCAGAACTGGAATTCCAACACGTCTGACCCCAGAACCCAAGCTCCTAAGCACCATCTTTAGTCCGTGCAGACTGCTAAAACAAAATACCACGGACTGCATAGCTTCCAAACAATGGAAATGTACTTCTCACAGATCTGGTGGCTGGAAGCTCAAGATCTGCACACCAGCAAGGTCAGGTTCCGGTGAAGGCCTGCTTCCTGGTTTACAGATGGTGCCTCTGTACTGCGCCCTCGCTTGGTGGAAGGGGCGAGGGAGTTCTCTGAGGCTTCGTTCTAAGAAATTAATCTCATTCATGAGAGCTCCATCCTCAGGACCCAACCACCTCCCAAAGGCCCTCCAATACTATCACATCAGGCATCAGGGTTTCAACATATAAATCCTGGGAGGACACAAATATCCAGCCTAAAGCAACCACGATGCAAAAACCACACACTTTGGGGCATTGTATGGAAACCAATTTGACAATAAATTATATGTAAAAAAAACAAAAAACAAAAAAACACACCCACAAGCTTTCTTTAAAGGGTCACTTTTCCTTTTGATATAATTTCAAACTTCTAGAAAAGTTTAAAGAACAGTATAAGAAACTCTCATATACAATTTACCCATATTCACTACTTGTGTACATTGCACCCCAATACAAACCTTTTAAAAACCCATGGAGGGGGCGCTTGGGGTGGCGCAGTCGGTTAAGCATCCATCCGACTTCAGCTCGGGTTACAATCTCATGGTTTATGGGTTCAAGCCCCCCACTGCACTGTTAGTGCAGAGCCTGCTTGGGATTCTCTCTCTGCCTCTTCCCTACTTGCACTCTCTCAAGATAAAAAAAACTTTTAAAAATTAAAAAAAAAAAAAAAAAACTCCATGGATTGGGCAAATCCGTAAATGCCCAAAACATGTTCCAGTGTGCACCACAGCCTGCCTCATCGGATGCCAAACCCCTTTCTCCTACACCTTCCTTCCTATACCTCCCAGCCCAGCCTCCATCCCCTAATCCTCGGGGTGTCCTCACATCCCTAGCTCCAATCTTGTCATTCCCCAGCACCCGCAGTACTGCTCCCTTCCTGCTCCTCCATCCTCAGCCTGCAGGCAGGTAACTCGGCGGTGAGCGCAAGGCAAAGAGCACACTGCAAAAAGGAAGCAGCACTCGCAAGGATCCACTTGATGAATTATCAAGAAGAGTAAAAGAAATAAGAGACTGTGTTGAAGTAAAATCCCTGTAATACTAAAAACAGGCAAAATAGAAAAAAAAGATAATGAATAAGTAAAAATACTTAAATAGGATTCCACATCCAACTATGTGAAATGACAGAAAAGTGATAGCTGCGTAGATACACATACACACACACACACGCTTTAGACACAATTTATTTCAAGAGAATATAACCGCGGGGCGCCTGGGTGGCTCAGTCAGTTAAGCATCCGACTTCAGCTCAGGTCATGATCTCATGGTTTGCAAGTTCGAGCCCCTCATCGGGCTCTGTGCTGACAGCTCAAAGCCTGGAGCCTGTTTCAGATTCTGTGTCTCCCTCTCTCTCTGTTCCTCCCCTGCTTGTGCTGTCTCTCTGTCTCTCAAAAATGAATAAATGTTAAAAAAAATTTTGTTTTAAAGGAGAATATAACCTAGAAAAAGAAGAACTTTTATGACATATAATTTTGTTATTATTTTTAATAGAGAAATTTGGGGACGCCTGGGTGGCTCAGTTGCTTAAATGTCCGACTCTTGATTTCACCTCAGGTCATGATCTCACGGTTTGTTAGATCAAACCCCACATGGAGATTCTCTCTCTCCACCTCCTCTTTCTCTGCCCATCCCCCGCTTGTGTTCCCTCTCTCTCTCCTCCACTCCATACACACACACACACACACACACACACGTAAAATGAATAAACTTTAAAAATATATAAATAAGTTCATTTTCAAAATTTCAAAATTCTATTAAAGAGAAAGTCCCACTTAGGTAGCAGCACTATCTTTATCATCCCCTGAACACTTGCTAATGCCCCTTTTAAATAAAGAAAAAAAAGCCCCAGTATCCTTCCATGAACAACAGTCGCTACAGAGGAAATAATATGTTGCTCTACTTGCTGAGAGATAGGAGAATTTTCCTGGTTATATGGAGCTCTAGACTAAACCAGCCAGTGTGTAGACCTGCTGCCACTTAGTAACTGTGTAACTGACTACTTCACCGCTCTGTGCCTCAGTCTCCTCATCTGTAAAATGAGGAGGTGATGTGAGATTTTTTCTTTTTTTTTTTTTTAATGTTTATTTTCAAGAGAGAGAGAGACGGACAGAACATGAGTGGGGGAGGGTCAGAGAGAGAGGGAGACACAGAATACAAAGCAGGCTCCAGGCTCTGAGCTGTCATCACAGAGCCTGATGCAGGGCTTAAACCCATGAACTATGAGACCATGACCTGAGCTGAAGTCGGACGCTTAACCAACTGAGCCACTCAGGCACTCCAGGATTTTTTTTCTTTATAAAGATTTTATTTTTTTAACTTTTTATTTGAGAGACAGAAACTGTATGAGTGGAGAAGGGGCAAAGAGAGAGGGAGAGAGAGAATCCCAAGCAAGTTCTGAGCTGCCAGCACAGAGCCCCATGTGGGGCTTGAACCCACGAAACTGAGATCCTGACCTTAGCCTCAACCAAGAATCAGACACTCAACCGACTGAGCCACCCAGGTGCCTCAAGATTTTATTTTTAAGTAATCTCTACACCGACGTGGGGCTCGAACCTACAACCCCGAGATCAAGAGTCACACACTCTACTGACTGAGCCAGCCAGGCGTCCTGGTGGTGTAAGAACTGAACCAACTAATTCATACACAGTCCTCTGAATGGTGATATACAATAAACAGCACTTACTGTCACAGTGTGTCTGTGCCCTTTTTTGTCTTGGGAAACTTCTACCTGTGCTACTGGCTTTCCATATATAATGATAACCACAAGTTGCCTTCTTGAATAAATTAATATAGGTTTAAAAAAAAAAAAGAATCCTGTTCAGATAACTGAGCCTCAGTATGAGGTCAACTGACCAGGGCTGGGCCACACCATGCAGAAATGAATGCTTTTTCCTATCCTCTTAAAGCCCAGTTTTTCTGTGGCGTGGGGACCCATCACGTTTTAATTGTCACCCAAGATTCCTCTATACTCAAGCTCCCAGCAGGACGAGCTCACTCAGCACTTGTCAGCCTCACTCATGCACTTCCTCTCCTCACCACCTGTCTTTCCAGCCCCAGCTTGGAATCCTTAGCACCAACAACATGGGAGCGGCGCGTTCTCACCACCCACTGGTGCCCCGGTGAGAAGCACCTGGAAGGCAGGAGCCAACTGACCTTCAGGGCTTTGAAGATGACCCCCGGGTGCCGGGGAGAACGCGTGGTGTTGTTCTCCAGCTGCTGCTCTAGAGCGCGCCGAAGCCCGGAGAAGTCCGTGGGAGGGTTGTAGGTCCTCGTTCCCTTGTAGTGAATGGAGCTGAAGGCTTCAGGGAAGCGGCCCAGCTTCCGGAACCGGTCCTGGATGAGCTTTTCTGGCACCTCTGAGGGGTGATCTGGACAGGGAAAAGGGCACATGAACAATGACCTTCCTTTTAAAAAGAAAATCTGCCTTTCACTATAAAAGTAGTGTGCAGTCCAACTCTGTATGTAAAGTATACCTGCGGACAGAACTAATCTACGCTGTTAGAATTCAGGGTAGCCTTGCCTAGAAGGGAGCATGTGCAGGGCTCCCCCATAAAGTGGGTGCTGGCCTGTCACAATCTGATATTGATTTCACAGGTACATCCAGGATGTGAAATTCATCACGTTATATACACTTTTGGCATGATGTGCACTTTTCTGTATGTACATTATACTTCAGGGAAAGTCTTTTTTTTTTTTTTTAAATCTGCTCATTGTACAAAAATCCAAACATGTTAAAGCATAGAAGGAAAGAAATAGATTTCCTGTGCTCCCTTCCACTTCCTTCCCAGAGGTGGCTACAGTTCAATGTTTACCCTTTCAGACTTTTTTCCTGCACACTTACCAACACATAGAGGCAACTTGCTTGTATCACTGAATAACATACTGTAAGTATCTGTCCTTTTCATGATATACTCTGAGAAGTTCCTTATTATTTTTAATAGCTACATCATCTTCCATTCTATGGGCATATTTAATCAGTCACCTACTAATGAGCATTTAATATAAATAGCTAGGGGCACCAGGGTGGCTCAGTCAGTTGAGCATCTGGCTCTTGATTTTGGCTCACGTCAGGATCCCAAGATCCATGGTGACAGCACGAAGCCTGCATGGGATTCTCTCTGCCCCTCCCTTGTGCTTGTTCTCACTCTATCTCTCAAATAAATAAAATTTAAGAAAAGTTAAAAAAATAAAAACCACCTAGCGCAGTAGATGGTATAAGGCAAAAAATATATATATATACACATACATGCATATATATATACACATACACACATATATATGTACATATATGTATTCATGAAGGACTCGTTATTTCAAAACCCTGAGCTAGAAACTAAACCTTCCCTTTACCAAAGTTGTAAAATTCCAAAGTGGCATAAAAATGCAGATCACAGAAGTCATCTAAAAGTCAGCATTTCCAGTCTTCTCTCCTTACCTCAGAGTCCACCTGCTGGAACATTTAGATTTCTCATCTTCCTGTTAGACCCAGGCCTTCATTTGGCCCCAGTTTGTCCACTACCTCCATACATGCCACTGCCCCAGCTTGGCCCCATCACTTCTCGTCCAGCATGGTAGTAACATCCTGGTGATCTCCCTGCCTCTGCCTTGAGGCATGCCTCTCTAGTTCATCCTGCAACAGGCAGCCGTGGCATCTTTTGAAAATACAGATCTGAACATATAACTCCCTGGTTAAAATCCGTCCGGGGCTCCTGTCATACTTGAGAACTGAGTCAAGGCATCCGCAATCTGACCCCCAAGCAGCTCCGCCATTTCCTCCTGTACAATCTGTGCTTCAGATACAACAAGGCTCATCACTTACTCATCCAACAATCATCTGATGAGAAGCAACCGTGTGTCAAGCACTCATCCAGACTCTTTAGATAGAGCAGTGAACAAGACAGGCAAGGTTCCTGCCTTGGTGGAGTTTCCACTCTAATGGGAAAGAAACAAAAACAAGCAAGCAAGCACACAGGATGACTGCAGATGCAAATGAACAGAGCGTAACCGCTGGGGTGCAGGAAGAAGGACCACTTTACAGGGACAGTGAGCCAGGGCTCCAAGCCGGTGAGAGCTGAATTGAATCTCAAGTATGGCCTGCTGAGGGAACAGTGTTCCAGGCAGACAGAGTAGCATATGCAAACGGAGCAACACAGAAGAGGCTGACATGGCTACTAGATGGAGCGTACACAAATATCACATATGCACACATGCACAGAGTGGGGGCAGGCAGTGGGAGGGATCAGGGAGATAAACAGAAGGAGTTCAGAGACACAGACAGGACTCAGAGTAAAGGACACCAGAACTAGTTTGTAGTGAAAGCCACTGACAGCTTGTAAGCAGTATGACACGATCTAAATTATAAATAAAGCTTATGAAAAGATCACCCTGGATGCCGTGTGGAGGATGCACTGAGGGGCTAGAACGGAACTTAGGAAGCTATTACAGAACCACCCGCAGTTTCCTGGACACAATTTGCTCCTTCGACCACCAGGGGTTTGGGCTTGCCAGAGCCTCCTTCCCCCACTGCCCTATCAAGCCACATGTCCAAGGTTCAAGCATCACCTCCTCTTTCCTAGATCCCCTTAGGAGGTGTAGAGAGTCCCCTTCTGGGGGCACCTGGGTGGCTCAGTCGTTTAAGCACCCTACTTCGGCTCAGTTCATGATCTCACGACTCGTGAGCTCAAGCCCCGTTTCGGACTCTGTGCTGACAGCTCAGAACCTGAAGCCTGCTTCCGATTCTGTGTCTCCCTCTCTCTCTGCCCTACCACCATTCACACTCTCATTCTCTCAAAAATATTAAAAAAAGAGAGAGTCCTTCCTCTGTACTCCCACAGCTCCAGGACCTACATCCAGTACAGAATAGACCACATGTGGTCTCCCCAACTGAACTGTGAGTTATTCAAAGGCGAGAACTGCTTTTTTTCAGCTCTGTGCTCCAGCGATCAGCACATGGCACTGTGCACTTAAGAAACTCTGCTGACTGAAGGAACAGGTAAATGGCAGAACTGTGTTAGGGGCCGACACTATTGCCCCCACCTGTGTCCAATTACTGTTGCTGCACCTGCTCGCTCATCCTCCCTCAGGTCATGATTTTGCTTCCTACTTCTCTAAGGAGATAGAAACAATAAGATAACTCCCACACATACACCCCACGCCTACCCACTACCTGCAACCGTGTCCGTACACTCTGCCTTCCCTCTGGCGCTTACGGAAGGACTGTCCCTGCTTCTAAGGCCAACCCACCCATGGAGGCCTCACTCCAATTGTCCTGCTCTCTTCCATCTGCATCATTCCCTTTCTAGTGAAGGCATTCCCACCAGTACACAAATCTCTGCAATACCTCACAGTTTCAATTCAAAAAAGGGAAAATTTCCTGAAATCCCACATCAGTCTCCAGCTACCATTTCATTTATCTGCTTCCCTTTGAAGCAGAACTCTTTGAAAGAGTGAAATATACACACAAGCTTAATTCTTCTCCTCCTGTTGTCTCTTGATCCAACCCTAATCAGGCTTTCATGCCCACCATCCCTGGGAAATAGGTCTTATCCAGATCACCAAGGACCTCTGTAATCCTCAACCCTCATCCTGACCTTGAGCAGATTTTGACCTGGTTGCTCACTCCATCTTTCTCTAAACACTCCTTCATGTCTCGCCCAGGCAGAAATTTTGCTGGGCAATCCAGCACCACCAAGTTGCTACTCCAGCCCAGCAGCTGCCTCCATGTACCCAGGAAGGTCAATCTGTGACACAGTTCCCTGTCTACTCACCAGAGCCCAGCAGCTGAGTGTGCACAGTCTCATGGAAAATGATAACAGCGGGGCCCAAGGTGGACAAGGGGACATCCAGGCCACAGCGGGCAGTGGTGGCCTTGAGCTCCTTGGTGAAGTGTTTCAGATAAGCTTCGGAGGCGTCCCCAAGGAACTTGAAGAGGTCATTATGTAGCCGGTCTGCATGAGTTCGATAGATGACGAGGTCTGAGATGGCCAGGACCTTAAGCAGCAGTCGTGTTCTCTGGCTGAGATTCACCGTAGCCCCCAAGAGCCCTTCTGTGTCTATCACTGCTACTTTGTGGACTGGGTCATAGGCTGCCCACACTCCCACAGTGCAGGACTCCTGGGCAGGGGACGTTTTGAAGACTTCGCGACCATAAAAGAAAGTATGGTTGAGAGTATGAGATTTTCCATCACCGGTATTTCCAAAAATGGAAACCACCTTCAGATGCTGATCAGGTTTGCAGTCCAATTTCCTAATAAAGTCTTCTTCATTCGTTACCTTCAAAAAAAATGGAATATAAGATGTATACTAGTTAGGAAACCTACAAGAACAACAACTGCTTCTGAAGGTCAAAGTCCTTGAATGAGCTGTCCAGGTGGCAAGGAAGAAAAGCCCCAGGATGACAGCCTCCCACCCAGCCTAACCCCCAGAAAACAGCTAAGAACTTTCAAAGCCTCAGGCAGTACAATTTAGTGCTCATGAAAAAGCTACAACTATAAAATTCTTAAGAAGATGACATAGGAGCAAATCTTTATGACTCTGGATTAGGCAATGGGTTCTTAGATATGACATATAAAACCTGTATTCTACAAAGGATATCATCCAGACAGTGAAAAGAAAGCCCAAAGAACAGGAGAAAATACTTGCAAATCACTTCTCTAATAAAGGATGAGTAGTCCAGAATATTTAAAGAGCTCCTGGGGTGCCTGGGTGGCTCAGTCAGTTAGGTATCTGACTCTTGGTTTTGGCTCAGATCATGATCTCACAGTTCATGAGATCAAGCCCTGTGTCAGGCTCTCAGCTCTCCCTCTCTCTCTGCTCCTCCCCCACTTGCACTTTCTCTCTCAAAAACAATAAATAAGCTTAAAAAAATAACAACAGAAATCTTCACGTACTTATTAGGGGTGCCTGGCTGGCTCAGTCAGTGAGCATGCAACTCAATCTTGGGATCGTGAGCTCAAGCCCCATGGTGGGGGTAGAGGGTACTTTTTAAAAAAAGATAATCAAACACTGGTGGGAATATGGAGGAACTGCACTGCTCATGCATTCACTGCTGGTAAGAATGTAAAATGCACAACTCCTCTGGAAAACAGTATGGCAGTTTCTCAAATAGTCAAACCATATCTATCAGTAATTCCTAGGTATGTATCCAAGAGAACTGAAACATATGTCCACATAAAACTTGAACACTGACACTGAGTGTTCATGGCAGCAAGAGTCCTAATAACCAAAAGATGGAAACAACCCAGTGTCCATCAACTGATGAATGGATAAACAAAACATGGTGTATCCAAAGATAGAGTATTATTATTCAACCATAAAAAAGCAATGAAGTACTGATGCATGCTACTATATGGATGAACCCTGAAAACATCACACTAAGTGAAAGAAGCCAGACACAAAAATACTACATATTCCATGATTCCATGTACATGAAATATCCATGATGGGCAGATTCACAATGACAGAAAGTATATTAGTGGCTCCCAATAGCTAGGGTAAGAAGGGACTAGGGAATGACTGCTAATGGATATATAGGGTTTCTAGCTGAGTTGATAAAAATGTACTGGAACTAGTGTTAAGGGTTGCACAACTTTATAAATATACTAAAAACACTGAAGTATACACTTTTAAAAAAAATTTTTTTTTTTTTTTTGAGAGACAGAGTGCAAGCAGGGGAAGGGCTGAGAGAGAGGGAGACACAGAATCTGAAGCAGGCTCCAGGCTCCAAGTTGTCAGCACAGAGCCTAACGCGGGGCTCAAACTCATGAACGGCAAGATCATGACCTGAGCCAAAGTCAGGATGTTTAATCGACTGGGCCACCCAGGTGCCCCTGAATTATACACTTTAAAAGGGTAAAATATATGGTCATATGAACTACATCTCAATAAAGCTGGGTTTTTTTCATGTATTGGTTAAAATTCACCCATCCCATAATTCCTCTGTTTACAGTTTAAAGAACATTTTAATTCTTTAAAAAGTCAGGACAGGAGAGAAGAGACCCAGTGTCAGTGAGATCCAAGACTGGACCCCCAGAAAGATGCTCAGGGTTCCTACTCTCAGAATACAGAATCCCAGCGCCAAAGCTCCTAATCTAAATAAGCAATGTTCTGCTCCAGCAAGGAGTGATAATCCTTTACACCCAGTATCCTTTAGCCATAAGAGAAAACACATCTTCCTGATTCTTAAGAGTCTGCTGGTTTGATAAAGAGCAATTAGAGAAATGTAGACAGACCAGGGGTGTGATAACATGAGCCCTCATTTCTCATAACCTCATCAAGATAGTAAACTACTCATGATCCTATTGGTAACATCACTGTTGTTACATTATTAACAGCCCCAATGTTAATGGCAAAGCTAATAATTTACTGAATGCAATGACAGTGCCCTTCACTAGATCCACGTGGGCAGAACCATTTCTATCCTATGTTTTCATCCCTAGCATTTGGGACACAGCCTGGAACATAGGAGAGGCTCAATATCTAGCTACTGAATGAATAAATGAATGAATGGATGTCATGCATGTTGCTAGGTACCTTCATCACTTTTCCCCCCCGCCCTATATCCTCCATAGGGCTTAACACACAGCAGCATTTGATACACCTGGTGATGGACTCACTGACCTCCCAGACAACTGAGAAGAAAGAACAAAAAGTTACATGGAACAGCGCATTTGGGACTGGGGTCACTCACTGGTTCCAAACCACTAGGTCAGCCACAAGAGAGACAACAAAAGTTCAATAAAGCTCTACTGGCAAGGAGTCAGGTAAGGTAAGCATGGCCGGCTTTGAGAGCCAGCACCTTCCAAACGGTCCTGGGGAAGAAGACTAGGCCTAGGGATTTCCTCCCCCGGAAGTCTACTCTGTCGTGACTCTGTTAGCCCACAGAGCAACTGTTCTCTGCGATACGTAAGGGCGGGCACCTGAAAAGGGGTCATGTGGGAGCCTTTAAGTACCCAATTAGATGTCTCAGGATTTACGTTTAGTTTTCACCAAGCAATATACGTAATATACATAAACACACAACTCATTTGGGATGAAAATAAAACTCTCCCTGCCAGCATGAGGGGGTATGATTTGGGCCCCCAGTGTCCTGTGTTAAACATACACGGTCCTGCGCTGGGCATGTGCATCTGAGTTCAGTGCAAAGAATTCTAGGTGGATGGAGGAGCTCAAAACCCTAGGCTGGTTTCTCTACTGACAAGCCATGGATGATCATTTAACATGCACTGATTGTGATTTTTTTTCACATGTAATGTGAGGATATAGGCATTTTGCCCTCCCTGACTGGGTAGTGGTTGCGAGTCAAATAAATAGGTATATTGAGAAAATGCCTCACAAACTGAAACCATATTTCACTTTTCCTTCTTCTGCCTTCCACATTATTCTGTTTTACTACTCAAATCATCCTAATCTGTGGCCAGTTTCCCCTGAGCTAGAAAGGAGAGAACAGCCTAGGCAGTAGCAAGACTGGTTTTCAGTCGGGGGGGTGGGGGTGGGGGGGAGGAGGAGAAGGTAAAGAAAAGATAAGAAGATTCCCTCTGATGAGGGAAGGAAGGTGCTAGAAGGGAACAAGGCGCTCGCTCTACTCGTTCTGCCAGTCTGTGATCAATGACCCCACTCTGCTCCACTCCTGGAGTGAAATGAGCTGCCTGACTCCGATCTGTGCCAGAGCAGGCCACCCCACCCAGCTCTGCACATCTGAAATGCTCCTCGGCCCTTATACAGCAGCAAGAGCACTACTCCAAAGCTTCCCCTCCCCAGCATCTGCCTTCTCCTCTTCCCTCCGAGCTCTTGGACAGAAACACCCAAATTCTACTCCTGGCTTGGCCACTGAGTGGCCCTGGAAAAGTTACTTCACTACTAAGGCCTCAGGGAAATGAGATACTAACACTCTACCCGCCAGAGATACTGAGAGGGCCAAGGGAGATAAAGCAGGTAAAGGGCAGAGCACATCGCCTGGCACACAGTAAACACTTGATCAATATTACCCATGATTCCTTCAAGACCGGCTTGTTGTGAAAACATCCAGGGGCACAGCAGTAGCACCTGGGCTTGCACTAGCTTGTTGCCCAGAACTTGTTCATTCAGAGACTAAATCAGCAATATGGGGAGATCTAAACAGATTCTACCTAAACATGAAAGATCTCTGGGCCCCTGCCTGGCTCAGTCAGTGGAGAATGAGACTCTCGATCTCATGGTTGTAGGTTCAAGCCCCACACTGGGTGTAGAGATTACTTTAAAAAGTAAATAAATAGGGGCACCTGGTGGCTCAGTCTTAGGTTAAGCGTCCGACTTTGGCTCAGGTCATTATCTTCCGGTTCATGGGTTCGAGCCCCGCGTCAAGCTCTGTGCTGACAGCTCAGAGCCTGGAGCCTGCTTCGGATTCTGTGTTTCCCTCTCTCTCTGCCCCTCCCCCACTCATGCTCTGTCTCTCTGTCTCTGTCTCTCTCTCTCAAAATTAAATAACATTAAAAAAATTTAATAAAATCTTGAAAGAAGGAAGGAAGGAAGGAAAGAAGGAAGAAAGCTAGCTCCCTGAGTGCCTCTGATAAAACTCCTCTCCTCTCCTCAAAACAACGTATTATTAATACTGGCTCTGGCTCTGTAGCTGACTCTTAGTAAAGTGATCATCTAACATCATCAGTTCTTTTTTTTTTTTTAATATTTTTTATTTATTTCTAGGAGAGAGAGAGAGACAGCGTGAGCAGGGGAGGGTCAGAGAGAGAGGGAGTCACAGACTGAACAGGCTCCAGGCTCTGAGCTGGCAGCCAGCACAGAGCCCGACGCGGGGCTCGAACCCATGAACCGCGAGATCATGACCTAGGCGAAAGTCGGACGCTTAACCGACTAGGCCACCCAGGCGCCCCCTAACATCATCAGTTCTTAAGAAACCAGAGTATACCTCTCTCTCACCCACAAAGCTTTTCACTCTGTACAGGGTTCCAAACAGAGTTTCTAAAATGAAACATAACAGTAAGTCAGTGATCTCCACTGTTCCAGTTTAGAATTCAGAGCAGCTGATGACAGTGAAAAGTGTCCAGCAGTCACCCTCTGTCCCACACAGGCAGTGAGAATGACAGACTCCGTCAAGAAGTTCCTGCTTAGCCCTTAGAGAATCATTCCAGAAAGAATAACCACATGTGCTTTCTTCTGAGGGAAAACTACTTTGTTCCCTACAAAGGGAAAAGCAAGAGATGGAGAAGGAACTGAAAGAGCCTCGGAAGGAGGAAAGTTCCACAGAGCACAGAGACCACTGATGTGAAATCCCAAAGGCATCAGAAAACACTCTAGAGGAAAGTAGCTAAGCACTGAGGTCCTTTCAGTTCCGGCCTTTAGAGACAAAAAGGATCTACTCTGTGCCAACTAAAACCATACAGTCCTTTAAATTGTTATAAAGTTGGCCCCTGTGGCTGAGAGCAAAACCCAGCTCCTTCCCCAAAGCATAGACAGAGCTAAGAGAAGGCTGGTTGCTCCTGTCAACCCCTCACAACCCACTGCTTATAACAGATCCCACCCCTGAACCAACTAAGATGATTTTACGCCTCCCCACTGAGATTCTAAAACTAGCCTCGGTCAATAGTTCTTGCCAAAGGGAACTTCCTACTAATTACTTCTATGTGTTGGTCTCTGATTTATCTTTCTTTTCATTCCATTTTTCTGGGTTCAGAGGAAGAGACAGAACTCAAAGAAACCAAACCAGATTGTCACTCGAACCAGAATTGGGACCTCAAAATGAAACTAGAACTTCTTTCAACAAAGGAGAACAAGGTACACGTATCAAGCTTCATCTAGTGGCTGGCACTGACCTGACGCCATTAGACCAGCACAGATATACAACTTAGGCAACATTTTCCTTCTCCTGGGGAGGTAAAGGAGAAGTGGAAGACGAGGGGAACTCTTCCCAGGAAAATCCAGAGTCACTTTCATCATGTTGAAAAGAACCTCCAGGTAAGTGATTTAAGTCAATGATCTAATTTTCACACAAGATTTTACTTAAACAATGTCAAACAGATCAGCAGCCAATCTATTTGTACAATCCAAATGATAAGGATGTTCCATTCTAGGAAGAAACTCCTAGGCCAGAAAGTTCTAGTACACCTGTTTCTCCAACCTAGCAAGCCTAGAAAATTTCCTTTCATTCTATTCTAAAAGGAGTGTGTAATTCTGTGTTTATCCATGTATGTGTCCATAGTTTCATAAAAAACTCAACTGTTTCTCAATCAAATGTTTTCTTAAGACCACTGAAGTCATGGGATTGGCTTCCCAAACACACTGAGCACATTTGGTAAGGGCAAAGATCACTTTCTTCCACTCCAGTGTCCCCAAAGCCTTCCATTACTTGAGAGGTCAGGAATTCTCCCCCCTTGTCTCCGAACTACCAGAAGTACTTCTGACACACAGCCTCCCCAACTCTGCCTGCGGCTCCCCTCCTACTCCAGCAAGAAAGAGAATGTTTGTATGCAGAAATGATCCTCAAAGTGAATTTTTTAAAGACAGTCATTTTTAGCTCCATGGTCGGTTCCTTTGACCTCAACCCAACTTACCCTGTTCAGCTATCCTTTTATATCTGAACAAAAAGCTTTCTAAAGCAAAGCTGAATTCTGAGGACAGACTAGAAACACCGAGTCATCCTCAAGATCCACATCTCCCTAAGAGGCTCTTCCAAGGAGCTCCCAGATAGCAGACACAGCCCCCCACTTCAGTGGCATGGCATACCCATATTTGGCCACCTATAAAACAGATATAAGCTCTGATAAAGGCTCTGGGACTTGGCAATAAAAGTTCCAGGCCAGAAAGAAGACAGGACAGCTAGGTTCTGGTCCACCTCTACTTGGATTCGACCATGGGCAATTTCACTCAACCCTACCCTTGCTCATAGCCTCCTCCATTCCCCACCCACCATCTCTTTTAACATTTTCCATTCTTCCTGGTTCTGAGCTTCCCAACTGTAAGGTACCACGCTGGCCAGGGTCTGTTCTGTGTTGTTCACCACTGTAACCCTAGCCCAGGGTCTGACACATAATTGGGAATCAATATATGTTTGTTGAATAAGTGAATGAATATCCAAATACTATGTTCTCTCTGGGAATAGTTTTACCGTTAAGAATTCAACCAACTTGCTTCTATACCACTTGCTGATTTTTTCCTTTTAACTGAGAAATTTTTTTAATGTTTTCAATGTTTTATTTATTTATTATTTTTTTTAATGTTTTATTTATTTCTAGGAGAGAGAGAGAGAGAGACAGCGTGAGCAGGGGAGGGTCAGAGAGAGAGGGAGTGACAGACTGAAACAGGCTCCAGGCTCTGAGCCGGCAGTCAGCACAGAGCCCGACGTGGGGCTCGAACCCACGAACCGCGAGATCATGACCTAAGTGAAAGTCGGACGCTTAACCGACTAAGCCACCCAGGCGCCCCATTATTTATTTATTTTGAGAGTGAGTGAGCAAGCAGGGAAGGGGCAGAGAGAGAGGGAAACAGAGAATCTGAAGCAGACTCTGAGCCATCAGCACAGAGCCTGCCGTGGGGCTCAAACTCTCAAACCATGAAATCATGACCTGAGCCAAAGTCGGATCCTTAACCGGCTGAGCCAGTCAGACGCCCCCCAATTACTGATTTTAGAATAACCTTTAACAACTTAACTTCCCTGGGCCTCATTTTTCTCACCTGTAAAATGGGGTTAACAACACAATCAACTTGAAAAATTGCTGTGCGGATTGAATGAGGTAACTACACATCAAGCGCTTTGTATGGTGGAATCATGCAGTAAATGCTAGAAAAGAATTGACTGACATTATTGCTGTATTCATACTGGTTTGCCTCTAGGCCACAGCATCAGCACCACCACAGAATTTCATTCCATTATCCCAAGTAAGAACCCTTCCAAAAGGAAGGTTTCAAATACACAGCTCATTAAAGAATTAGAGATACTGGAAGAAGATGCTTACTCAATAGTTACTGTTTGCTCCCCTCAAAAAGATGTATCTTTTCAATTAAAAAAAAAAAAAAAAAAGCTGTTATGAGGCTGAATACATACATTATGCATAAGAAAGTATCAAGTTTTCAAAAGAATGATGTGACACAATGCCAAGAATTATTACTATGCCACAGAATCCCTATGGGACGCCTGGGTGGCTCAGCAGGTTGAGCATCCGACTTTGGCTCAGGTCATGATCTCACGGTTCGTGGGTTCGGGCCCCGTGTCAGGCTCTGTGCTGACAGCTAGCTCAGAGCCTGGAGCCTGCTTCTGATTCTGTATCTGCCTCTCTCTCTCTGACCTTCCCCTGCTCATGCTGTCTCTGTCCCTCTCTCTCCCTCTCTCTCTCAGAAATAAATTTTAAAAACATTTAAAAAAAAGAATCCCAAAAAATGCTCTTCTCATCCATTATGTCAAAAATCTTAACAGATGACACTGGCATACAAGGCGATCTTTGGTGTCTGAGGTGGAGACCGAAAGGGCCTGCTTTCTATGCTACATGGAATGTGACAGTAGAGCCCTGGTGAAGTAACAACATCACATAGAACTACTTAAAGTCAACAATAGTAACCCCTCCAGGAGTATCCCCCTCCTCTGAATTTCCATAATATCCTCCCTATACCACTCTGACATCATCCATCTTGTTTCCATGTCTTCTGTTACCACTGGACTGTCCTCTCCCCAAGGGCAAGCTCGGTATCTGAATGCCACTTGCTATTATCCTCGGTTGTCAGCACATAGTAGGCGCTCATTAAATGTTTACTGAATTAATGATTAAATTGATTTATTCATTTTAATGCATTTCATTAATTAATTGATTAATGCATTTCATTCGTTCAACAAATACTGAGTACCTACTCTATGCCAAACACTGGTTCCAAGGCAGGAACCATGAGATCCTGACCTGATGAAATCAGATGCTCAACCAACTGAGCCACCCAAGTTCCCCCTGAATTGTATGCTTTAAATGGGTGAATTGTAGGGCATGTGACTCATATCTCAATAAAACTGTTTTTTAAAAAAGTAAACCCAACATTAAAAAGAAATGAGATACTAGTAGACTTCTTTTATTGTAAAATTAAAGAGAAAATTCTATACTTTTCTGTAGTTCTGTATTTTCAGTATTTTAACATGCAGAATCTGTTGTTTTTATAATTGGAAAAATAATAAAAGTTGCATAAAAAAACCAAAATCACTGCCCTCTGCTACGCACTGCTTAACAGGTGCAGCATTTTCATTTGGGATGATGAAAATTTTTTAGAATTAGATTAGGGGTGCCTCAGTGGCTCGGTCAGTTGAGCATCTATCTGACTTCAGCTCAGGTCATGATCTCCTGGTTTGTGGGTTCGAGCCCCGTGTCAGGCTCTGTGCTGACAGTTCAGAGCCTGGAGACTGCTTCGGATTCTGTGTCTTCCTCTCTCTCTGCCCCTTGCTCGCTCGCTCACTCGCTCTTTCTCTCTCAAAAAAATAAACATTTAAAAAACATCAACAGGGCACCTGGGTAGCTCAGTCGGTTAAGCTTCCAATTTCAGTTCAGGTCATGATCTCACAGTTTGTGGGTTCAAGCCCCACATCGGGCTCTGTGCTGACAGCTAGCTCAGAGCCTGGAACCTGTTGCCTGTTTCAGATTCTGTGTCTCCCTCTCCCTCTGACCCTCACCTACTCATGCCGTCTCTCTCTCAGAAATAAATAAAACAGGGGCGCCTGGGTGGCTTAGTCGGTTAAGCGTCTGACTTTCGCTTAGGTCATGATCTCGCGGTTCGTGGGTTCGAGCCCCGCGTCGGGTTCTGTGCTGACTGCCAGCCCAGAGCCTGGAGCCTGTTTCAGAGTCTGTGACTCCCTCTCTCTCTGACCCTCCCCTGTTCACACTGTCTCTCAATCTCTCCTAGAAATAAAAAAAAAAAAAAAAAAAGAAAGAAATAAAACATTAAAAAAAATTTTTTTTTAATTTTAAAAAAGTCAAAACCAGACAGAGTAGTGGATACACAAAACTGTTCACTTCACCATGGTTAATTTTATGTGATGTGAATTACATCTCAATAAAAATAAATAAATGCCCGCATGGAGCTTACACTCTAATGGGGAGAAGACATATTCAAACAATTAAAATATACAGCACACACACCAAAAAAACAAGTCATTAGATGAACGAACTGTGGTGGATCTTGCAACAGAACACACTCAGCAATAATAAGAAATGAACAGAGACATGCAACATGAACAACCCTCCCTGCAAAACATTACGGTGAGTGAACGAGCCAGACACAAAACAGTACTGCCTGCTTCTATCTATAAGAAACCCTAGGAAAACCAAATCTATAGTGATAGAGAACAGATCAGTGACTGCTGGGGAACCATTGTGGGGGATGGAAACGTTCTATATCTTGGTGGTGGTGGTGGTGGTGGTGGTGGTTATACACGTGCACATACATTTGTCAAAACTCATAAAACTCTACACTTAACATGTGTGTATCACATCATGCAGAAACTGTATCACGATAGAGCTGATTTTTTAAAGTATATGCTATGTCAAATGGTGGTAAGCAGTATGAAAAAAAATCAGGAGAGAAGACTAGCAATACGAGGCGAGGGCAGGGGTTGCTCTTTGAAACATGGTGCTCAAGGAAGCTGCACTATGAAGCCAAAACCTTTTTAGGTCAATTCTTTTAAAAACAACGTAATGAATGCAATTTTCTGTGGTAAAGAGAAATGTCATGAACAATCCCAAACAGTACATAAGCCTAAAATCATTTCTATTTAGTTCTGGAAAGAGACTTTTCTCCCCTGGCAGTGGCAGATTTAACTTCTTAATTCATGAAGGTGGGTGGGGGGAGTTAAGGAGGAGGAAGGAGGGGAGAAAGGGAGAGAAAGATGAGGGAAAGGGAGAGAGGAGGAACAAATGAAGGAAGGGAAGGAAGGGAGAAATACAGAGAGGGAGGAAACAGGGAAGGAGAGAGAGAAGACAGAGAAGAGAGAAAAAGAAACACTGGCAAGCAGACTGTCTGCCTGTCCATCTGTGCAACAGTCATAGTCCAGATCTAAATAACAAAGTTGACTGAGAGACACGTGGGGAAAAAAACAATAGGGCACCCTGTGACCTATGACTGCATGGTCACCAGGCAGGACCAGAGAGGGTACAAACAGAATTATGGGGTCCTTAAACTGCCTCTACTCACAGACAAGTACAAAAGAGAGCTAAGCTTTCCTGGGAATGAAGACCTCTGTTATCTGCAACCCCCCCCACACACCCGCCCAGTCTCACTTAACCTACGAATTTTCATTTAAAACCATTTTTCATAGAGATTACTCAAACTAATAAGGCACATAAGTGACACTCAATAAATGTTTATGACTGTTGCTGAGTGATACAGATAAACTGAATTGAGCTCTTTGAAAGAAAAGACTCAGAGATTACAGAAAGCAGTTTAGCCACTTGGACTGACATTCACCAGGCAGAAATAACTGGGCTAGAAAGCAGAGGAATTTCTAGAATACTCTGTGACTGCTGAATTGCTCAAGATTATGTTGTCTTTTTTTTTTTTTTTCTGAGAGAGAGACAGCGTGAGCAGGGGAGGGTCAGAGAGAGAGGGAGACAGAATCTGAAACAGGCTCCAGGCTCTGAGCTAGCTGTCAGCACAGAGCCCAACGCGGGGCTCGAACCCACGAACCGTGAGATCATGACCTGAGCTGAAGGCAGCCGTCCAACCAAATGAGCCACCCAGATGCCCCAAGATTATGTTATCTTAACTTGAAGTTAGGATGTCTGTGACTATATGCAGGAACCAGGCTGTCAGTTTTTTTCAAGCATTCTAACATCTAGAGTCAAATTCTCTGGGAAAAACAGTAATAATCCAGCCTCAAATAGAAGGAAGTCAGGAAGGGAAAAGAAAAATTCCAGAAGCTACCAGAAAGTAGAATCATCCTCCAGTGAAGTCAAGCCAGAGAGGTCAGGTGCTTTTGCATACCTACTTCTCTGCCCAGGAATTCCAGCCACTACCAAGCTGACCACAAAAAACAGTCAAAGAAACCCTCTTAATTGCTGGCCAGAAGCCATTGGAAAAATGGGAAAATGAACAAAACAGCCTCCCAGGAAACATCCATGCTTTCCTGCCTCCAAAAGCCCCTCTGTATCCCTTCCCATAGGCCCTTCCAATTCTTCTTGCCTAGAATTTTCTATATCCTTGTTTTCTTTCCTTTCTTCATCAATGCATTTAGCAATTCTAACCTCAGAAACCGCCCCAAAGCAGGCACGACCAGCCCCCGCCCCAGGAAAGGTCAAGCAGCTGTCCGAAGCATTTCCTTGCTACACAACCTCCAGGATAAACTCAAGGATGCTACCCACAGGCGACACATCCACAGGAAAAACATGGAAGGTCCACCTAATATGAAATCTGCCTGTTACATTAGCCTTGGCTCAAAAAGCCAAATCTTTGCCTAACTCCAGAGAAATCAATCACTTCAAGGAAATAACAGACCAGGAAAAATAGAATCACACAAACTGGAGGTAACTTGAAATAAAAAGACAGGTTCCCTGACAAGCTGACTCACAGTGGTTTTGATGGCTTCTATGGGTCAAATTTTAAAAAGTCCTGTACTAAACAAAATAGCCTCCCAAGTTAAATGCTGGGACCCTGTTATAACTAAATGAGTCCAAGACTGAGAAAGCTCAAAAGGTGCTGAACAGAGACAGAAGGCACATCATAGGGACCCTTTCCTCCTGTTTGTCTGAGTCATCCTCAACCTGCACTTCCCGGTAATCCCGAACAATGCCTTCCCTCTACTACTATTACCAAGCAAAGGGGGCTTTTACCTGGGTTTCTAAGAGTTCTGTGCAGTGATGGGGGAGGGGGCCTCTGCTACTCAATTACTGCTCATGATTTTGACAGTCAGCTCCTAAGAAGATCTATGTTTTGTTCTTTTTTCCTATATGGCACCCAAGAATTAACACTGTAGCACATATATTCAAGTACTGACCAGAACTTGCCAAAGGGCTAACCAGCCACAGCATCAAAATTAGTCCTTACATTGTAATGGTTTGGCCATCTGCAGGGAAAATGGGGAAGTTCCACAAATTAGATCGATTTCCCTGGCTCGTGACCTGTTGGCCAGAAATAAGTCCTCTAGAGTTTCCGCCAGTCTATATGAAAGGCCAAGCCCCAGCAAGGTACCCTAGACCAGGAAACAGAGGACAGGGCCACATGGGTTGATTAAGTCTAAGACAGAAGGAGCCCCAAAATGGGGCAGACCAGCAGAGCCAGCTTATGGTCAAGGATTCCCATACAGTGTGAAAACATCCTCTGCTATTTTCCATTCCAGAATCTCACAAGAATAATGTCTCTTTTAGCCAATTAAAAAAAAAAAAAAAAAGCCAAGTCCCAGTATTTTGAGCCACACTATTCTGGGATTGTAAACAAGTGAGGCAGCCAAGCAACGTGATGGGTCTTCTTAAAGGAACGGTCTCAGAGAGAGGAAGTCTACCACGGCGCTGAAGAAGGAATGAAGAAGGCTCACTGTGGCCTCCCATTTCAGAGTGGGCCCAGACTGTGCATCTCTGAGTCCAGGAAGACCTGACCCACCGGACACTTTCTTAGCTTCTTACTGACCGCTCCTGGGTCACTGAGCTTCCTGATCACCTGCATGCTCAGCATGAGGGGACTTAACTTGAAGAGTCTCTGGCATGAAAAGCTCCTTGGCTCTCCTAATGTCCCACTCGGGGGTCAGTCAGCATGAAGGGAAAACAGGTGAAATTACTTGTCAGTTTGCTGCTCTACTTTCTGCGAAAGAAGACAAGCACAGGAAGTTTGTAGAAAAGGGACAAAGAAGAGAATGGGGTGGTTATTCAGACAGGACGTCTGAGTCCCTCACAAGACACAACAGATAGGAAAGTACCATTCTCTTCCTCCACTAAGAACTGCACTTGTTAGAACTTTATTCTTCTAACCTTTGAGTTGTTTGCTAAGGGTGTTGTCTCTAAATTCAAGAGCTTGGGGATGACTTGTCAGCGTGGAGCATTTACTTATTACAGACTCTAACTTATGGACCTGAAGTCCTCTGGTTTTCCTAGCACAGTTCCACTGAGGCCTAGAAAAATCAACGAATACAACACAGAAGAAAATCTAACCATTTCACTAGAGAGGTTGTAAGTACCCCAAAAGAGAATACTGACTTCAGCTAGATTACTTCTGGGGAGCAAAAAGAACCAAGAGAGGGAGGGGCGCCTGGGTGGCTTAGTCGGTTAAGCGTCCGACTTTCGCTTGGGTCATGATCTCGCAGTTCGTGGGTTCGAGCCCCGCGTCAGGCTCTGTGCTGACAGCCAGCTCAGAGCCTGGAGCCTGTTTCAGATTCTGTGTCTCCCTCTCTCTCTGACCCTCCCCTGCTCACGCTGTCTCTCTCTCTCTCCTAAAAATAAAAAAATAAAAAAAAAAAGAACCAAGAGAGGGAGGCAAAACTGGCATACATGTTAAATTTTTGTCCCTGACACGTTTTCCATGTCACCAGAATGCAGACCTCCTATTAGATCAAACCTACATCCTTTAGATGAGTTTGTCAATCACAGCACAACTGACATTTTGTACCAGATCACTGTTTGTTTTTTTTTTTTGGGGGGGGGGAGGGCTGCCCTATGTATCGTAAGATCCTTACCAACACCCTGGCCTCTACCCATTCGCCAGTGGCACAAGCTCCAGTCGTGACAACCTAGGATGTCTCTCAACATTGCCAAATGACCGTGGGGAGAGCAAAATCACTCCTGGTTGAGAACCGCTGTGTTAAATAATACCAAGTGAGACTAATATAACTCTTCGTTGCACGAACTGGGTTCTGAAAGACTTCGTTTTATCAAATCAATAAAATCTAGGGTACTAAGCAGGTGTGATCTGCACAAACCAAATGCCAAGGAATCCCCGAGGAGGGTTCTCTCATTCCTCACCCTCCACTCTGTAACAGTATTCCTGTTTTATATCCAAACTTAGTCCCAAATCCATCAATGTCTTTTTTTAAATACCAGTTTATTAAAGGATATGATAAAAGATGCAAATCAAAGCCACATGGAGCAATGCATAGGGGAAGGAATGAGGAAAACACAAGGAGCCTTCATGCCCTCCCTCTCCATTTATACAACTCTCCCCAATGCCCAAGTGTTCACCACCCCAAAAGCTCTCACTGTCCCTTTCCATCTCTCCAGTGTCAATGGTGACACCAAATCGCAGCCACCTCTCGCCTCATCTTCTGCAAGGGGTCTCCCTGCTTTTCCTCTTGCCCCCTATAGGCATTACAATGTAGTCTTCACAGGGAAGCCATTTCTTGAAAACTTCTACCAGGCCATGTGACTTTCTACCAGAAAGCAGTCTGGTGCTTCCCATCACTGGTAACAACCACACTTTCTTCTATGGCCTGCAAGGCCCTACATGATGTGGGACCTGTTCCCTTACACCCTCTGCCAGCTCCCTCCACCCACAGGGACAGCCTTCCTATACCACAAACATGACATACACCTTCTTTTTGTTCCCTTGCCCTCTGTCCAGAGAGCTATTTCCCCAGGTAGTATTATCTATCAGATCTTTGCTTAAAAGTAACCTCTACAATAAAGGCTTACCTGACCATCCTACCCAAGTAGCTTCCAAGTCACTCTCGCTTAATAATACTACATCTGAGGGGTGCCTGGATGGCTCAGTCGGTTAAGCACCAGATTCTTGGTTTTGGAGCAGATCATAATCTCACAGTTTCATAAGTTCAGGCCCTGCAACAGGCTCTGCTCTGGCAGCACAGAGCCTGCCTGGGATTCTCAGTCTCCTCTCTCTCTCTTCCCTTCCCCCACTCATGCTATCTCTGCCTCTATAAAAATAGATACATAAATTTTATTTATTTTTTAAGTTTATTTTCAGAGAGAGAGACAGTGTGAGCAGGGGAGGGGTGGGGGGGAGACAGGGAGAGTCCCAAGCAGGTCCTGCACTGTCAGCGCAGAGCCTGACATGGGGCTTGATCTCACAAACCGTAAGATCATGACCTGGGCCGAAATCAAGAATTGGTTGTGTCACCCAGATACCCCGATAAATAAAAAATGTCAAAGATAACAATATTAATAACACACCTGAGCCACCTTTTTACATGTTTTACACGTGTGAACCCTGCCTTCCCCACATAAATGGTATGTCTATGAAAGCATGGACCGAATCTGATTAGCCATGCTTCCCTGAAACCTAGAAAGTGCCTGCCACATAATACATGCTCAATAAACGTGAAGAATTAATGAATGCTTTTGGCTCACAGACTAAATGTTATCTATTTAAAAGCCAAAAATGAATTCTTGCTTCTGAGACCAAAAGTCAGTCTCTCCTCAAATTTACCAGCATAGTGGGGCGCCTGGGTGGCTTAGTCAGTTGAGCGTCCGACTTTCGCTTAGGTCATGATCTCGCGGTTCGTGGGTTTGAGCCCCGCGTCGGGCTCTGTGCTGACTACCAGCTCAGAGCCTGGAGCCTATTTCAGAGTCTGTGTCTCCCTCTCTCTCTGACCCTTGCCTGCTCATGCTGTCTCTCTCTCTCCTAGAAATAAAAAAAAAAAAAAAAAAAAATTTACCAGTATAGTACACATGCAAATGACAAGGTAATGATAAAATACTCCTTCCTACAAGGAACTTTATTGTTTCTAAAAGGAACTTTCAGGTTTTCCAAAAGAAACTGAATAATACTCAAACCACAAGCAACAAACCTTAGGGGACTTGAGGCCATAGAATTTGAGGAAACCACACATAAGTTACAGCCTACAAGCTTCTAAAATAATTCCTATGTGCTAAACTGAAAATGGTCAAAACCCACAAATGCCAGAAACATAAAATGAAAAACAAAGACGGGACCTAACTCATAGAATCCTTACTACGGTGAGTAAACAGTTCTTCAATAACACTGTCTTACATTTATATCAAGCTCTAATTCATTTGTTCCTCACAGCACCTCTAAGGAATTGATGAGTCAATGCTACTGGCCATATAAAGCCTCATCAAAAAGCTTAACTGACTTGGTCAGAGACAACAGGAGTGTCAGAGTTAGAGCAAGGATTTTAGAGACAGACGCCTATGTTCAAATCTCCTGACACTTCCTGTAACTAGATCCTGGCAAGTTACTTCATCTCTGTGCTTCAGTGTCCTCACCTATAAATCCCAACGCTAGAGATGAAATGTTTGTGTCCTCCCAAAATTCATGTTGAAATCTAACCCCAAATTTGATGGTATCAGACGGTGGGGCTTTGGGGAGGTGATCAGGTCATGAAGTGGAGTCCCCCTAAGTAAGATTAGTGCCCTTATTAAAGAGATTCTAGAATTCCCTTCTACCATCTGTTGACACAGAGAAGATGGCTGTCTGTGAATCAGGAAGCTCGTCATCACCAGACACCAAATCTGCGGCCGGCATCTTGATCTTGGACTTCCCAGCCTCCAGAACTCCAAGAAATAAACTTCTGTTGTCTACGTGCTACCCCATGGAATATAATATAGAGGCATATGGTATTTTATCACATATAGCAGCCAAACTGACCACTACTCACTTCATAGGGCATGGTAGGCTGAAACTGCAGCCCCTATTCAAAGATACCCACATCTTAATCCCTGAAACCTGTGAATACGTCGATTTATGTGGCAAAAGGAACTTTAACGATATGACTGAATTAGAAACCTCAGGAAGAATGATGCTAGATTATCCAAGTGGGCCCAACATAATCAAAGTGTCTTTGTAAGAGGGAGGCAAGAGGGTCACAGACCCAGAAGGAGATATGACAACAGCAGACAGACAGAGAGAGGGGCTGGAAGATGGAACACGTCTGTCTTTGAAGCCACATGACGGGGCCATAAGCCAAAGAATATAGGAAGCCTCCTGAAGCTAGAAAAGACCAGGAAATACTCTCCTAAAGTCCCACAAGAAACACAGCTACACAGACCCATTTTATGACTTCTGACCTCCAAACTAGAAGAAAATAAATTCGTGTTTTAAGCCACTAAGTGTGTGGAAATTTGCTACAGCAGCAATAAGAAACTAATACATAGTTATAAACAGGATTAAATGAGCTCATGCACGTAAAGTGCTAAGAACAGTTCCAAACAGCCAGAGTCAGAGCTCTTTGCATTTAAGCTCTCAGGAGTCAAGAACAGAGCCCAGGGGACTCACTGAAGGACTTCAGAGGCTAAGAAAGCGAGGTTAGGAAATTCGGTAATATCTATCTAAATTTAAAAGTCATACATCACTTGACAAAGAGATTCCATTTCTAAAAAGATTCACACGGATGTTCAACATACCCTTGGTTTGTAATTACTCAAATATCCACTAGGAAATCCACTCAGCAACATAGTAGGCAGCCTTTAAATAATGAGGTAGACCTCAGCGTACTTACAAGATGTACTGATATACCTGCAAGATGTATCCTCTAATGAAAAACAATAAAAAGCTCGATGACAGAATAATAAGTATATTAGGTTCCATCTCTGTTTAAAATAAAAGCGATACATTCATATGTTCATAAGGACATCTCAAAAACTTCTAGAAGGGCATGTAGTTCACTGTTCATGGTGGTTGTTCCAGAAAGGAAACTAAGGGGATGGAACAGGAGGGGAAAACTCTTGCCGTCATATGCCTTTTTGTGTTATTTTTGGTTTTAACTACGGATGTGCAAGATACCCATTTTTTAGAAACTGAAGTGGAGATGTGACATGACCAACCTATCAGCAAGTATTTACGCACAGACAACGTGCCTCCCATTGTACATGATATAGGGCATAGGGCCCGGTCCTGCTCTCCAGGAGCTCACATTCTGGCTGAATTTATAATCTAGATTTGCATTAGACAATCAACTAATTTGGGATGATTTTGGGGACGTTCACCTAAGAAAACAGAACCACACATTCTCTCAAAGTATTTTTCCACTTGTGACTCAAAGAACAAATCACCATCTAAAAAAAATAAATTCTGTGTCTAATCTATTAGTCCCGCCAGGGCTGCTTGAAACCGTTAAGTCTTGGGAAGTGGTGAGTGTTGAAGAAGGAAGGAAAAGCAGGAGAAATCTTTACTAAAACACAATTACATACGTTACCCCAAGCTGCAAGAAAAAAGGTGGACAAATATCTCTGGGTAGTTGGATTTGTCTTCTTCATTACATTTTCCTAATTCTCTACTAAGGAACATGTATCAATGCCACAAAAAGAAAAAAAAATACACATCCTCCTCTCCTCAAAAAATATTCTTTTTGGCATCAACACAGTAATCATGACGGTTACTGGTTCATCCCAAGTCTTCCTCTCATCTTACAAAAGCAACGGCAAGCCAAAGAACGACCTTCCAAAGGCTGAACTGGTGGCAAAACCAACAAGAATCATCCAAGTCCAAGTGTTCCATTTATAAAATATTTAGTCCACACTGTTACCCAATTAGAGCATAACCATAATGAAGACATTATTGCTAACAAGGGAGGCAGAATGGGATCTGGGTCACTCTTCCATAACTCCATTAGTTCCCCTCAGTCCATAAAGAAGTCTGTGTTAGCAAAGTATTTAGCTGACAATGGAATCATGATGTAATGCATTTCCATAATCTTACCAAGGAGGAAAAAGACAGAGCTGAAAAATGTTCAGAGGGAAACTGGAAAGTTGTCAAACAGAAACTCATGTAGGTTCTCTCCAATCTGGGGACCTGAGGACACATCACTACAAGAAGTATGGAGTCGACGTACCACAAATACCCCATGACGCTGACAAAAACGACGAACTGGTCCTGGCCACTGCGTGCCAGGCCCTGTGATAGGGGCCCTTCCATTTCCATTCCTTAATCTCTTTGCATCTTCTCAACTGCTACTGTGAAGTACAAGTGAAACTGAGGCACGAAGCTGCAATAACTCTCCATGGTTACACAGCCACTGAGTGGTGACGCTCGGATGGAAGTCTAGCAGGCTTCACTCAAAAGTACGGACATCACACTGCCTCGCCTGGAAAGTATAAACGTTATACGCCCCCTTCCCGAGTCACCCCTGACTGTGACTCACCACCATTTCCCCAGCTTGCTCCTATCACACACTACCCCCACCCCAACTTGGAATCAAATCAAATATGCTCCAGTCCTTCTGTGATGGCAAGTGCCCTCGCTGGCTTTTCCTGATCAGTCTATACATGAAGAGGCCATCTGGACAGAATACTCTCCTTATCAGAGGCCACTTTTTGAAGACCCGCCTCTCTAAATGGAGATAGCAAGTTTTTGCGACTTACTGCCTTGCACTCCCAGGGGACCGCTGTCTCTTGCCCTGCACACGCAGCCCCTCATCATTCGCATTTATTCACAACTTGCCAAGTGCTCTCATTCAGAGAGCCGATCTAAGGAAGGTCTTCCTCATAATCACCCTAATAACAATAACAGTAACAGCTACCATATTCTGAGCGTTTATTATGCAACAGGCTTAACAAACACAGTGCCATTTCATCCTCACACCAACCCAAAGCAGGCACTGTCTCCAATTCACAGACAAGAAAACTAAGGCTCTGAGTAAAAGTAACTCAGCCCAAGGTGACACAACCGGTAAGTAACTCAAAGTGACGCCATGCCATTTGAGGCTTTCAGGGTCTCCCCCTTTAATGATTAAAAGGTGAGCTCTACTTGGACTTCCCTTTCGAGAGCTGCCTTCCCACAAGATATCTGCCCCACGACCACAGGAATCCCATGGGCTTCACCCGCAGGCTTACCTGAATTTCTTCATTTTCATCTACTAGGAGGAAACTCACAACCTTCTCGGTCATCTTCTTCCTCCTGGTCTCCTCATCCAGCTCTTCTTCTTCCGATAACCCCTGGACCTTAGCGACATGGTACACAGTAACGGGGTGTCTCCTTTTATTACCCCCAGAATGAGTCCTCTTCTGGCACTCCAGGCACAAGTTGATTTTACAGGTCTGGCACCTCACGGCCGCCCTCTGCCTCACACCTGGTGAATGCCCATTGGGGCCCTTGCAGGGATCGCAGTAAGGGATGTGGCCAGGCTTGAGTCTTATCCGCTCGTGGTTCCGCAGGCGCTCCTGCCGATGGAGCTCCTCCTCGCAGCGGAGACACTGCAGGCTACAGCACTCGTCACACTCAAAGACCGCCTCATCAGCCCCGCTGCAGGCGTAACTTTCCTGGCACATCAGCCCCGGATTCAGGCCCTTCTCTGATGGGCAAGTCTGGGCACTCATACTCGGATCGGTAAGGAAATCACCCACAATGTCACAGTCACTGGGCTTTCCCCAGGAGTAAAGACCAAGGCTTTGAGTCTGAAGCCTGCACAGAACTTTCACAGGGTTCTGCACACCTTTAAAAAAAAAAATCTTCAGGGTCCTATAAGAATTCTTCACACGCTCACTGTATCAGCAGCAAAAAGCTGATTTGGTTTGATGGTTTTATCCTGTTTTATGGTTTTATTGTTTGATGGTTTTATCCTCTGTAAAGTGCAAGCAAAGTTGTGGTCAAATGAACCTGAAAGGATCTCTTATGGCTATCTGAGAGAGATCAGATGAGTTCAATGAGGTGGGCTCATCGGTTGGGCCTCGGGCCACAAGGGTTTGGTAGTGACAGAGAGTGGTCAGGAGCTTTGCAATATAATCCAACCTCAAGTCGATATTTCAGGGGATACCTAGAATAGAGGAAGGAAAAGGATTTCACTAATCTAAAAACAGAAGTGCATCCAAAAAACAAAAAAACAATTGTGATCAAATAAGAAGCCAAAACTCCTACGAGAAATCTCATTCTCGCCTGGAACACTTATACGGGCTCATTCTGATCCTAGAAATTTCATCTCAAAACCACAGGCAACGCTCCCCCTTTGGAAAACAGCCACTATCCCCAGGCCCAAGGCACTTCCGAGACTTTGCCGCTTTAATTCACAGACTGAAATCCTCTGTTCGTCCAGTTATTAAATTCAGAATCAACATCATTAAGCACAAAGTTCTTGGAGGGACAACCCTCTGCAGTGTCCCAACCTGCAGCACACAGTCCTGAGGTGAGTAAAGAGGCCTGTAAAAAGCTAAAGAAATGATAACGGAGACTTTGGCTCCATCAATGTCTTTGGCAGATCTAGTTAGGTTGTTTCAACTCTAGATAGATGTCTATTGAGGACCGTAAGCCTGGACACAAAAGTCACCATGTCATATTTAAAAACACTAAAACACAATTATTGTACTTCCCTTTGTCCCTTCTCTAACTGCAAAAAAAAAAAAAAAAAAAAAGGGAGCAACAGGAGACAGAATGCCTCCTCTACCGGCCACTGCAAAGCCAGGCCTGCAGTGAGTTAAAACAAATAATTTTTCTCTTTGTCACTCAAAAACTAACTTAAAAATAACTTCGAAAAGAAAAAAGAAGAAGAAAGGATAACTGGGGCAGGGAAGAGGCTTTTGTCACTTCCACAATTACATTCTAAAGCCCCCTTTAGCCTTGACCTCCATTCTAATGCACCAGCGAAACGTAAAGCTCTCTCCTTAAAAATATTCACTCCACCCTCTAGTAATCAATCTATCAATCTTATTTTTAGATAAACAAGGAAGGAGAAGAGAGTGACTAGGAGACATTATTTACACCCTAACGTTAGGCAGAGCCAACCAGCTCCCACAACGGAAACAAATATCAAAATCTGTCAGAGAAATTTAGAGAAATATAAAATCAACCTTCAAAAGAACACCTCACCGCCGGACCAGCCGGCCAAGCAAACAATCTGCCCACTCGGGCCCCCACCTCGACACCTCTCTCGAGCGGGGGATTCCTCACCCTTCCTTCCTCCTGGGCAACACCACCACAACCCGAGGGGCAGGAGCAGAGTCTAAACAAAGAAGGTCCCCCAAAATCCCCCTTCCACGCTAGCAGAGGCCAGAGCCGAATCCATTGTTTATACCCCCCCCCCCCCCCCCCCCCCGCCCCCGCCCCCCCCCCCCCCCCGGGGGCAGCCGGAGCTCCGGACTATCGTTCACCCGGCGCAGGGCCGTGCCCTTCCCTCCCCGCCGCGCCTGCCCGGGGATCCCACCACGGAACAGTTCGGCAGCGGCGAGGCGGCGTCGGGGGACCGCGGTACGCCGGCGGGGGCTGTTCCTCAGGGCACCGGTGGATCCATCCTCATCTCCATCTCCGCCCCCCTCCTCCTTCGCTGCCTCCCGGGCTTCCTCCTCTCCTGTTGTCAGTTGGGATCAGCTGATCGGAGTGAACTTCTCCCAGCTCCGACTAACAGGAAGGCGTGAGCAGTGCAGCCCAGGGAGGGACGAACGGGAGGGGGAGGAGTCCGAGGCCGGCGAGGGCGGAGAAGGGCGCGCACAGCTTTCTGGGAAGCGTAGTTCCGCGGACGTGTGTCCTCCCCCACGTCCCGGAAGAGAAGGCTCTGAATGACTACAACTCCCAATACCAAACAGATTGCTCTTGTGAGGAGGCGGTGAAGACAGGCCGTCGAGCATTTCGGGACTTGGAGTTTTTGCATTGACTGCGGTGTTCGAAGGTTTCAGCGCGTTGTTTTGCGTAGTGGCCTGAGAAAGAACGGCGCTAAATTAGATGACTGATGTAATGTGTTGTATAGTTGAGGCAAACAATTCGATCTCAAGTAACCTGTGTTGTACACCATTCCTTCAAAAACGTGTAAAAACAAGCAGTCGCCTCTTACCTAATTTCACCTTGCACAAATGAGAAGACCGGAAAGAATTGATAAAAGAATATAAGTACTCTTGGAGTTTTGTTTTCCCTGTATGAGTATTCTTCAAGCCAAATATTATTTATTTTTCTTACCTTTTACTCTTTTTTTTTGACGTTTTCTTACATAGTTTTAGAACTTCTGAATTTTATATCATCTTTAAGCCAGACAGGGTACATTTTCAGACAAGCTTTGCGGACTACAGTGCAGGCTAATGGTTAACATTGTTATGTGGCTTTTATAGAAAGCCATATATTTGTTTAGTACTTTCACTTTTGGGTTTGTTTGTTTCTTTCTCCCCCGCCCCCCTCCCCCCACCCCCCCAGCCCCGTTTGTTTCTTGGAACAACACTGAAAGAAAGACTGATATAATGAAATGGGCACTGGTCTGAGATGCAGAAAACCGCACGCTTGTTCTAGAAAGCTCCTGGCTAAGTCATTCAACCTCTCCATGAAATGAAGCAATTGCTCTGGATCAATTCTGAAGGCTCTGCCAATTCTAACATTCTATGAGTCTACCTTGATAATTGTTAACTGGGTAGAGGAAACTAAGGTTAAATGACTTGCCAAGTTACACAGCAAATTATTGACAAAGCTGGGACAAGAATCCATCTCCTGACTTAGTCACTTACTCTTAAATTTAAGGGACATAATTAGAACAATAGTAAAAACAATCTGTATAATAATGAGTGAGCCACATGTGAGGGTTATATTGCTAAAAATTATGTTTTCAAGATTGGGCAGATTGCCAACAATTGGACTAACTGCACAACATGACAGAATTTTTTTTCCTATGTCCTATTACAAACCAGGATATTAAGATATTAAGAATTAGGGCCTGGATGGCTCAGTTGGTTAAGCGTCTGACCAGCTCAGGTCATGATCTCGTCGTCTGTGAGTTCGAGCCCCGTGTTGGGCTCTGTGCTGATAGCTCAGAGCCTGGAGTGTGCTTGAAATTCTGTGTCTCCCTCTCTCTGTCCCCTCCACCCACCCCACTCCCTGCTTGCTCTCTGTCTCTCTCTCAAAAATAATAAACATTAAAAAAAAAGAATTAGGAAAAGAAGGATTTTAGTAAGTTAAGAGAATAGGTCTTGAGCTAGGCTCTTAAAAATTCCCTAGAGGGTTTTGTTCCTAAGATTGACATTGTAATTTTTTGATAAGCTTAATATTTTGTTTTATACTCCTAATTATAAAATGAGGATGGG
Organism: Hyaena hyaena; assembly: GCF_003009895.1. Taxonomy (NCBI): domain Eukaryota; kingdom Metazoa; phylum Chordata; class Mammalia; order Carnivora; family Hyaenidae; genus Hyaena; species Hyaena hyaena. The sequence continues at coordinate 554,580 of NW_024081483.1, forward strand.
GCACCTGGGTGGCTCAGTTGGTTGAGCTTCCAATTTCAACTCAGGTCATGATCTCACTGGCCATGGGTTTGAGCTCCACATCAGGTTCGCTGCTGTCAGCCTGTCGGCACAGAGCCTGCTTCTGATCCTATGTCCCCCTCTCTCTGCCCCTCACCCACTTATGTTCTCCCAAAAATAAATATTAAAATAATAATAATAAAAAACAAAATGAGGATATATCCTGGGAGCAAAATGGTACTTAATCCCTCTTGAAGCCAAGGATACCTATTTTAAAGTTTATTTATCATTTATTTATTTTTCAGAGAGAGGGCCTAAGCGTGATTGGGGGGTGGGGGTGGCACAGAAAGAGGAAGACAGAGGATCTGAAGCAGATTCTGTGATGTGGGGCTCCAGCCGAAATCAAGAGTCGGCCACTTAACTGACTGAACCACGCAGGTGCCCCTAAAGTTTATTTTTTAAGCTGTAATAAGCACCCCTGAATCTGTGGAAAATCGTTGCCTCCAAAGAGTATAACTAAGGTGAGGTAAAAATGAAGATTTTATTTGAACACATTTGGAGGTGCCTGGGTGGCTCAGTCTGCAAGAGACCAACTTCAGCTCAGGTCATGATCTCATGGTTTGTGAGTTTGAGCCCCTCATCAGACTCTGCTATTGGCACCAAACCTGCTTCAGATCCTCTGTCTTCCTCTCTCTTTACTCCTTCCTGCCCTGCTCTCTCTCAAATAAAAGTAAAAAAACATACACATTTGTACTTTTTTTTAGATTTTATTTTCTTTTAATTTTTTTAAATGTTTATTTATTTTTGAGACAGAGAGAGAGACAGAGCCCAACCAGGGAAGAGGCAGAAAGAGGGAGACACTGAATCTGAAGCAGGCTCCAGGCTCTGAGCTGCCAGCACAGAGCCCAACGCAGGGCTCAAATTCATGAACTGTGAGACCAGATCATGGCCTGATCTGAGATCAAGAGTTGGATGCTTAACCAACTGAGCCACCCAGGCACCCCTAGGAGGGATCACTTTAAGTTGTATTCGCTGCTTGGTTTTGTTTTGTATTTTTAAGATTATTTAATTTTGAGAGAGAGAGAGAGAGAGAGAGCGCATGAGTGAGGAAAAGGCAGAGAGAGAGGGAGATACAGAATCTAAAGCAGGATCCAGGCTCTGAGCTGTCAACACAGAGCCCAACTGATGCAGGGCTTGAACCCACAAACTGGGAGATCATGACCTGAGCTGAAGTCAGCTTAAGCTCAGACACTTAACTGACTGAGCCACCCAGGCACCACTGTTTGGAAATTTTTAAAACCACCAAGAGAGGTGTATTGGATTAAGTATCCCTGAGAGGGCTCTCTTAGGGGTCCAATGCCCCCTCTACAACTCCTCTCAATCTCCTTCCAAGGCAAGGGGGTCTATTTGTTTACAATTTACCCTTACACTGAAACTGTAGCCCTTTGAGTCCCCAGCTTTAGACTTCCACTCCCACCAGGCCCTGGGCTTTATCTTCTGTCCCAAAGGCTTAGAAAAAAACAAGCTTAGGGGCACCTGGGTGGCTCAGTTGCTTAAGCGTCCGCCTTCAGCTCACGTCATGATCTCACGGCTTGTGGGTTCAAGCCCCACGTCAGGCTCTGAGCTGACAGCTAGCTCAGAGCCTGGAGCCTGTTTCAGATTCTGTGTCTCCCCCTCTCTGATCCTCCCCTGTTCACGCTGTCTCTCTCTCTCTCAGAAATAAATAAAACATTACAATTTAAAAAAAAAAAAAACAAGCTTAAGTGCCAATTAAGGAACATGCCCCAGGGTAAAAGTGACATCATTGTTCTACCTACCCTCTAGGTCCTGCCTTCATCTAGATTTTAGTCTGATAATTACATATCTTGTTGACTCTTCAATATTTTACCAACATTTTTTGTTGTTTTCAGCAGGGTGAACTGTTTGCCGTTTTCTGAGCCATATTACAAAAAAGGAACAATCAAGCTAGTGGTTAGCTCAGAGAGGGAACTATTATGATCAGGGTACATGGACTTCTGGGTATTGGCAGTGTTCAGCTCTTAACCTGGGTGGTGGCTGCACCAGTCTTCACTTGATAAACTTGCTTTAGATAAATGGGTCTTTTGCATTCTTTTTTTTTTTAAATGTTTATTTATTTTTAAGAGATGGGTGGGGAGGGCCAGGGAGAGAGGGAGACAGAGGCTCGGAAGTGTGATCTGTGCTGACAGCAGAGAACCTGACAGGGGGCTCAAACTCACAAACCATGAGATCATGACCTCAGCTTAAGTCGATTGTTTAACAGACCGAGCCACCTAGCCTCCCCATGTCTTTTGCATTCTTCCATCTGTGTGATATCTTTCTCTCTTCATAAAAGATAAAATGTCTAAATTTTAATTAGAGAAAAAAGTAAAGTAAAAGGTAACATAAAAGTAAGTTCTACAAGGTAAGCAAACCAAGCTCTTGGACTTAATAGATTAATTTCCTGAAGTCATTTAAGGTAGCATTTTAGGGGCACCTGGGTGGTTCAGTCAGTTGAGCATCCAACTTGGCTCAAGCTATGATCTCATGGTTCATGAGTTCAAGCCCTACATCAGGCTCACTGCTATCAACACAGAGCCCCTGCTTTGGCTCTTCTGCCCCTCCCCTGTTCACACTGTTTCTCAAAAATAAAACAAACATTAAAAAAAAGAATAATAACATTTAAAGATCTCAGCAGGTGGCACCTAGCTGCTGGCTCAGTTGGTAGAGCATGTGACTCTTGTTCTTGGAGTTGTGAGTCTGAGCCCTACATTGGGGATAGAGATTACATTGAATAAAAATCTTAATAATATTTAACCATAGCAGAAAATACAAAACAAGTAGAAGACAGGTTTCTAGTCTGTGCCCTTAAACTTCCTCCTTAAAGGGAGACCATAATATAAACAAACAGATACACACACAACTGATCTTTAGCTATTAAAATATACACTTCTGGGGGCACCTGGGTGGCTCAATCAGTTAAGCATCTGACTTTGGCTCAGGTCATGATCTCACGAATTGTGGGTTCAAGCCCTGAGTCAGGCTCTGTGCTGATAGCTGAGAGCCTGGAGCCTGCTTCATATCTGTGTCTCCCTCTCTCTCTGACCCTCCCCTGCTCAAGCCCTGGCTCTCTCTCTCAGAAATAAATTAAAAAATTAAATTAAATTCTAAAATAAATAAAATAAAATATACATTTCTGGGGTGCCTGGGTGATTCAGTAGATTAAATGTCTGACTCTTGGTTTCAGCTCAAGTCATATTCTCACAGTTTGTGAGTTCAAGCCCTGCATCAGGCTCTGTGCTAACAGCTCAGATCCTGCTTAGGATTCTCTCTAAATAAATAAATAAATAAATACTTTAAAAAATAAAATAAACTGCACATTTCTAAGTGGCTACATCAAGGTATTCAATGTGGATTAGGAAAAGTCGACTTCCCAGATAGTGCTAAGAGATGACATTCATTTCCTTAGTAAATCTGCCAGAGCCCAAATCCAACCTTCAGCCTTATACATACAGAATTTTTATTTTATCACCCACCAAGAGTGAATCTCTCTCTCTCTGGGGTAGATACACACTAAACAATCTTACAGATTGAGAATGCCAATCCAATAGTTTACAATGAGATATTACTGTTACTCAGACTGGAAAGCTGAGTAACAGCACATTTGTTCCTATGATAATAGTTCCCGTGACAATAGTGCTACGGAGAAGCCTGCTGAAAAGGTGCTTGGTGAGTATGGAATCAGAACAAAAGAGGGGCGCCTGGGTAGCTTAGTCGGTTAAGAGTCCGACTTTCGCTTGGGTCATGATCTCGCGGTTCATGGGTTTGAGCCCCGCGTCGGGCTCTGTGCTGACTGCCAGCTCAGAGCCTGGAGCCTATTTCAGAATCTGTATCTCCCTCTCTCTCTGACCTTCCCCTGCTCACGCTGTCTCTCTGTCTCTCCTAGAAATAAATTAAAAAAATATTTAAAAAAAAGAACAAAAGAACAAAAGAAAAGTGGTCAGATTAATTGAATGGTTATGACAAAAGGCTAACAGGTACAGACCTCTTATTAGAGATGGTCTTGCTCAGGGAACTAGAGACCAAATTCTAAAGTTACCTTTCTCCTTGACATTATGTGGCTACCCACCAAGACAGAACTCAGAAAGTCACTCTGTATTTAAGAAGAAAGTTAATTGATTGAACAGCTACTAGGTATTTTAGACCTGTTGAGAAGTTTGGAACATAAGGCTCAGAAACTGGCCAAGAACAAGGGAAGTAGTTAGCAGGAATTACAAACAACCGAGTTCTCACCATGGGAGGCCAGGGCATGATGCCATCGTTAGTATTGCCTCCACTGAATACCTCTTCCATCTCACTCTCTATGGCACTGCCCCCACTGCACTCTGGATGACAGCAATGGTGATACGCAGAATAATGTAAAATATGTCCACATCCTAATCCTCAGAACCTATAGATATGTTACATTATATGGTGAAAGGGACTTTGCACATGTGACTAAAGTTAAGGATCTTGATATGGGAAGAGCATCTTGGGTTATGCAGGTGGGCCTGATCTAATCACAGAGCAGGCAACTTTTCCTAGCTGTAGTCCTAGACAGATGTCCTAGACAGATGTGATGCCAGAAACAGAGTTTCTGGCTTTGAAAATGGAGAAAGGGAACCAAGAGCCAGGGAATCCTGGGGGGGGGGGGGGGGGGGGGGCGTGTGGAGGGGATCAACGGCTAGAGGCTGGAAAGCTCAGGGAAGCAGATTAGTCCCTACAGACTCAGTAAGGAACAGTCTTGCCAACACCTTGATTTTACTCCAGTAAACTTATATCCAACTTCTGATAAACTATAAAACTATAGAGGTGGCTCTTCCTGTCCATGGGTCCTGTCCCCTTGGTTTAAAACACCTTAAAAAAAAAAAAAGTATAATGTATAATAGCATAAAAAGTCTATGTTGTTTTAAGCCATTAAATGTGTGGTAATTTGTTACAGCAGCAACAGAAAATGAATACAACAGTGTTGTGGTGAATGATTTCTAACCTTTTCTGCATTTTTATTCAGAATCTCTCTCAAGATTAAAAATCCTGGGCAGGAGAATCTAATGTAACACATAGATCACATACCTACGGCATGGATATAAGCAAAGTGGAAAGAGGGAGAATCTCTTCTCCTGAATTCCAGAATGAGAGGCATGACATGGGAAGATATGATTACTCCAAAATACAAAGGGAGGTTAGATATTAGACCATAAAATAACAAATTAGTGGCAATGCTGCATTTTGCCAAGAGCACCTTTCTTATCAATACCTAAATGGCACAGCTTACTCCACTTCTGTCTTTTCTTATAAATGATAATATATTACATTAGATTGTATTTAAGTCCTGCCAACATATGATCTGCATCTTTCTTCCATTAGTTAAGAGAGAAGTCACAAATCGAACTGCCTAATCAATAAAAGAAAAGTACTGGCTCACATACTCAACAATCTGGGCAATTACACTTTCAGCAAAAGCCTAACCTGGGAATCAAATAACACGCTCAGGACCTTGTTCTCCTCTCCACTTCTCAGCTTTGGACATGCACTCAATCAATTTTTTACAAAAGTGCAAACTTAATTCAACACAGGAAGGATACTAGAGGAAGGAAGGTGTTGGAATAATTGGACAAGAAGTAGGCAAAGAATAAACTTCAACTTGAACCTCATGTATAATTACACAAAAATTAATTCAAAACTGTGCGAGTCTGGCTCGCTCAGTGGGAAGAGTATGTGACTCTTTTTTTTTTTAATCTTTTTTAATGTTTTATTTATGTTTGAGAGACAGAGAGACAGAGCACGAGCAGGGGAGGGGCAGAGAGAGAGGGAGACACAGAATCTGAGTCAGGCTCCAGGCTCTGAGCGGTCAGCACAGAACCCAATGTGGGGCTCAAACTCACAAACAGTGAGATCATGACCTGAGTCAAAATTGGACATTCAACCAATCAACTGAGCCACCCAGGTGCCCCCCTCCCCTTTTTTAATGCAACTCTTGATCTCAGGGTTGTAAATTTGAGCCCCACGTTGGGTGTAGAGATTATTTAAAAATAAACCTTTAAAAAATTAATTCAAAACTGATCATAGACTTAAAGGTAAGAGGCAAAACTACTTTTAGAAGAAGACACAAGAAAATCCAGGACCTAGGCTGGGTGAAGAGTTCTCGGGCATGATACCAAAAACACAAGTCATGAAAGAAAAAACTTATATAAAAGAAAAAGACCTCATCAAATGAAAGTTTTTTCTTTGTGAGAAAATAAACTAAAAATATGGTCCAAAGTTGTATTCAACACAAGAATTCAGGCAGTATTCAAATATTGCTGGTTATTTTAACTACTGAGGCTAAAACAATGATGTCATTTGGACCTGCAGAATGCGCAGCTTTATGGAAACTCTAGCAGGTAGAGAAGGCAAAATCGATAACCTTCGAAAGTAACTTCTCAGTGAATAATTACTTTCTCTTTCTCTGAAAATTGCCACATTGACTCACAGAGGTGGGTCCTGACTGATAACATTTGTATTCTATCAGCTACTCCCTAGTTGGGCCAGTCAGACCCTCTGCCTGGGGAATTTGGAATTGACATCCAAAAACAATGAACAGAGTGGACATTTGCTGCTGAGAGTGTCCTCTAAATGTAATCTCTTTCCTATGTTTGGAAACATAACTAGTATATAAGTGTCAACGAGACATTCGTTCAACCAATGGGCTGACCAAGGACCATAAGCCTGGAGCAATGGCAAAACAAAACTAAATAAATAAAAGGAACAGTTTGGAATTCAGAATGAGACTTCTTTTTTGTTCTGATGTTTATTTATTTTTGAGAGAGAGAGAGAGAGACAGAGAGACATAGCATGAGCAGGGGAGGGGCAGAGAGAGGGAGACACAGAATCCAAAGCAGGCTCTAAGCTCTAAACTGTCAGCACAGACTTCTATTTTTAAGAGTATGCCTGACTTGATATTCTAAAAATGCTTATGTAGAAGAATATTCAGATATTGGATAAACTACACAAATAGACATTTACATGCATTACTGGGATGCTTGGGTGGCTCAGTCAGTTGAGTGACTCTTGCTTTCAGCTCAGGTCATGATCCCAGGGTCATGGGATCAAGCCCTGCACTGGGCTTCATGCTGAGTATGAAGCCTACTTGAGATTCTCTTCTCTCTCTCCCTCTCTTTTTCCCCTCTCTCTCTCTCCCTTTGCCCCTCTCCCTTGCTTGTGGTCTCTATTTCTCTCTTAAAAAAAAAAAAAAACTTAAAAAATGCACTGCTAAACTGGCAAGAAAATAAAAGGAATCACCAAGTGTTAAAAAAAAATTTTTTTTTTTTAAAAAGGAAAGTATAAAATCCTGAAGTGGTAAGTTTGTGGGGAAGCCTCAGGGGCCTATCCTAGAGTCATGATAATTAATAATTATGTAGGAGAATAGGAGACTAAGTCTTGGGTAATAAAAGAGAGCCCTTGAAGAACAGAGCTTGGAGAGGGTCATGGGAGGCTCAGTGGGTTAAGCATCTGACTCAGCTCAAGTCATGGCCTCGCAGTCCGTGGGTTCGGGCCCCACATCGGGTTCTGTGCTGACAGCTCAGAGCCTGGAGCCTGCTTTGGATTCTGTGTCTCCCCCTCTCTCTGACCCTCCCCTGCTCATGCTCTCTGTCTCTGTCTCTGTCTCTGTCTTTCAGAAATAAAACAAAAACAAAAACAAACAAACAAAAAAAGAACAGAGCTTGGAGGCTCAACAGGCTGAGTGAAAGGTAAGCTAGAAAAAAATGTGCCTTCCAGCAAAGGGATCAGAAAAGAAATCTGTCTTAGTGTTTGTGACTCCATGTAGACTATACTAGAATAATGATAATGCTACTGATAATAATGGTGATAATAATAGTCTTTACTGGGGTGCCTGGGTGGCTCAGTTGGTTAGGCATCTGACTTTGGCTCAGGTAATGATCTCATGGTTCGTGGGTTCAAGCCCTGTGTCGGGCTCTGTGCTGACAGCTCAGAGCCTGGAGCCTGCTTCGGATTCTGTGTCTCCCTCTCTCTCTTCCCCTCCCCCTCTCATGCTCTATCTCTCTCTGTCTCAAAAATAAACAACTATTTAAAATTTTTAAAAAAATGGTCTTTACTGAGAATGTGTAAACATAGTTTTACCCTCATGAGGGTCTGAGTTTGAACTGAAGTGATCTCATGCTGGTAGTGCACTGTGGCACATAGCAAGTAGAAATAAAAACCCGCTCTGGAAGAATCTTCAACCCAGGCAACTTAGTTTTGTCTTAGATAAAACTTAGGCTAAATATGAACTCAGAAATAAGCCCCATTAATAAGAATCTGCAAAAAAATGAGGTATTTTTATCTCTGAGATTATAATTATCAAATGTATTGATTATATAGAGAAAAATATAAATCGTTTGATAAAAATAGCAAGAAACCATAAAAAAATAATGAGGCAGAACTAGGGAGAAAATACATAACTAGTCTTAAAAAGTCAGTGGGATTCTGCTTTTGGCCATGATGGAATAACGAGAAGCAGATCTGCCCTCCCACATTAAGCAGCTAGGAAACTAGACAAGATATATGAAATAATGATTTTGAGACAAAATTAATTAATCTATGAAAAAAAAAGAACAAGTGAGGTGAGCCATACAATTTCCAATAGCCACAGTGTTACAACCTGAAGAGAGTTATCAGGTACAGTGCTGGGAGGGAGAACCTAAGCCAAGCTGAGCAGTTTCACTTAAAGAGACAGAGTTCAGGGGCACCTGGGTGGCTCAGTCTGTCAAGCGTCCAACTTTGGCTCAGGTCATGATCTCACAGTTTGTGGGTTCGAGCCCCGCGTCGGGCTCTGTGCTGACTGCCAGCTCAGAGCCTGGAGCCTGTTTCAGATTCTGTACCTCCCTCTCTCTCTGAGCCTCCCTGCTCACACTGTCTCTCTCTCTCTCCCTCTCAGAAATAAATAAAACATTTTAAAAAAATGAAACCGAGTTCAGAGGATGGAGAGATGAGAAGAACTAGAATATATAGGAGAAAATACAAAGGAAAAGAGATTTTCAAAGAAAACTCAGATCTATAGATCCATTAAGTGGAATTTTAGTTTAAAACTTTCCCAGAAACTAACAATAGAACTCCCCTATGACCCAGCAATAGCACTGCTAGGAATTTACCCAAGGGATACAGAAATGCTGAGGCATAGGAGCACATGTACCCCAATGTTCATAGCAGCACTCTCCACGATAGCCAAAACATGGAAAGGGCCTAAGTGTCCATCAACAGACGAATGGATCAAGAGGATGTGGTTTATCTATACCATGGAATACTACATGGCAATGAGAAACAATGAAATCTGGCCATGTGTAGCAACATGGATGGACCTTGAGGGTGTTATGCTGAGCGAAATGAGTCAGGCAGAGAAGGACAAATACCATATGTTTGCACGTATAGGAGGATGAGGAGGAACTTAACTGAGGAACGAGGGGGAGAAGAAGGGCGGAAATGGTGGGGGAAAGGGAGAGAGGCAAACCATGAGAGACTCTTGAATGCTGACAAAAACTGAGGACTGATGGATGTGGGGGGGAGGGGGGATGGGCATGGAGGAGGGCACTTGTGGGGATGAGAACTGGGTGTTATGTGGAAACTAATTTGACAATAAACTATTTGTAAAAAAAAAAAAAAAAAAACTTTCCCAGAAAGACAATCCCAATCTCAGGTGACTTAGAAAAAAAAATTTTTTTATGCTTATCTATTTTTGAGAGGGAGACAGAGCATGAATGGATGAGGGACAGAGAAAGAGGGAGACACAGAATCCAAAGCAGGATCCAAGCTCCGAACTGTCTGCACAAAGCCCGATACCTGGCTCAAACTCACGACCATGTGATCATAACCCAAGTGGAAGTCAGACACTTAACCAACTGAGCCATACAGGCCTCCCCACCTACCTCCTTCCCCCTCTCCCCCCCTCCCCGCATCCCAGATGATTTACTGGTGAATTCTATTAAACACTTTACAGAGGTACCTGGATGGCTCAGTCAGTCGAGCATCCAGGTCTTAATTTCCAGCTGGGGTCATGATCTGAAGGTCCTGGAATCTAGCCTCATTGGGATTCGCACTGAGCATGGAGCTGCTTGGGATTCTCTCTATCCCCCTCTCTGCTCCTCTACCCTACTCGTGTGCTCTTTCTCTTTCTCTAAACAAAACAAAACAAAACAAAACATTTATGGAAGAGACAATATAATTCTACATAAATTCTTCCAGAAAACATAAAGGGAGGGAACACTTTCCAACTTATTTTATTGAGGTATAATCGGCATATAACATTATATTTGTGTCAGGTGTTTGTATGCATTGTGAAATGAGTGCCACATTAAGCGTAGTTAACATCTGTCACCATCTGTAGTTATAAAACTTTTTTTCTTGTGATGAGAAATTTTAAGATTTACTCTTAGTGACTTTCAAATATGCAATACAGTATTTTAAAAAAATATTTGAAGTTTATTTATTTTGAGAGACAGAGAGAGCATGAGCAGGGGAGGAAAAGAGAGAGAGGGAGAGATCAAGAGAATTCTAAGCAGGTTCCACACTGTCAGCGCTAAGCTGGATAAGGGGCTCAAACTCACAAACCGTGAGATCGTGACTTAAGACAAAACCAGGAATCAAATCAGATGCTTAACCTACTGAGACAGCCAGGCACCCTTGCAATACAGTATTATTAACTATAGTTATTATATAGTACATGACACCCACATGACTTATTTATTTTATAGCTGGAAGTTGCTTTTTTTTAAAAATTAGGTTTCACACCTGACATGGAGACCTGGCATGGGGCCTCCATACTCATACCCCTGAGATCAAGACCTGAGCTAAGACTAAGAATCAGAGGCTTAACCGACTAAGCCACCCAGGCACCCCTGTAACTGGAAGTTTGTACCTTTTGACTTCCGTCACCCATTTTACACACACCGCCCTTCCCTCAGGCAACCACCGATCTTTTCTCTGTATCAGTTTTGTTTGTTTCTTTGTTTTTTTTTTTTTTAGATTCCACATAAAAGTGGAATCATACAGTACTTTTATTTCACTTAGCATAATGCCCTCAAGGTCCATCCATATTGTTGCCAATGGCAAGATTTCATTCTGTTTTATGAGTGAATAATACTCCATTTGTATATATACCACATTTACTTTATCATTCATCCGTTAATGAGCATTTAGGTTGTTTCCATATATTGGCTATAGTAAATAATGCTGCAATGAACATAGGGGTGCATTTATCTTTTCAAGTTAGTTTTTTTCCTTTAATAAAACTTATTTAAGTTTATTTATTTTTGAGAAAGCATGAGCAGGGGAGGGGCAGAGAAAGAGAGAGAGGGAGGGAAAGACAGACAGAGAGAGAGTGAGAGAGAGAGAGAGAGAGAGAGAATCCCAAGCAGGCTCCTCACTGTCAGCACAGAGGCTGATGTGGGGCTCAAACCCACTAATCAAGAGATCATGACCTGAGCAGAAACCAAGAGTCAGACACTTAACCAACTGAGCCACCCAGGCTCCCCTCAAGTTTGTGGGGAGTTTTTTTCTTCTTCAGATAAATACCCAGAAGTGGAATCGCTGGATCATATGGTAGTTTTATTTTTAATTTGAGGGGAACCTCCATACTGTTTTCTGTAGTAACTGTATCAATTTACATTCCCAACAAACAGAGCCCAAGGGCTCCCTTTTTTTCCAGATCTTCACCACCACTTGATATATCTTGTCTTTTTTATAATAACCATTCTGACAGGTGTGAGAGGATATCTCTTTGAAGTTTTGATTTGCATTTCCCTGATTATTAGTATTATTGAGCACCTTTTTTATGTACCTCTTGGCCAACTGTATGAAACTAATATTCCATTTTGCTATCAAGTTGTATGAGTTCTTTACATGTTTTGGAATTAACCCCTTATCAAATATGTGATTTGCAAATATTTTGTCCCATTCAGTGGTTGCCCTTTCATTTTGTTGAAGGTTTTCTTTGCTGTGCAGAAACTTTTTAGTTTGATGGAGTCCCATTTGTTTATTTTTGCTTTTGGTGTCAGACCCCCAAAAATTGTCATTAAGACCGGTGTCAAGCTTACCACCTATATTTTTTTCTAGGAGTTTTATGGTTTCAGGAGAAAAAAAATCCATTTACAATAGCATCAAAAAGAATAAACTACTTAGGAATAAAGTTAACCAAGGAGATGCAAGACTTGTATGCTGAAAACTATAAAACATTATTAAAAGAAATTTTAAAAGACATGGATGCCTGGGTGGCTCAGTTAGTTCATCATCCACCTCTTGATTTCAACTCAAGTAATGATCCCAGGGTCATGGGTTCAAGCCCCAGTCTTACACAGGGCTCCACACTGACAGTTGACAGCGTGGAGCATGCTTGAGATTCTCTCTCTCACTCTCTCTCTTCCTCTCCCCTGCTCATGCTCTCTCTCACTCCCTCTCCCTTGCTCTTTCTCAAAATAAGTTTTAAAAAACTGTAAAAAGAAAAGTTTAAAAAAAGAGAATATAGAAAGTCAAACGGGGACACTTGGGTGGCTCCGTTGGTTGAATGTCTGATTTTTGATTTTGGCTCAGGTTCATGATCTGATGGCTCATGGGTTCAAGCCCTGAGTTGGGCTCAGTGCTGGGCATGGAGTCTGCCTAAGATTCTCTCTCTCCCTCTCCTTCTGCCCCTCCCCTCTATGCATGCATGTGTGCACACCCTCTCTCACAAAAATAAATAAATAAATAAATAAAACAAAATCTTAAATCTTTCTCAAAAAAAGTCTTAAGAAAAGAAAGAAATATAGATCAATGGAATAGAATGAGAGTCCATAATTAAACCATCTATTTATAGTCAGTTGATTTTTTTTAAAGATGTTTATTTATTTATTTTTGAAACAGATAATGAGCAGGGAGGAGCAGAGAAAGAATCCCGAGAATCCCAAAAGAATAGACCCTATGAACCATGAGATCATGACCTGAGCCAAAATCAAAAGTCTGATGCATAACTGAACCACCGAGGCACCCTTGCTCAACTGATTTCTGAAAAGAGTTTCAAGACTGGCCAATGAAGGAAAAAATACTGTTTTCAACAATTGGTGCAGAGATAACTGGATATCCACATGCAAAAGATTGAATTTAGACCCATATATCACAATACGAAATCAACTCAAATTAATCCAAGACCTAAAAAAGTTAAAAGTATAAAACTTGTAGAAAAAGTATAGGTATAAGTCTTCATGGCCCTGTGCTAAGGTCTGAGTATTTGTGTCCTTCCAAAATTCATATGTTGATTTTCTAACCCCTGAAGTTGATGATATTAGTAGGTGGGGCCTTTGAGGGGTGATTAAGTTGTATGGGATGGGGCTCTAGTGAACGGGATTAGTCTTTTGTAAATGACATCTCACAGCTCCTTCTGCTGTATGAGGATACAGTAAGTCTGTAACCAGGAAGAAGGGCCTCACTTGACCATGCTGGCACCCTGATCTTGGACTTCTAGCTTTCAGAACTGTGAGCAATCAATATCAGCTGTGCATAAGATACCTAGTCTGTGGGTGTATTTGTGGCCTGGATAGACTAAGATAACTTAGATTAGGCAATAACTTCTTAAATATGACATGAATAGCATAAGCAAAGAAAAAATAGGTAGACTGGACTTCATCAAAATTAAAAACTTGTATGAATCATGGGGTGCTTAGCTGGCTCAGTTGGTAGAGCCTACAACTCTTGATCTTGGGTTTGTAGGTTTGAACCCCATGTCGGGTACAGAGATTACTTAAAAAAATATTTTGGGTGCCTGGGTGGGTCAGTCGGTTGAGCGGTTGAGTGTCTGACTTTAGCTAAGGTCATATCTCATGGTTCATGGGTTTGAGCCCCATGTGGGGCTTTGCACTGTTGGTGCAGAGGCTGCTTTGGATTCTGTGTCTCCCTCCCTTTCTGCCCCTCCCCAGCTCACCCTCGATCTTTCTCTTTCAAAAAATAAACATTAAAATTTTTTTTAAATAAAATAGTTTATTTATTTATTTTTTAATGTTTTATTTATTTCTAGGAGAGAGAAAGAGAGAGACAGCGTGAGCAGGGGAGGGTCAGAGAGAGAGAGGGAGATACAGACTCTGAAATAGGCTCCAGGCTCTGAGTTGGCAGTCAGCACAGAGCCCGACGCGGGGCTCGAACCCACGAGTGGCGGGATCATGACCTAAGCGAAAGTCGGACGCTTAACCGACTAAGCCACCCAGGCGCCCCTAAATAAAATAGTTTAAAAACCAGAATTTAAAAATTCTGTGAATCTGGGGCGCCTGGGTGGCTCAGTCGGTTGAGCATCCGACTTCGGCTCAGGTCATGATCTCACGGTTCGTGGGTTCGAGCCCCGCATACGGCTCTGTGCTGACAGCTAGCTCAGAGCCTGGAGCCTGCTTCAGATCTGTGTCTCCCTCTCTCGCTGACCCTCCCCTGCTCATGCTGTCTCTAGCTCTCTCTCAAAAATAAATAAAACATTTTAAAAAAAATGTATCTTTAAAAAAATAAATAAATAAAAAATAAAAATTCTGTGAATCAAAAAACACGATAAAGAGAGGGGAAGGGAAAATCGACTCACAGAATGGGAAAAAAATATTTGCAAACCGTCTATCTCATCAGGCTGTACTATTCAGAATATAAAAGAATTCTTTGAGCACAATAACAAAAAGTGAAATAATCCAGTTAAAAATGGGAAAAGAAGAGGTGCCTGGGTGGCTCACTCAGTTGTGTCTAACTCTTGATTTTGGCTCTGGTCATGGGCTCATGGCTCACAGGTTCGAACCCAGCATCAGGCTCTGTGCTAACAGTGTGGCACCTGCTTGGGATTCTCCATCTCCCCTCTCTGTCCCTCCCCTGCTCGTTCTCTATTTCTATCTCAAAACAAACAAACAAATAAACAAACTTTTTTTTTAATGGGAAAAGGCGGGGGGCACCTGGGTGGCTCAGTCAGTTGAGCATCTGACTTCGGTTCAGGTCATAATCTCGCAGTTTGCGAGTTTGAGCCCCACATCAGGCTCTGTGCTGACAGCTCAGAACCTGGAACCTGTTTCAGATTCTGTGTCTCCCTCTCCCTTTGCCCCTTCCCCACTTGTGATCTGTCTCTCAAAAATAAAAATAAAAATAAAACAAAAATAATTTTTAATGGGAAAATGATTTAAGTAGATATTTCTCCAAAGAAGATATAAAAATGGCCAATAAACACAAGAAAAGGTGCTCAACATCATTAGTCATTAGAGAAATGCTAATCAGAGCCCTAATGATATCACTTCACATCAAGCAGGAAAGGTATAATTAGGGGAAAAAAAGCCCAAAGAATAACAAGTGTTGGCAATTGGTATAGACAAACAGAATCCTCAAGCCTCACTGGTGGGAATGTAAAGTGGTGCAGCTGCTATGAAAACCAGTTTGGCATTTCCTTAAAAAGTTAAACATAGAACTACCATATGATCTCACAATTCTACTTCTAGTGACATAGCCAAGAGAACTGAAAACATGTTCAAGCAAAAACCTGTAGGCCAATGCACATAGTACCATTATTCATGGGGGAAACAACCCAAGTGTCCATCGACTGATGAATGGTTAAATAAAATGTAGCGTATTCATACAACAGCATATGATTTAGTCTAAAAAAGGAATGAGGCGCTGCCACGTAGTATAAGATGGATGAACCTTGAAGGCATACTAAACGAAAGAAGCCAGACACAAAAAGCCACATGTTCTTTGATTCCATTTATAGGAATTGCCCAGAATAGGCAAATCCATAGAGACAGGAAGCTAATTAGTGGTTGCCAGGAGCTGTGGGGAGTGGGTCATAAGTAATGACTACCCAATGTGTATGACATTTCTATTTGGGGTGATGAAAATGTCCTAGATAGTGATGATAGTTACACCATAATGTGAATGTACTAAGAGCCATCAAACTGTACCCTTTAAAAATGTTTACAATGGTGACTTTTATGTGACTTTTACTGAAACAAATAAAAACAAGGGAGACAATGAGTATAGTTCTGCACCCGTTGGGTTTGAAGTGCACAGGGAATATCCCAGTGGAGGTACTTAGTAGGTAGCTGGCCAAGAAGAGAAGGAACTGAAGTGATCTAGGCTACAGATATAGACTTGGGACTAGATGTTTGTTGAAGCCCTAAGAGTAGATGAGTTAGCTGTGAAATCATTCAAGTAGGGAGAGAAATTTTTTCAGAAGATCCACGTTTTAAGACATGATCACAAGAGGACCCTTTGAAGGAGAATGAGCAGGAGAAAGAGTATGGGACACAGAAGTCAAGGAAAGAGGATTTGTCGAAGTGCAGTGGTCAGAAGCCTTACGTGCTAGAAGAGTAAAATAAGATAAAGGCTAAGAAATGTACGTTGGGCTTAGCAAAAAGTAGATATAGTTTTATTGGATTGGTGGAGACTAGGTTCAGATAACAGTTGTTGAAAAAGATACCTTTAGGGATGCCTGGGTGACTCAGTCAGTTAAGTATCTCTCTCTCTCTCTTTTCTTTTTAATTAAAAAAATTTTAATGTTTATTTTTGAGAGAGAGACAGAGAGAGGAGAGCAGGGGAGAGGGAGGAGCAGAAAGAGAGGGAGACACAGAATCAAGAGCAGGCTCCAGGTGGACAGCACAAAGTGCCCATGGTGCTTGAACCCACAAACCGTGAGATCATGACCTGAACCTAAGTCAGACACTTAACCGACTGAGCCCGGGAGCCCCAAGCGTCTGACTTTTGATTTCAGGTCATGATTTCATGGTTTGTGAATTCCAGCCCCACATCAGGCTCCATGCTGATAGCGCAGAGTCTGTTCTCCCTTCCTCTCTCTTCTGCCCCTCCCATGCACGCTCTCTCTCTCTCTCAAAATAAATAAATTTTAAAAAAAAAGAGAAAAAATACCTTTATTAGAGGAAGTCATAGAAATGAAAGTTAAATTAAATGTCACTGTCTCCCATTAGAACATTTTATATGTTTATATGTATGTGTATATATATGTATATATATGTCAAGTTTAAACTATTGTAGAAATGTAATTGGTATAGCCCTTTTGAAGAGCTATTTGGCATTATCTGTTCAAATTTAGAAATTAGCATAGCCTTCCACCTTGCCTTGATATTAGTTCTAGAGAATTAAAATATTTCATGTATTTAAAAAATTTTTTTTTGTTTCGTTTTAACATTTACTTATTATTGAGAAACAGGGAGAGACAGAGCATGAGCATGGGAGGAGGAGAGAGAGGGGGAGACACAGAATCCGGAGCAGGCTTCAGGCTCTGAGCTGTCAGCACAGAGCCCGATGTGGAGCTCGAACTCGAATTGTGAGATCATGACCCGAGTTGAAGTCAGACGCTCAACCAACTGAGCCATCCAGGCGCCCCCCCAAAAATTTTTTAAATGTTTATTTCTGAGAGACAGCGAGAGAGAGAGAGAGACCAAGTGTAAGTGGGGGAGGGGCAGAGAGAGAGACACACACAGAAGAAGGCTCCAGGCTCTGAGCTGTCAGCACAGAGCCTGATGTGGGGCTCAAACGCACAAGCTGTGAGATCATGACCTGAGCCGCAGTTGGATGCTTAACTGACTGATCCACCAAGGCACCCTGGTATTTCATGTATTATTTTGAAGGAAACATATATAAATATGATAATTGCAAAACTGTTTAAATGTGTACAAAATAGAAACAAATATCCATCAATAAGGGAATTATTAAATAAATTATACAATGGGTGATGGTCGCCTTCTCAGTATATATTTCCCTCTTCCTCTTTTATAACAGGATTTTAATTTTGTTTAAATGTCTACTTTCCCCCGGCATAGGCCTTGGGTTTCAGAGAAAACTGACTTGACTCTTAGTTCAAGGGGTAGGCCTGATTTTCCAAGGGTAATTATGTCTATTTTGCCAATGATTGTTTCAGGCAAGAGCAAGAAACTCAGTGTAGGATGTGATTCAATTCAGGTTCCTGGAACTTCTGGAAAGTTTTTCTTTGATCTTCTGGAAGAGCTTCTGAAATCCACTTGGTCTCTTTCCTGAATCAAAAAACATGTGGACTAAATATAGCCATCCTATGACCATGAGGGGAGTTGTCCTTAGAATGAGGCCCACATTGGGGGGGCTGGCTGGCTCAGTTGGAAGAGCGTGCAATTCTTGATCTTGAGATCATGGGTTTTGAGCCCCACATTGGGTGTAAGATTACTAAAAAATAAATAAAAATAAAAACTTTAAAAAAGGAAGGCCCACATTGTAGCGAGGAGAGCAAAGAGAAAGGAAAAAAGCAAGGCAGAAAGAACCTTGTTTTTGATAAAATTACTGAGCCTGTAGATCACTCAACCCTGAAGGGAAGCCTTTCTTGTCTTTCTGCTGGATGAGCCAAAACATTTCCTTACTATTTAAGCCACTTGGACTTAAATGGTCTGTTATTTGGTTCTGAAAACTTTCTAGTCCATACACTGTGACACAACCATGTTATGAAATACAATGTAGCAATTTAAAAAATGTTTATTTATTTTGAGAGAGAAAGAAAGCCAAGAGGGAGAACGCATGAGCAGGGGAGAAGCTGAGAGGGAGAGAGTAAATCCCAAGCAGGCTCCACACTATCAGTGCAGAGCCTGGCTCAGGGCTCAATCTCAGGAATAGGAGTTGAGGTCAAGAGTCAGAGGCCTAACTGAGCCACTCAGGCATCCCCAATGTAGCAATTTTTAAAAACTCAGGGGCACCCTATTGACTCAGTTGGAAGAGCATGGGACTCTTGAGTTCAGGGTCCTAAATTCAAGCCACATGTTAGGTATAGAGATTCCTGAGAAACGTAAATAAAATTTTTTAAGTTTATTAATTTTTTTAAAAAAATTTAATGTTTATTTTTGAGAAAGAGAGACAGAGTACAAGCAGGGGAGGGGCAGAGAGAGAGGAAGACACAAAATTCAAAGCAGGCTCCAGACTCTGAGTTGTGAGCACAAAGCCTGACATGGGGCTCAAACTCATGAGCCGTGAGGTCATGACCTGAGTCGAAGTTGGACACTCAATTGACTGAGCCACCCAGGAGCCCCTAAGTTTATTAATTTTTGAGGGAGGGGCAGAGAGAGAAAGGGAGAGAGAGAATCCCAAGCAGGCTCCATGACTCAGGACTCAAACCCATGAACTGTGAGATCATGACCTGAGCCAAAATCAAGAGTCTGATGCTTAACCAACTGAACTACCCAGGCACTTCAAACTTTTTTTTTTTTTTAAGTAGGCTCCATGCCAAACATGGGGCTTGAACTCATGATCTCAAAATCAAAGGTCACATACTCCACTGACTGAGTCAGCCAGGCACCCCTGAAAAAAATAAATAAACTTTTAAAAAATGAGGTAGGGGCATCTGGGTCGCTCAGTTGATTAAGCGTCCAACTTCGGCTCAGGTCATGATCTCACAGTTCCTGGGCTTGGCCCCAAGTCAAGCTCTACGTTGACAGCTCAGAGCGTAGAGCTGGCTTCAGATTCTGTGTCTCCCTCTCCCTCTCTCTCTGCCTCTCCTCCACTTGCCCTCTCTCTCTCTCTCTCTCAAAAATAAAAACATTTAAAAATCTACCTAATTTTAAAGACTGAACTACTACATTTTTTAAGATGTTTATTTGAGAGAGAGAAAGTTAAGAGAGGAGAGGACTGGTCGGGGAGGGGCAGAGAGAGGGGGACAGAGGAGCTGAAGCAAGCTCAGAGCTGACAGCAGTCTGTCAGTGAGCCTGTTGTGGGGCTTGAACTCACAAACTGAGATCATGACCTGAGCCGAAGTTGGATGCTCAACCAACTAAGCAATCTAGGCACCCTATATTAGGTATATTTCTACATACTGATTTAACATACCAAAAAATTCCTAGCCCTACTGAGTGAAAATTGAATAAGTCTGTGATTCCATTTCTGTAAAACTCTAAAAAGCAAAATAAAATGTTTATTTAAGTGTATAGATGCCATTACATAAATTATTTTTAACTTAAAATTATGTAATATTTACTGTATTGAAAATATATGTAATTCATATGTAGATTATGAAGCATAATAAAATGAAAACCCACCACCAAGTTTATAAACCAGAACATTACCAAAACCATTGAGGCTACGTATATGCTCTTTTTTCTCATCACCTTTCCTCCCTCCAAGAGGGAAATAATAACTCCATAGGGCAGCCACCACCCTGAATTTTTTATTTAATATTTTTATTTCATTATTCCTTTGGCTTTTTAAAAAAAAATATGGTTTTGCCACATGTATTTTTTCTTTAAACAGTAGATGATTACATAGGCCATTTTTAATCTTCATTGATAATGGTATCATACAATATAGACTTCTGACTTTTTTCATTCAGTATCTCATGTGTGTAACTGTATTCATTCTATTTTTGTATAATGCCCATTATGTGACTTATTGAAAATGTGTTTATTCTCTTGTTAGACATTCAAGTAATTTCCAGTATTTTTTTCTTTTATTAACAATGGTGTTAAAAACATTCTTAAATATGTGTCCTGGTGCATGTATGCAAAGATTTCTTTGTATGACAGAAGGAATGGACTGCTGGGTCATAGGGAAAATATGTGTTTTATTTTTCTAGGTTATGCCAAGGTAGTTGTACCAATATAACTTCTATCTGAAATGCCTAAGTTTTCCTGTTATTCTACATCCTTGTATTATCAGACTTCTTAAATTTTACAAACAAAAGGGCTTTAAAATGATTATCTCACTATGATATTAGTATCTCTGTTATTACTAATAAAGGGGAGAATTTGTCATATTTTATTCAAATTTGTCCTCCCTTTACAGGGCCAGTTAAAACATAGCTCAGGATACTACTTCCTCCTGGAAGACTTTCCTGACTTCTGATCTGCTGGCTAAAGGAAGTGCTACTACCAATACTTTGCGTATTTCTATCATAATATTTTAATAAGCCCTCCATTTTTCAGGGACACATGAACATCTCTTTACAGTCCAAAGCATAGTCCATGGAAGATTACCTTTTTTAGGGCAACTGCGTGGCTCAGTCAGTTAACCTTATTTAGTTTGAGACAGAGCAAAAGTTGGGGAGGGGCAGAGAGAGAGAGACGGAGACACAGAATCTAAAGCAGGTTTGAGGCTCTGAGCTGTCAGCACAGAGCCTGATGCAGGGCACCAACCGACGAACTGTGAGATCATGACTTAAACTAAAGTCAGACATTTAACTGACTGAGACACCCAGGTGCCCCCATTTTGCTACATTTTAAAGATATGCTGTGGTTTTTTTAAAAAAAACAAACACTACTTTTATGAATATTACATGTTTTGCCTGCCCATTTAAAGGTGAATAAACACCTGCTCCCTTCCTTGAAAGAACTCAGTGTCTAATACATAACAAACAGACAATCATACAGTGGTATATGTCCTGGAACGATGATGCGGGGCCTGAAGCTACATGGCTGGGCTTCTGGGAGACTAGGTATTCATCAGGATATTGCCTTAAATCCAGCAGTTCTGATGACAGCTCAGGTGCTTGACAAGAATTCCAATAATTTCCTCCTCCCAATCTAGGGCACAAAGGTGCCTATTCCAGTCACTTTCTGTATTTCATATGATTCACCTATGTTATCATCTATAATTAACTGTTTTCCCTTTTCCTGTCAGTTAATTGACTCCGCTACATCTCTGGTTTCAATTCTTGAGAGGATCTGTGTGGGCCAACGAAACAATGTTTTTCTCACAGGTCACACACTATGTTGATGACCAGACGTGGCCAAAGGGATAGGTCAGAATGCACATAATGTGGTCACCAATGTCAAAAGTAATCATCTCCAGTCACTGTCCTCAGGGAGGACCTATGAGGGGAAAATTCCTTAGAAGGGGGATGCCTGCTATTGCAGGTGAATGGCCTGACCTATTCTCTACAAACGACATACAAATGTCGTTTGAACACAAAAGTGTTCAAGGCACTTTCTGTTGTAGGGATAGAAAACTCCATTCAAACTGATTTCGGAAAAGGAATCCGTTGGCTTACACACTGAGAAGCCTAGAAGCATAATGATTTCAATGTTCTCAAATGATATCATCAAAAATCTGTCACCTTCTCTTTGCTTTCTTTTGTGATTATTTCATTCTTATCCCCACTAGTTCTAAGGTTAAATAATCTCAGATTTACATTAAGTAAAAAAGATAGAGTTCCTTCCCCCAGCCCCTTTTAGCATTATTCCTGCTAGACAAAACGGCCTAATGTGATGGTTGAGACCATGGGCTCAGGAACCAGATCAGCTCCATCACTAACTGTTAACGGTTTTATTTTTAAAGTAGGCTTCATGCCAAGCATGGAGCCCAACTTGGAGCCCAACTCGGAGCCCAACTCAGCACTTGAACTCATGACCCTAAGATCAAGACCTGAAATGAGATATGGGGTGCCTGGGTGGCTTAGTCAGTTAAGCGTCCGACTTTCGCTTGGGTCATGATCTCGCGGTTCGTGGGTTCGAGCCCCGCGTCGGGCTCTGTGCTGACTGCCAGCTCAGAGCCTGGAGCCAATTTCAGAGTCTGTATCTCCCCCTCTCTCTCTGACTCTCCCCTGCTCACGCTGTCTCTCTCTCTCCTAGAAATAAATTTAAAAAAAATAAAAAAAAAAAAGACGTGAAATGAGATAGTCAAATGCTTAACCAACTAAGCTACCCAGGCACCTCCATCACTTACTGTCCTTATAAATTTGGACAACTTATTTTGCCTCTCCAAGCCTTGGTTTCTTCATCTCTACCACAATGGTTCCTACTTCAGTGGGTTGCTGTGAGGTTTAAATTTGCTGATATTTGGAAGATGCTTAAAATAGTGCCTGGTACAACACAGTTACTCAATTACCAGGCTCTGGTAAAGGTTATAACTTTATCTCTGCGCTCTAAGGTTGGGACTTTCCAACCAAACTACAAAGATCTAGAGTAATGGAAGGATGGTTTTCTTTTAAGAAATCTGGGGTGCCATTACCAAAGGCTAGGGAATGGATACCAGCTCAATATAAGTAACAAATGTCTCCTACAGGCGACCCTGGGGAATAGATATTATTAGCCCTACTTAATGGTAAGAAAATCTAGTGGTAGCCTTTCCCGTTAGTCTGTCACTGAATTTCATGTTGTTGGTACTCATATATAATCATTTCTTTCTTTCTTTTTTAATGTACAATCCTGTCATTCAGCAAATATTTATTGAGCACTTGCTATATGCCAGACTTTGTCCTAGGCCCTGGAATGCAGCAGTGAACAAAACAGACAATCCCTGCACTCCTTAAGTTTACATTATAGTGGGGTAGGGGAAGACAAACCATAAAATAAATAAGACAAATATAAAGTTAGTAAGTGGTGATAAATGCTGTAGGGTAAAATCCAATAGGAAAAGCAGATTTAAAAAAAAAAAGGGAGTGTGTATGTTTCAGTTTTATACACAACGGTCAGTTTGTCATCTGACATTGTAGCTCTTCCCAAACAAGGATGAAACCTCACTTGCATTTACCTTCAAACATTCAGGGAGTCAATAACTTTACGTCCAATAAATGATAAGCCTTCTGAGAAGAATTGGGAAACAAAGGCCTGTAAAAGATATTAACCAAAAGACATAAATTGAAGAATGATTCATGACTAGTTTCACTTATTTCCAATAATTTAGTTTTATTTACATTAATCTAATAAGTGAAGTTCTTTTCAGCACCTTTACAATTACAGAATGACAGTTGTGTTAAAAGTTCTTGCAGGCTATTTTAGGTATTTCAAGTATCTTTAGCCATCTCTTTGGCCTTCCTAGGGAGCACAAGGGGTGCGCGCGAGCACTTAAAAAAAAAAACACCACCACGCCCTCTGCCAGTTATCTCGTGGTATCAAGGATAGCTGTTTTCCAGGGGAAAGTTAGCCCTTGGGAGTTCCCAAGAACTTGCTAGGTGAAGCCCCGTTAGCTGTCCATCCAATCTCAACAAGCCACAGAACAAGCTTGTAAGCCCGGAAACACAAACTGCAAAAAGTGAGAAACCTTCTAACAGCCCTTGCGCCCTGTGCACCGGAACCTTGACCTCAAGATGGCGTCTCATAGTCATAAGATTCAATCAGCTCCAATCAAAAATGGCAGGGTGGGTCGTAATTTACAGTTCGAGCCTTTCTAGTCCCTATCAGGCCCTCCTTCTCTATGGTTATTGGCCGCTGCGTAGTGATTCAGAGCCAAAGGGAAGACTATCTATACGCGTTCTTCTCTATGATTCTCCTCTTCACTCGGCCTGGTCGCAGTGCATGCCGGGCAAGAGGAAGACCTCCAGAAGCTCCCCGCGCAGCGCGGCTGTGTTTGCGGCCTGTGCGAGTCGGCGCTTCGGAACCAGTCTCCCAGCGAGCGGTGCGCAGAAACCTCGAACCGGAGGAGCCCATTCGTAACCTGGAGCCCGGAAGGCCGCGAAGACCGTATCGTTTTCTCAGCGGCGGGTGAGTTCACGCCTCTGAACGCGTGTGGGAACCAGGAGACCGGGAGACCGGGAGGAGGGGAAGCCAGGGAGGCTGCTAAAGGGCCGGGGTGGGATTGGGGGTAAAGGGGGGTTGGAGTGGGGGAGGGGGCGGGCACGAGGCTTGGGTTTCTCCACTTCTCTAAGGCCTCAAAAACCGGTGGGCCCAGCAGGAGCCCGTGGAGGCCGGACCTACTGCCAGAGCTTTCCTCCTTGCATTTGTCGCCCACTTTCTCTTTCCCTTCCCCGGTCCGTCACAGGGTGGATCGCCTGGTCCCCTTCTCACTCCACGATTGCCACAGAACGATCAGTTTGTCCCTGGGGAGCCCCTCCCTGAGGCCCCTTTCTAACCTGGGCCTCACTGTAGATTTTCCGGCCTAGGACACTTGCCTCAGGCTCTGCCCACAAGCCAGAGAGCGGCCACCCTTTTTAGCGAGGTGCTGGCCACCAACGGATTTCTTTCCCTTTCTCTTTGGTCATCCAGAGCCCGCCACCGAGTGGAGTCCCCCACCCCCACCCCGAATTCAGCTAATGCCCACCTTTTTTGGCATCCCCCTGGTTTGCTGGTCTACGATTGTGATGAGTACTGTGGTCCTGCCTCTTCCTCCTTTGGAGGTTGCAGTAAACTATATCCCATTCATTCTAGGAGATGAACAAGCTCCACATTAAAATGTGTTACTTCTTTCTTACTCTTCCTTGGTCTTTTGTACTTTTTGTATACGTTTTCGGAAGTAGATCTAGGAGTATGAAGATCATTTTGAAGTTATGTAACGGGGATATTTATATTGCCATGGAAAAGCCATTTTGATCCTGGTCAGAAAGGAGCAGACCAAAAGAGAGGAGAGATTGGACTTCTCTTGTACCAGACTGCTATAGTATGAAGTACTGTGAGTTAGGAAGTTGGCAGTGGAGTGTAAAACAATTTTTATTCGGTCTTAGGAACTTTGATTTTTAAAGATTTCCAAAAACATATAGGGGTTTGAAAGGCCTTCAGTTGGTCCTCATGATTCAAGCAGATACTATACTATTCTAGTTAATCTAACTTTTCTTGAAGCCTTGGCTTTCTTCCTCTGTAAATTGAGGTATAACAGTATCCACTTCATAGGTTATTGTGATTGGGGATTGAGAAAAACGTATGTAAAATCCTTTTGCTATGTCTAAGTAACATAGTGTTTAGTCCACATTAACTGATACTATCTGTTATTTAATAATTTTCAGTGAAGTACAAGAGCCTAATCCAGACCCTTAACGTTTCTTCCAGTGTACTCTGAATAGACTTTTATAAATAAAAGTTAACCCTTAATAAAGTTTCTTATTGGTATGTTATTACTAGAAAGAGGCATTGTGATACAGTGAAAACAGCCTTTGGATTGGTAATTTCAGGATAGTGGGGACCTTGGAGCCCCCACTCATTTATTGTGTTCCCTTGGACAAGTTAGCTTCTTCATCTGTAAAAGGAGAATATATCTACACCAGGTACTTTGCAAAATTCAGTGAGATAATGTATGTTGAAGGCTTTTGTAAACAAAAGTAAATAAAAATGTTGGTTAATACTTTTGTTAAATAATAATTCTTCTTGGAGTTACCTAAATTCCATTTCTCGTCCCCCAAACATGGTTTTTCCTTTATATATGTATGTATGTATCTTTGATTCCAAAACATTTCTAGGAAGAAAATGTTTTCATTGTCCCTGTGTTGCATGTAGGCATTATATATTAATAATAGTTTGGGGTAAGTTTTTATTATTTTGTGGTTTGGTATCTTTATTTTACTGTGTTAGGCTTTAAATCTTTTTAAATGTTTTTAAAATAGAATGAGTTCATTTTAGTATTGGTAATTACTTCGGACCTAATATAAGTTTGGGATTTTCAAGTAACTTCTTGGGTCACTGATTAGCTATATAGATTTTTCATTTACATATGATTAAGAGAAAAATTGTTTTGACTATTTTGTAACTTTGGAAGCAGAAATAATCATTGAATCTTTTAACATCTTACAAAAACATTCTGTGTATTTTGTTTAACATCTTGATAGTCTTTTCTGACAACTATCATTGCCATTCCTAAAAAGATTGATTACCCCTTAAAGTTTTTCAATAGGTTTTCTCCTGCCTTTTTTAAAAATTTTGAAACTTCAGACAGTAAAAAAAAATATTTACACCACCCGAATTGCTGATAACTGCTTTTTAAAACTTATTCGAGGGGCGCCTGGGTGGCTTAGTCGGTTGAGCGTCCGACTTTCGCTTAGGTCATGATCTCGCGGTTCGTGGGTTCGAGCCCCGCGTCGGGCTCTGTGCTGACTGCCAGCTCGGAGCCTGGAGCCTGTTTCAGTCTGTGACTCCCCCTCTCTCTGACCCTCCCCTGCTCACGCTGTCNAAATGTTTAAAAAAAAAAAAAAAAAAAAAACTTATTCGACACATTGGGGCGCCTGGGTGGCTTAGTCGGTTAAGCGTCCGACTTTCGCTTAGGTCATGATCTCGCAGTTCGTGGGTTCGAGCCCCGCGTCGGGCTCTGTGCTGACTGCCAGCTGGGAGCCTGGAGCCTGTTTCGGAGTCTGTGACTCCTCTCTCTGACCCTCTCCTGCTCACGCTGTCTCTCTCTCTCTTCTAGAAATAAATAAAACATTAAAAAAAAAAATTTTAAAACTTATTCGACACAACTTCAAACTTTAAGCAAGTTGCAAGAATAGTAGAAAGAATTCTCAAATAACATTTCACCTAGATTCCCCAAAAGATAACATTTCACAAATTACTTTATCCTTTCCTCTTTTTCTTCTGAAATGTTTTGCTAGTAAGCCACAGATGAGTGTCCCTTAGCCCTTAAATACTTAAGTCTGTATTTCTTAGAATAAGGATATTTTCATATTCAATAGCAGTAGAGTGAACAAAATTAGGAAATTAATGTCCTAATAGGATTTAGCCTGAACTTGTCCTGAATTGATACTGTTTGTTTTTTTTTTAAAGCAACTTTACTCAGGTGTAATTGACACATAAAATACACTTGGTGTAGTGTGCAAATTTGATGATTTTTAGTAAATGTTCATAGTTGTGTGACTGTTACCACAAAAAGAATCCCGCTTTCCTGTTTGCAAGTCACGCCTTGTTCCCACCCCAGTTCCAGACTATCACTAATTTTTCTCTGTAGGTAGTATTGCTTTTTAATCATTGAAAATGGTAGAACAGCAAAGTGGAAAGCTCAGAAAAAGATCATGTCCCTTTTTTGAGACTTAAAACACTTCCATATTTTCATACCTCAAAAGCTTTCCTGCGAAAGAAACGTTTTGTTAATCAAGCATTTCCCATTGTTTTTTGGACATGGAATACTTTTTCCTAGGAGTAGTTCCCGAAGACTCCACTTCTGTAGAAATTCGGTTTGAGAAATGCAGTTTTGAGGGGCTTGGTTTTCTTAGGCTGGGACAGATATGTCAGTCCATTGTACATCTAGGCTGTAAGCAGAGCAGGGAACAATACATGCTACAGTATAGATAATTTGTATTTAATGCAGAGCCACTGAACTGGCAGCATAACTGTATGAAAATGATGTTTAGAAAAGAATCTGACACACAAGTGGAGCTAGATATTTGTTGAATGAATGAGTTGTATGTATAGGTGTTAAGGAGAATCTGTTGGTTCGTTTGCCTCTTTTTTTTTTTTTTTTTTAAATGGTTTATTTACTTCCAGGAGAGAGAGAGAGACAGCGTGAGCAGGGGAGGGACAGAGAGAGGGGGAGTCACAGACTCTGAAACAGGCTCCAGGCTCCGAGCTGGCAGTCAGCACAGAGCCCGACACGGGGCCCGAACCCACGAACCGCGAGATCATGACCCAAGCGAAAGTCGGACGCCCAACCGACTAAGCCACCCAGGCGCCCCCGTTTGCCTCTTAACATTCAGAAATTTTTCACACGGTGTCCGGATGAGGTTAGCCAGTAAATCTATTCCAGGTGAAGTATTTTTTCTATTAGGATAAATCTGCAGTGGAGGAATGATTATAAGTAGTAAATGGTGTGAGAAAAGAAGTGATTTAAAAGCATAAGGAGGGGAAAAAAGGCATAAAGAGGAAAACATGAAAAAGAGCAGAATACATGCATATGTTGAATGGTACGGATAAATGTTATTTAAAGTTTTTTCCCCTGACAGAGGAACCTAGATTTATTAAGATAAAATTTACATACAGTAAAATACACCCATTTTAATTTCAGTGAATTTTGACAAATGCGCAATAAACATGTATGACCACTGCCACACTAAAGGTAGGGAACGCTCACCTGACAGGTGCTCATTTTGTTACTTTGGGCCATAAGGCTTCATACTTAGCCCCTGTAAAAATGCTTTGCGCCTTCTAGGGGCCCTTGGCTGGCTCAGTGGGAAGAGCATGCAGCTCTTAATCTCGGGGTTGTGAGTGTGAGCCCCACGTTGGGTGTAGAGATTGCTTAAAAATAAATTCTTATTAAAATACTTTGAACCTTCTAAAAGTGAACCCCTCCAGAGTGAAGGTGAAAAATACAAGTATTTTGTAAATGTTAATTTATAATCATCTCAGTGCTAATAAAATAAGCTTTTTAGCTCTCTTTTTCTTAAACTCCACATGCGATCCCTCAAGCAATTGACTACCCTTGAAACGCGGAACATCCAGAATCTAACACTTGCACCGCTACCACCTCTTCCAGGCCACCCTCTCTTTTCTGTGTTATTAGAGTAGTCCTTTGCTTCTCCCCTTGCTGTCCGGTTTTATTAACACAGTGGCCAGTGATGCTGTTAAGATGTAAGTCAGGTCAAAAGCCTTTCAAATGTTTTCCATCTCATTTAGAGTAAAAATCAAAACATTGGCAGTGGCGTACGAAGTACTACATTCTCTGAGCCTGCTCCCCCAAGTGATACTCAGCATTTATCTTTAACTTTCCTCAGGTACTCTGCTCCAGCTGTTGGCCTTGCTGTTCCTCCCACAAACACTATGTAATCACCTCAGGCTCCTATATTTCTCTTTTCTTTGCTTGTAAGGCTTTTGCCTCCATATATGAGGCTTCCTGTCTTGGCCTCTTTGGAGTTTTTGTTCAGTTTGCCTATCATCTTTGTGAGGCATGACCACCATATTTAAAGTGAAGCACTCCCAAATTCTCTTCCCTACCTTATTCTACAATGTACCTACCAACTTTGAATCTCCATGTAATTTACTATGACAGTATTAGAATTTATCAACTGTAGGTAAAAACGGATCAACTTTGCTTATCGTTATAAAAGTTTATTCTTAGTCGTTTTCACACATGTCAAAACATAAAAGTATGTTGAAAAAAGTGGTTGATACTCTCACTTTAGCATGTTTAAAGTGAACATTAATATTAGTGATCACCAGAATTGTTTGTTTTCTGACCATAGAAGGGACCATTATCTCATAAAGATACCTTTCCCTTTGAAATTTTGCCTATGAATGAGCAAGTTTTGAATAGTTCTAAATGAAAGGGACATATAGCAGAAAAATTAGAAGTAAATAGAATGGGTATGTTAGCATACAGCATGTAATGTGGTTGTTCTTACGGAATGAATTATACATTTTTTTTTTAATGTGTATTGTTTTATTTATTTATTTATTTATTTTTTACAAATAGTTTATTGTCAAATTAGTTTCTACATAACACTCAGTGCTCATCCCCAAAGTGCCCTCCTCCATGCCCCTCCCCCCCTCCCCCCCCACATCCATCAGCCTCAGTTTTTGTCAGCATTCAAGAGTCTCTCATGGTTTGCCACTCTCCCTTTCCCCCACCATTTCCCCCCTTCTTCTCCCCCTTGGTCCTCCGTCAAGTTCCTCCTAATCCTCCTATACGTGCAAACATATGGTATTTGTCCTTCTCTGCCTGACTTATTTCGCTCAGCATAACCCCCTCAAGGTCCATCCATGTTGCTACACATGGCCAGATTTCATTGTTTCTCATTGCCATGTAGTATTCCATGGTATAGATAAACCACATCTTCTTGATCCATTCGTCTGTTGATGGACACTTAGGCTCTTTCCATGTTTTAGCTATTGTGGAGAGTGCTGCTATGAACATTGGGGTACATGTGCTCCTATGCCTCAGCATTTCTGTATCCCTTGGGTAAATTCCTAGCAGTGCTATTGCTGGGTCATAAGGGAGTTCTATTGTTAGTTTCCTGAGGAACCTCCACACTGTTTTCCAGAGGGGCTGTACCAGTTTACATTCCCACCAACAGTGCAGGAGGGTGCCCGTTTCTCCACATCCTCGCCAGCATCTCGAGTTCTCTGATTTGCTCATTTTAGCCACTCTGACTGGCGTGAGGTGGTATCTCAGTGTGGTTTTGATTTGTATTTCCCTGATGAGGAGGGATGCTGAGCATCGTTTCATGTGTCTGTTGGCCATCTGGATGTCCTCTTTGGAGAAGTGTCTGTTCATGTCTTCTGCCCATTTCTTCACTGGGTTGTTTGTTTTTCGGGCATGTAGTTTGGTGAGTTCCTTATAGATTCTGGATATTAACCCTTTATCTGATATGTCATTTGCAACTATCTTTTCCCATTCCGTTGGTTGCCTATTAATTTTCTGGGTTGTTTCCTTTGCTGTGCAGAAGCTTTTAATCTTGATGAGGTCCCAACAGTTTATTTTTGCTCTCGATTCCCTTGCTTTTGGGGATGTGTCAAGTAAGAAGTTGCTGCGGTGGAGGTCAAGGAGGTTGTTTCCTGCTTTCTCCTCTAGGGTGTTGATAGTTTCCTGTCTCACGTTCAGGTCCTTTATCCATTTTGAGTTGATTTTTGTGCATGGTGTGAGAAAATGATCTAGTTTCATTCTTCTGCATGTTGCTGTCCAGTTCTCCCAACACCATCTGTTAAAAAGGCTTTCTTTTTTCCATTGGATATTCTTTCCTGCTTTGTCAAAGATCAGTTGGCTGTATACTTTTGGGTCCACTTCTGAGTTCTCAATTCTGTTCCATTGGTCTATGGGTCTGTTTTTGTGCCAATACCATACTGTCTTGAGGATGACAGCTTAATGAATTATACATTTAAAAGCCATAAAATATAATTGAAACCCAAGAACATATAGGGCTTTTACAAAATAATGGTTATAACTTAATACTTGGCAACAAATGGTTCTAGGAATTCATGCTCCAGTCTTTGTAAACATTGTGAGACAAGACACTGGGTCATTGGTAGCACAGAACTTGGCACATGGGAGCTTGTTAATAAATGTGTTTACTGATTCATTCATTGATTTATTTATTCAACAGGTATTAATACCAACTGCCCTCCTAAGAAAGTGCTGAGATAGAGTATTATAATGATAATAGAAGAGCTTCTGTAAGTAGGACAGTAGCCCTCTTTTGAAAGGAGACACACTTCCGTCCCCTCCTATAGAATGTTTGTTTTTATTTTTGGGCAAAAAGTATTACAAAAAGATTATTTAAAAATTCAACACATTTATAATCTTAAATTAGTTGCATTTTTTCCTTTTTAATTTATGCCAATGCTTAAAGATTTTAAAGCATTTTCCAATACCTTATGTGAAATTCTAGGAATTTATTTTACCTGTAAATCTTTCTAAATATTTTAAGTGTACTGTGTTTTCTGAAATTGAAGTTTAGATTTTATAGAATTATCCTAAATAATCCTGTATTATCCTCACATATCCAAACTTTTTAAGTCAACACTGAGGAAGAACAACTGTGAGCCTGAAGGACATGCTTGTCTAAGACTTTTTTAAAGAAAAGTGTAATAAACAGGTAAAAAGATACTCAACTGCATTAGTGATTAAGGAAATGCACATTGAAATGAGAGGTGTTTTTTTTTTTTTTTTTTTTTTTTATACCTATGAGACTGTTACAATTTAAACACTGATTTACTCCAGTGATGTTGAAGATTTGAGGAAAGGGCATACATACCCATATATTGGTGGTGGGGATATAAATTTGTACACTAGTTTCGGAGAATGATTTGGAGGTAAAGTGTAGATACATACAGTACTAAGCTGTATTATAAAATTACTTGCACAGGTGCGTAGATTTGTATGTCCAGTGTGTCCAAGAATGTTCAATATTATTTCTAAGAGGCAAAATGTGGAGCTAGTCATCCTTGTTGATTGAATATTATATATCTGTATTATAGTATTTATTGCTTTATAAAGGTTAGGATAGAACTTTATGAACTGATATTAAGAGATGTTAATGATAATGAGGGAGAAATGAGGATAACAATAAAGAATGATTATACTGTTTGCAGAAAAACAAAAATGATTATATATTAGTTTGTGTATAGAAAGATATTTAGAAGAATACAACGATATATACCAAACTGTTGGGATTAGGGGGAGAGGAAGTGGAAGACATGCACTTTTTATCTTCTCTCTTCTGAAGGGTGAGTAAATCAGTGTATGAAACACACACACACACACACACACACACACACACACACACAAATAGTACAAATGTTCTAGCTCTAGACCCCTTCAGTTGTAGAGTGTAGAGGGAGTTTTTCCTAGTATCCAACAAATATCCAGTTCATCAAATTGCTACTATTTAGTGCCATCACTGATACTGATACAAGATCATTTATTTTGGCTTCTTTTTAAAATTGGTACATGGAATCTTCCTAGGACATCCTGACATTGGTTTTCTACTTTTTCTAATAGTTCTAGACACTCAAGTGTGTTGATGAAAATATAAAGTTTGGTGGTAAGGGAGTCTTAAATACTACGTTCATTTAACTAAAATCCAAAATTAAGTTTCTTTTAAAGTCAAACGAAACAGTTCAGTGTCACCTTACATTAAGTAACCATTCAAGAATGGTTAAGAGGTTTGCTTTTATCAAAAATTAAGACATCTTATTGTCACAAATTGTATGTTCTCTTTGTATCGGAATGGTTACCATGTGATCTGATGTCAGGAAGTTTCTTCCCTCTCAGGTTTAAGTTTACTGAGACATTCATTTGTCCTTGAGGAGCTGGCCGACATTGAATCAACAAATACTGCGTAACTTTGTACATTTAGATTTCAGGGTGCTGATGTGTGTAAAAAATGACTGCATCAGAACACTTAAAGAAAAAAAAAACTGTTAGATAATCTTCCTGGATTCTGAGTTTGGTTTAAAAAGATTCGTTGATGTTTGGTATTTAATTTTTGGATATTAACTGAACCTCAACATTTTTTTCTTCCTTTATATGTATTCCCACATGATTGTAGGAGTCTATCCTGAATTTAGATCGTGTACATTTTGGGAACTTATTTTAGAAAAGATCTAAGTTTTAAAAATTCTCAATGGACAGACAGAGAAAAGAGGGTCTTTGCCAACTCCTTTGGGTAAGAAAACTTTAGAATTTTGCAGATACTCTAAAAATGAAGGCCAACAAACCAGGCATATCAAATTGCAAAGATTTCAAATAAAATGATTTGTCATGATTTTTTTCTTTAGACCGCTGCAGTAAGAATGTCTTTCCCCCCTCACTTGAATCGCCCTCCCATGGGAATCCCAGCACTCCCACCAGGGATCCCACCCCCACAGTTTCCTGGTTTTCCTCCACCTGTACCTCCAGGTAAGTTTGTGGAGACTGTTGTTTTTTAACCTGCAGTTTTGTCAGTACACTGTTAACTTTAGGAAAGTGATATATATGTGATGTGTCAGTAGTAACGATGTCTGTTAGCATCCTTTTGTAAATATGGTGTCTCATTTTCCTGTGGCAGTGCTTTTCATATCTGGCTGAGCATCAAACTCATCTGGGGAGATTAAGGGAAAAAAACACTTTTATTAAAACCAGGTAATGCATTCATATGGTTCAGTCATCAAAAAGGTATACAGTGAAAAGTTTTCCTTACATTCCCGCATAACTTACTACTAATCTCTTATAGAAAGAGGGAAAACTGTTTCGATCAGTTGGTTTCTTCATTGTCCCAGGTGCTTTTTAGTGCATATTACATGCCACTGCAAGTATATATTCTTTTATCCACTGAGTTTTTGTTTTTTTCTTTTAATGCAGATGTATAGTAACATCCTACATATACTGTTCTGCCCCTTTGTTATGCTTGAAAATATATTTTGGAGAGATTTTCAGATTATCATATAAAAAGTTCCTCTCTCCAAAGCTGAGGTTTAAAAAAAAAAAAAAAAAAGATAACCTTCAGTCCCCACTTCAACCCACTGACTGATTCAGATCCTCAGATACTTCTAAATATCCAGGAATCTTTATTTTCAACAAGTTCACAGGCGATTCATTCCTAGGCATCTTATTTTAGCATAGCTAAGAGAACCCACATTTGAGAACCATTGTCTTGAGGCACATATTTTTTTTTTTTCAAATAGTTTATTGTCAAATTAGTTTCCACATAACACCCAGTTCTCATCCCCACAAGTGCCCTCCTCCATGCCCATCCCCCCTCCCCCCCACATCTATCAGTCCTCAGTTTTTGTCAGCATTCAAAAGTCTCTCATGGTTTGCCTCTCTCCCTTTCCCCCACCATTTCCGCCCTTCTTCTCCCCCTTGTTCCTCAGTTAAGTTCCTCCTCATCCTCCTATACGTGCAAACATATGATATTTGTCCTTCTCTGCCTGACTCATTTCGCTCAGCATAACACCCTCAAGGTCCATCCATGTTGCTACACATGGCCAGATTTCATTGTTTCTCATTGCCATGTAGTATTCCATGGTATAGATAAACCACATCCTCTTGATCCATTGGTCCGTTGATGGACACGTAGGCTCTTTCCATGTTTTAGCTATTGTTGAGAGTGCTGCTGTGAACATCGGGGTGCATGTGCTCCTATGCATCAGCATTTCTGCATCCCTTGGGTAAATTCCTAGCAGTGCTATTGCTGGGTCATAGGGGAGTTCTATTGTTAGTTTCCTGAGGAACCTCCACACTGTTTTCCAGAGGGGTTGTGCCAGTTTACATTCCCACCAACAGTGTAGGAGGGTGCCCGTTTCTCCACATCCTCGCCAGCATCTAGAGTTCTCTGATTTGCTCATTTTAGCCACTCTGACTGGCATGAGGTAGTATCTCAGTGTGGTTTTGATTTGTATTTCTCCCATAACCCCTCCAGCAACCCTCTGTTTGTTTTATCCCCCTCCCTGTTTTTATATTATTTTTGTTTCCCTTCCCTTATGTTCATATGTTTTGTAGAGAGAGAGAATTGTTTTTAATATAATTTATTGTCAAATTGGCTTCCATACAACACCCACTGCTTATCCCAACAAGTGCCCTCCTCAGTGCCCATCACCCACTTTCCCCTCTCCTCCACCCACCATCAACCCTTAGTTTGTTCTCAGTATTCAAGAGTCTCTTATGGTTTGCCTGCCTCCCTCCCTCTCTGTAACTTTTTTCACCCCCATCCCCTCCCCCATCATCTTCTGTTAAGTTTCTCAAGATCCACATAACAGTGAACACATATGGAATCTTTCTCTGACTAACTTACTTCACTTAGCCTAATACCCTCCAGATCCATCCACCTTGCTGAAAATATGTATATAAACCACGTCTTCTTTGTCCATTCATCAGTTCATGGACATTTAGGCTCTTTCCATGATTTGGCTATTGTTGAGAGTGCTGCTGTGAACATTGGGGTACATGTGCCCTTATGCATCAGCACTCCTGGATCCCTTGGGTAAATTCCTAGCAGTGCTGCTGCTGGGTCATAGGGGAGTTCTATTGTTAATTTTTTGAGGAACCTCCACAGTGTTCTGCAGAGCGGCTGCACCAGTTTCCATTCCCACGAATAGTGCCAAGAGGGTTCCTGTTGAGAGAGAGAATCTTAAAACAGGCTTCATACTCCATGGAGTCTGACTTGGGGCTTGATCCCACAACCCTGGGAACATGATCTGAAGTGAAATCAAGAATCGGACATTCAACTGACTAAGCCATCCAAGTGCCCCTGATTTTTGTTTTTATTAAAGAACCAGCAGTAATAAGATTCTATCTAAGTTTCCAGACTAGTTTCTCATTTGATAAGTTATTATTATTATTTTAAAGGATTCATTAATACTGTTGTTTACCCATAAGTGAACTTGTATTTGTGTAAGTTAGTGGTTTTCAGGATGTACTGAATCAGAGGAACATGAATCAACAACTCTCCAGTTTTTTAAACTTCTGAGATGAAAGCATGTTGTGGCAGTAGCCTTTTTGCTTTTAGAATCATTTTTTTGTTGTCATGTAAGTTTATATAAACTGGTCTGATACCCCATTGCTTTTGAGAGTAAGGCATTCAACAATATCTCATTGTCATCAGTCCTGCGTTTTTACATATTGGTAAGGCGTGTAGTAGATAGAGAATATAGTCTTATGTGACTGTGTTCTTATGATTTATTATGCTTTTTTTCTTAGGGACCCCAATGATTCCTGTACCAATGAGCATTATGGCTCCTGCTCCAACTGTAAGTATAATTTTAAGGAGGAATTAGGAGACACAGTAGTAATACTTCTTTTAAAGCTAAACAAATTGATAAAGTATTTTAAGGGTTTAAAAGAATGATAGGGAGTGAGAGGATCCATGTATTTGAGTATCATTTTCATTCAGCTGTGGATATTATGCAGTTGCCCCTAAAATAGCCTCCCTAAATAGTTTCATGATTTACCTCATATTCTGTACTCTCTTCATATACTTGTTATTTCAGATTTAGGACACTGGTGTTTTACATCATTCCCTCATTTTGTCTTGGTCCTGGGAGATAGGAGAATGTTCTGACATGCCTAATCTCATAAAAGGAAAAGACTATAGGAATGATCTTAGCAGAAATTTAAATTCTTAATTGAAATTTGAGTTAAATATATTTCCATTCTTTCCTCATACCTACCTAATTTTTAGCCCCTTCCAAACTAATTTTTCTCTGCGGTCTGGTATATTTTTAAGCTTTGCAAGTTTTACTGAAGCCTTTACTCTGCTAAACTGTTAACATTATTCAGTCTTAAGTCTTAATTCTTCATATTCATCAAAGCATTTATACATTCTAAGCATTTGTTAAGAATGCTAACATGCTATTACACATGAATAAATAATTACCCTCTTAACTGTTATTTAGCCAGAATTTTGAGACTTCATTTAGAATTCTATGAGGGAGGGTAGATCTCATTACTTTCAACTGTTTCTCTACCTGTGGATTTTGAAATGGGAGGGAGGAGGAGGTGTTATCTATATCAATAAGTAGATGGTAACCCTGTGGGGAAACAGAAATCTGCTGTGAGGCAGACCACTAAGAAGATAAGGTTCTGCAACCAAGGAGGGGGTCTGATTTTTTTGGATCGGACACCCATTGTTTGGCTATTTTGGAAAACCTCCACCTGACAGGTACTTATCCTCTTACGTTTCAGCCTAGGAAAAGGTGGAACTTGAGGTTTGGAGCAGCTCCCTCAGTTCACCTCTCTTTATTCAGTGCCTACTGTGGATGTTTTGCTAAATTCAATTCCAGATGTAAAAATGAGTAAGAGTGTTCCTCTGGCAAGTTGAAAGTTATAAAGGAAAAATAAAAAACACAACTAACTGATAAAGGTAAAATTTAAGTTTTGGAGAATGCTGTGAGAGTATTTGAATACTCTTGTCAGAGGATTAGTGGGGACGATTGAAATTTGCTTTTATATTTGTACAGAGTAGAGTTGTGAAGAATCTCCTGGATATATTTGATAATTTTAAATGACTTATGATGTCTTGGACATTTAAGAATTATGTTGTAAATATAAAAATATTTCCATCCGTCCAAGTTATTTTTATTTGCTTTTCCAAGTTTTTAAAAGAAAGGTAATCTAATAATAGAACTTGTCACAAATAACTCTGTGTTAATGAAAAATTATAGGAGCTTTAGAATCGGTATGTAGAACCTTTAATAATTGCTGTATATGTACTACTTTAAAATTGTAGGGGCGCCTGGGTGGCTTAGTCGGTTAAGCGTCCGACTTTCGCTTAGGTCATGATCTCGCGGTTCGTGGGTTTGAGCCCCGCGTCGGGCTCTGTGCTGACTGCCAGCTCAGAGCCTGGAGCCTGTTTCAGAGTCTGTGACTCCCTCGCTCTCTGACCCTTCCCTGCTCACACTGTCTCTCTCTCCTAGGAATAAATAAAACATTAAAAAAAAATTTAAAAAAAAATCATTAAAATTGTTGTTAGCCTAATGTTGCATTAAACATGATAGGGAATTTAATTGCCAGGTCCAATTTTATCGCTTTTTTTCCGCTCTAGGTTTTAGTACCTACTGTGTCCATGGTTGGAAAGCATTTGGGAGCAAGAAAGGATCATCCAGGCTTAAAGGCTAAAGAAAATGATGAAAATTGTGGTCCCACTACTACAGTTTTTGTTGGCAACATTTCTGAGAAAGCGTCTGACATGCTTATAAGACAGCTCCTTGCTGTAAGTGTTAAACTGCTTTTCATTTTTAAATTTTATTATTATGGATTTCAAGTCTATGAAAATGCAGAAAAGACTCAATAATCCTTTTCTCCTTTTTATTTTGAAAAATTTCAATCCTGCAAAAACAGTTGAGTGAATAGCATAGTGAATACTCGTGAAACACATTTTGCCACATTTATTTTCTACCTGTGCGCCATACCCCGCCACTTACATTTTTTCTGAATAATTGGATGTTAAGTTGTGACATGATATTTCATCTCTAAATACTTCCTGTTTCTCCTAAGACCGAGGACATTTTCCTATATGATCACAAAACCATCATCACACTTAAGAAATTTAAGGCTGGGGACACCTTGGTGGTCCAGTTGGTTAAGCATCTGACTTTGGCTCAGGTCTTGATCTCAAGGTTGTTGAGCTCTAGCCCCGCTGGAGGTGAGCTCCAGCCCTCCCACTCCCACTCTCCCTGTCTCTGCCCCTTGTGGACTTCTCTCTTTCTCTCTCCGTCCCTTGCTCGCTGGTGTATGCTCTCAAAAAAAAAAAAAAAAAAAGAAATTTAAGGCTGAACGGTATTTTTTCCCCTGATACAAAATTGTTAACTAAATATATGTACAGTTCACATGTAATTTTCCCAATAATCTCCATAATTGCTGCATTTTGTTTAGCTATGATTCAGTCAAGGATTTTACATTCCATTGAATTGTTATACCTTGCTGACAGCACAAAGCCCGATGTGGAGCTGTGCCTCATGACCTGAGCCAAAAATGAAGAGTTGGATGCTTAACCGGACTGAGTCACACTGGTGCTCCTAGACATCTTCTCTAATATAGAATAGCTTCCTGTCTTTGCTTGTTTTGTTTTTGTTTTTCATGACATTGACATTTTAAAAAATGGTT
Source organism: Hyaena hyaena (assembly GCF_003009895.1). Taxonomy (NCBI): domain Eukaryota; kingdom Metazoa; phylum Chordata; class Mammalia; order Carnivora; family Hyaenidae; genus Hyaena; species Hyaena hyaena. The sequence goes on from NW_024081483.1 coordinate 594,231, forward strand.
TATTTTTGAGCGAGAGCACCAGCGCATGTGAGGGAGGGGCAGAGAGAGAGGGAGACAAAAAATCCAAAGCAGGCTCCAGGCTCCAAGCTGTCAGTGCAGAGTCCAGCTCGGGGCCCAGACTCACTCACTGTGAGATGGTGACCTGAGCCAAAGTCAGGTGCTTAACTGACTGAGCCACCCAGGCGCCCTTTACATTGATGTTTAAAAAATTTCTTTTTAAATATGTGTGTATTTTAGAGAGAGAGAGCACAAACAAGGGAGAGGCATAGAGAAAAGGGGATGACAGAGGATACAAAGTGGGCTCTGCTGACAGCCTGATGTGGGGCTTGAACTCATTAACCATGAGATGACCTGAGGTGAAGTCAGACACTTAACAGACTGAGCCATCCAGTTGTTGCCTCATTGGTTTTCTTTATTGACCTAGTATAAAAATTTTTATCCTGGGGTGCTGAGGTACTTAGTTAAGCTTCCGACTTCGGCTCAGGTCATGATCTCGCTTGTTAGTGGGTTCAAGCCCCGTGTCACACTCTGGGCTGACAGCTCAGAGCCTGGAGCCTGCTTTAGATTTTGTGTTGCCCTCTCTCTTTCCCTTCCCTGCTCACGCTCTGTCTCTCTCCTCCTCTCAAAAATAAATGAACATTAAAAAAAAAAAAAAGATAAAATTTTTATCTTGGTGATAAATGTACATTAAGTGAAATAATGATTTTACAATAAAAAACAACAGTGACTGTACTCCCTCTCTCCCTAATCACTATTTTTTAAAGAAGTTATTTTAAAATCTTTTCCTTCTTGATTTTTTTGCCAGATCTGTTTTGTAAATTGTATGATCCATGAATTGAAAAATGTTTAAGAAATAAGCACCACAAACCTAGCTTTGTCAGGTTCAGTATTTTGTGATACTGACAGAGTTTTTTCAAGGGAAGAAATCATTACAGTTGGCCCCAATTCCCACTTCTTTTTCCACAGAGGTAATCACCAGAGGTAATCACCAGAGGTAGACCATTATCCTAAATTTGGTATTCATTTATGTGTGTATTTTTTTTTAACTTTTTTTTTTTAGTGTTTATTTATTTTAGAGACAGAGCTTGAGGGGGAGAGGGGCCGAGAGAGGGAGACAGAATTTGAAGCAGGCTCCGGGCTCCGAGCAATTGGCACAGAGCCTGATGTGGGGCTTGAACCCACAAACTATGAGATCATGACCTGAGCTGTAGTCCGATGCTTAACCAACTGAGCCATCCAGGCATCCCAGTGCATTTCTTACTTTAATTACATGCTTATATATTTAGAAAAAATTACACTTTATAAATCTTAACTCTGTGCTATATAACTTGTTTATTTTCACCTAATATATATATGGCTTTAGTTTATTTACTTATTGCCGTCTACCGTTGCATTGTAGTAATGTACCATGAATTTTCAATTTTTTGATGATAGTCATATGTATGTATTGTTTCTATTTCTTAATACTGTGTTTTGCTGTATTATTACTGGTAATGTCTTCAGTGAACATGAAAACATTTCTGTCATGTGTTCTCTTAGAAGTGGAAGTTCTGAGTCTTACAGCACGTTTATATTCAGTTTTACAAGATAATGCCAATTTTTTTCTAAAGTGGAATGTTGGGAGGATATTTTTTAAAAAAACCTCTATTTTGATATAATACATATAGTTTAAAATTCACCCTTTTATAGTAATGCAGATGTTTTTAATATATTCAGAAAGTTGTACAAACATCACCACTGACCTAATTCTAGAATATTTTCATCACCTCAACTAGAAACCCTGTATGTACCCTGTAAGTCAATTCCCATTCTCTGCTCTCCCTGGTGTATGGCAACCACTATCCTACTTTCTGTCTGTGTAGATTTGCCTATTCTGGGCATTTTATAGACACAGAATCATAGAATATATGTGGCTTTTTGTTTTGTCTTTTTTTTTTTTTTTTTTTACTTAATGCAATGTTTTCAGGGTTCATCTATACTGTAGCTTCTATCGGTATTATTTCGTTCCTTTTTACAGCCAAATATTCCATCTAATGGATATACCTCTCATTTTGCCCATCAGTTGATGGGCATTTGGGTTATTTCCACTTTTTGGTTATCCTGAATAATGGTGCTATGAATATTTGTGTGCAAGTGTGTGGAGATAATGTATACATTTTATTTGAAACATTTTTTAATTTTTATTTATTTTTAAAGTTTATTTTGAGAGAGAGAGAGAGAAAGAGAGAGAGATTAAGAATCCCAATCTCTGTGCTGATAGCACAGAACCTGATGTGGGGCTTGAACTCATGAGCTGTGAGATCATGACCTGAGTCGAAGTTAGATGCATAACTAACTGAGCCACTGTGGCTCCTCTTTAAGTTTTAAGTAGGCTCCATGCCTAGTATGGGGCTCAAACTTATAACCCTGAGATCAAGTTGCATGCTTTACTGATTGAGCCATCAGGGCACCCTTCATTTTTCTTTTAAGGCCTTAAATGTCTAGTGACCCTTGATTGTTCACATTTAAGAGTTAGGGATTAGAAGTCTTTTTGTGTGGATATGTTGGGTTTGTAAAATGTTGAAAGTCATTGTAGGGTAATTTAGCCAGTATTTGATTGGTTTCATGCCTAGTGAGTATATGATTGGCTGCTCTTGTTACCCATTCTGTATCCCCTCCTGATCTTTCATATCTGTTCTCTTCTGGTCACTTTCTTCATAACTTCATTCTGTCTTATCTGAGGATGGGGATAGTATAGTTGCTTGTAAAGATGGCAGGCTATCTTCTCTGGGGTGGGGATTAGAGTAGTTGCTTGAAAAGAACTCTTGAGGCTTTGATTGTTCCATGTTCATTGTCAGGCAAGCACTTGTTTTTATTCAGCTTCATGCTACAACTTGGTGTACTCTGTACCTACCTTTTACCTCTAGTCTAGGTCCACTTGGCTTTGTAGAATCCATTAGTCTAATTCTTTCTCAGTAATATCTTCATCTGCAAACACTTGGAGTTTTGGCTTTCTTTGTTATACTGAATGAGTTCCCATCCTTCCATTTGCCTTTTGTCTTTTTTGTAATTTTTTTTAATGTTAATTCATTTTTGAGAGAGAGCATGAGTGGGGGAGAGGCAGAGAGAGGGAGACACAGAATCTGAAGGAGGGCTCCAGGCTCTGAGCCGTCCAGATTCGAGAGCCTGACGCAGCCCTCGAACTCACAGATGGTGAGCCCATGACCTGAGCCAAAGTCAGATGCTTAACTGACTGAGCCACTGAGGTGCCCCTTGCCTTTTGTCTTCTTTTTTTTTTTTTTTTTACAAATAGTTTATTGTCAAATTAGTTTCCACGCCTTTTGTCTTCTTAAAATTTTGTTGAATTCTGCCGGTTTCCTCCTGCAATGTTTGATCTCGTGGGTTTTTATTTTTTACATTCCTTGATAATCATTTTATTGGTTTCTCTGAAGGAAGATGTGAAAAATACATGCATTCTCTCAGTTTTGACAGGCAATCTTCAGTTACTGTTTTCCACACATAACTTTTTTTTTTAACCTTTTAGTTTTAACTTTAATAATTAGAAATAATATTTAAAAACTTTACAAGTAAACAAAATAATGTTCTACCCTTCAGGTAACCTGCCCCACTCATTTCTGATTGTTTTATGGAAATTTTTTTTCTTTACATAAAGTGTTACTATATATTTGCAATTAGATGTCCCATGTGTTTTTGCATCCTATTATAAAGCATTTCCCCATGTTACTAAAATCCCTTTATAATACAATCGTGCCTGACTGGCTTCCTGGGTAGAGCATGCGACTCTTGATCTTAGGGTTGTGCGTTTGAGCCCCCACATTGTGGTGTAGAGATTACTTAAAACAAATCTTTAAAAAGTTGTTTATAGTATATATATGTCTTTCAAAACATAATCTTCATGGACTTTTTTATTTGAATTTATTATAGTTTCTTTTAAATATGATATTGGTAATTTTGTTTTATATGTATGTATTTTGGATAAGATAAATAATACTGTATAATTTCTATATTAAAAGGTAGCCAATTTTCTGCAAATAAGAAAATCTGTAAGAATTATTTTTCTTTTAAATGATGTATTATATATTTCTTTTATATAATAGGCTTGTGGAAATTGAGAACATTTTAAGAAATTTAATAGCTGGTATGGTTTTTCTTTTCTTTTCTTTTTTTTTTGCTTTTTTCTCCTGGTGGAAATATGATTGTGCTCTTATTTTTATTACAAATTAGTTTACTTTATTAAATGGTAATGATCATTTTTTTTGTTTTGAAGAAATGTGGCTTGGTTTTGAGCTGGAAGAGAGTACAAGGTGCATCTGGAAAACTTCAAGGTATGTAATTTTTTTACTGAGATGATTTTAAGCTGTATACATAAGTCACTTCTTGCATGTTTTACTCTCACTGTCCTTAACCATGGAGTATTCTGTCAGCACTCTTTGACTTCCTTCTTACTGCAATAGGATTAAGGCAGTCAGGAAGATTTAGCTGAGAGTCGAGATTAGAAAGTGGAAGAGTATTAGGAAAGAGGTAGGAGAGGAAAAAATATTCAGATTGTTTTTTTACAATATTATTTTGAAAAGTCTATTTTCTCAGAACAGGGGTGTATGATTAGTATTCAACAATTAGGACTTAGGAAGAAACCAGAAGAGCAGATTGTGAGACAACCTGTTTGTCTTAGAAGCAAACTGTTCTTTCTCCTTGGTAAAAGCACCTGTTTGATGTACATTCTTCTTTTAATTGTTTATTTTTGAGAGAAGGAGCGTAGCCAGGGGAGGGGCAGAGAGAGAAGAGGGAACAGAGGATGCGAAGCAGGCTCTACATGCTGACAGCAGAGAGCCTGATGGGGAACTGGAACTCACAAACCATGAGATTGTGATCTGAGATGAAGTCAGATGCTTAATTGACTGATGTACATTCTTGAAACACTTTATTATGGAAAAAATCATGCGTCTATAAAATCAGAGTAGTGTGATGAACTTCCATATACTCATCACTTAGCTTTATCAATTCATGGTCAATTGTGCTTAACCTGTATCCTATCCATTTTCTCCTTGTTATTTTTTAATTTATTGTTTAGTTTTTTAAAAAATATTTATTTTCGAGGTGGGGGAGGGGAGAGAGAGAGAGAATCCCAAGCAGGTTCTGCGTTCTCAGTGCAGAGTCCAGTGTAGGGCTGAAACTTAGGAACCATGAGATCACAATCTGAGCCAAAATCAAGATTCAGACACTTAACCACTGAGCCACCCAGGTGTCCCTTCCTAATATTATTTTTAAGCCATTCCAAGCACTTATTTTGTCTATGTTAGTGTGTGTCTTTAAAAGATAAGAGCTTTTTAAAAAGCTTACTGAAAATACTATCGTAAGATCTTTAAAAACTATTTTTCTTAATATTATAAGTCAGTGTTCAGATATCCAGTTATAACTAATACCAAATTTTTAAATATTTTGTTTGATGCAGGATCTACACATAGTCAACACAATGCAGTTGGCCTATTTTTTAGCCATTTTTTGATATTTTAAGTTCTTCTGTCTCTTTTCCTTTGCAGTTATTTCTGGAAGAAGCTGTCATTTGCTCAGTAGTGTTTCTTTTAAAAAAAAAATTTTTTTTAATGTTTATTTCTGAGAGAGAGAGAGAGAGAGAGACAGCCTGAGCAGGGGAGGGTCAGAGAGAGAGGGAGACACAGAATCTGAAGCAGGCTCCAGGCTCTGAGCTAGCCACCAGTACAGAACCCGATGCAGGGCTCAAACCCATGAACTGTGAGATCATGACCCGAGCCGAAGTTGGACGCTTAACTGACTGAGCCACCCAGACACCCCTCAGTAGTGTTTCTTTAGTCTAGATTTGCTGATTGCAGCTCCATGCAGAATAATTTGCCAGTGCTTCTCTGTCTTCTGTGTTTTATGTAAACTGGTTGGTAGTTGTATCTTGAGACTTAGTTAAATTTGAGTTCGTGTGTGGTATTTTTGTTGATGATTTCATTTGTAGGAATTTTCTAAAGGTATTCTTCCATCATCAGACACTGGGTTACCGGGTTGTCTTTTTTTTAGTTAAAAATTTTGTGGTTGTGGTGAGGCTGTTGATTGTCTATTTCTGGATTGATTGATTTATTGGAGGGTTGCAAAATGTGCTAGTCTAATTTGAAGATTTCTGCCATTCCTTCATTGAAAAATAAATCTTGTGGTGCCTGGATTGCTCAGTCAGTTGAGTGTCCCTCTTGAGTTTCTGACTTCGTCTCAGGTCATGATCTCGTAGCTTGTGAGTTTGAGCCCCGTGTCAGACTCTGTGCTGATAGCCTGGGCCTGCCTCAGATTCTCTATCTTTCTCTGCCCTGCCCCTGCTTGTGCTGTCTCTCTCTCCCTTTCTCTCGCTCTCCCTCTCTCTCAAATACAAATAAACATAAAAAAATTTTTTAATACTTCTTTTCAAGTTTTATTTATTTATTATGAGAGAATGAATGAGAGAGGGGCAGAGAGAGAGGGAGAGAATCCCAAGTAGGTTCCTTCCTCACTGTCAGTTCAAAGCCTGAACTGGCTCCAACTCCCCAACCATGAGGTCATGCATGACCTTAGCTGACACCAAGAGTCAAATGCTTAACCGACTGAGTCACCCAACCACCCCAAAAAAATTGAAAAAAAAAAAAAAAGAAAGAAAAAGAAAAAATAATTTTTCTGGGGTGCCTGTGTGGCTCAGTCATTTAAGTATCTGACATCAGCTCAGGTCATGATCTCGTGGTCTGTGAGTTCGAGCCCCGCATTGGCCTTTGTGCTGACAGCTCAGAACTTGGAGCCTGTTTCATATTTTCCCTCTCACTCTCTCTGCCCACCTTACCACTCAAAAAATGAATAAATGTTACCAAAAAAAGAAACATCTTTATTAGACTACTGCTGTAAGAATAAACTTCTACTTCCATCTAGTATTTGGTTAGAGGTATATTTTATATAATGTAAAACAGGGTAAATGCTTTGGTTCTTTGACTTTTTTCAGAAGAATTAGTTTGTGTTCTCAGCATCCTTTAGCAGTGACTTTTTTTTTTATAAAGAACCATTTTGAATTTAAGGATTGAAGCATGTTCATTTTGTTGTTAAACTTAGTAAGAATTAAGTGTCATCTTTATTGTCATCTTTATTATTATTCATCATTATTGCTAGTGAAGCTTAAAATGTCTTAAGTTGCCTCTGCAGGTTGGATTTCCTATGGTTTTATCAGTCTTAACTGTTTTTGATAGCTCCTTTGTTACCTGGAATCTAAGCTTATCTAGTAGTTTTTCCATGCCAGACCTAGGATCAGCCATTTCTTTAAGGAACTCTGGCTTCTTTTAGTGGTAAATTGTTTTAAAAATCAGAATCTGGGAATTAGATATATTCATTATAAGACTCGTTTAGTCTTTGCTTTTACATTTTTCCAGTGCATGTTAATTCACATTCAGGTCTAAATGGTTTTTATTTAATCTTTTCTGTCATATCTGTATTTTTTTTTCCCCATACTGAGAATTCAAGTTTCAAGGACATTGGGATGATAGACTATTAAGTAATTATTGGCTTGGTTCGTCTCACATTTCATATATAACAATTCAAGACTAACCACATCTATGCTCTCATCAGCAATATGGTTATAGAAATTTTCTTTTTTATTGACAGGTCTTTTGTCTTTATGATGTATCACACTGAAAAATCTAGAGTCAAATTTACTGTTTTAAAATCAGAATAGGGGTGCCTGGGTGGCTCAGTTGGTTAAGCGTCCAATTTCTGCTCAGATCATGATCTCATGGTTTGTGAGTTTGAGCCCTACATCAGTCTTTGTGCTGACAGCTTGGAGCCTGGAGCCTGCTTTAGATTCTGTGTCTCCCTCTCTTTCTCCCCTACTCACACTCTGTCTCTCTCTCTCAAAAATAAATAAACATAAAAAGAAAAAATTTTACATCACTTAGAATAGTTCCTCTCTGTGTGGTTATGTCCTTAACTGTATACATATTTGGGTTCATTTATTTTAAGTTTTAAAATTTTTAGATTACTCTTTTAAAATTTGTTTTAATATCTCTGATTCAGAGTCATGGTAATAATACTTAGACTAGTTATTAGAATGAAATAGGCACAGAAAAATTAGATTCATCACTACGATAAAAGTTCAATACTTTTGTAGTTTGATGACTCAATCGGAAAGTGTTTTGAGAGGTTCAGGCAGCCTGTTGTCATATAATTGTAGCTATATACATATAATTGTAGGAAGTCTGGATGGAATGATATCAGGAAATAATGAAAAGACTCAATTATGAAATTTGTTGGTTGTGCTAAATATTTTATCAGCACTTAAAATAAGAAGCGATTTGCCTGATTAGAACTTTTCTTTCCCGTTTCTCTCTCTCTCTCTCTTTTTGGTTTGAGGGTGTTAAAAAAAATCATCAAAAGTAATTGGAGGAAAGAGGAGTGGCAACATGAATAATCCTGGTATATAACATTTGGTCTCTAATGATTTTAATTTTCCATAAATACTATGTTTTCATAACTGTGTTGATATTTGACTAATTCTTTACATCCATTTTTAGCCTTTGGCTTCTGTGAGTATAAGGAACCTGAATCTACCCTCCGTGCACTCAGGTTATTACATGACCTGCAAATTGGAGAGAAGAAACTACTTGTTAAAGTTGATGCAAAGACAAAGGCACAACTGGATGAATGGAAAGCAAAAAAGAAAGCTTCTAATGGGGTATGTTTTCTGTAGTGCTATCTTTTCTAGGCTTACTGTGCCCTTTGAGTGTAAATACTTTTTATAAGTGAATCTAATGTGGGGGCTTCACAAGATCATCCTCACCATAATATGTGCTTGTGGCTAAATGCAGGAGGGTGTTTTTATAGTTAATCATCATTTTAAGTCTTTTATCTACCCATGGAGATAGATGACTGTTGGTTTGCTTGTTCCAGGTTAGAATGAAGGTAGTGAGGGAGGCTGGACAAGGTCTGTCTCTTGATTTTGACCCAGGTTATGATCTCACAGTGAATTTGAGCCCCACTGTCAGCATGGAGCCCCAGCCCCCGCCACTACCCTGGGGACACCCTGTGCTCTCGCTGTCTCTCTCCCAAAAAAATCCACAACTCTCTAGAATAAGACTTTTTAGATTTTCCTTGCAGTGATAACTGAACTCTTAAAGTGTGGATTTAATGTCTTCACAGTTTTATGCAATTCCTTGGGTGTCTGTCTTTTTTTCCCTATGTTTAATCATTAGCTAGTGAGGTGGTTTAATTTGTAGCATTTGCAAAAGTATACTCTGAACATGAAGCAAATCACTTCACTCACAATTGTGTGACTTTTGATTTAATTTGTAATCACTATTAGTGAGAGGAACCATAATTTAAATCTGTTTATATCTTCAAAAATAGAATTGTAGCCACCTCCAATAAAAACAGAACAATTATTTCAGATAAGATGAAATCTAAAACATTAACAGACTGACTTCTGGGTGGACTTGGCATGGTGCCCAGAGATACTTGCATTCATAAGACAGGGCATAGCTTCTTAGAATGTCGAGTTATTCAACAGTATTGGGAAAAAGAAAAAGTAGAGCAATGCTGACCAGATAATTTTTTCTTATCAGATAATTTTTTTCAAATAACTTTTAAGTAAATAAAACTATTATGGAGTAGATGACAGATTTGTCATGATTTTTCAAGATAAAATATGGGAAGGTTTGTTCTTTCTTTTTTCTTGTTGATTGTTGTGGAGAAGTTTAGAAAACTGACCTAAGATGGATGATACAAGAATGAGACATTAAGTGGGTGCCTGGGTGGCTCAGTCATTCAGGTTGGCTCAGGTCATTATCTCGCTGTTCCTGAGTTCAAGCCCTGTTTTGGGTGAGGTCATGCCCTGCTTGGGGTGAGCATGGCTCCACTTCGGGTTAGCCCCTATTCTCTCTCTCCCTTCTCCTCTTCTTTTTCTCACTATCCCTCCTGGGATTCTCTGCCTCTGTCTGCCCCTCACTCACTTGTGTCCTCTTTCTCAAAAATAAAAAAATGAAACATTGAGAAACTCATATGGTAATTTATTCAGGCATTTTCCTGTCTCCCAGGAGAAGACAAAACACAATTAGTTGTATAGTTCTTTTTGGGTAAAAAAGAAACACAAGTTTGTCTAAAAAAAGAGTGAGATATTTTTCTTGACCCAGAATTTTAGTACATGTGCTGCAGAAGCAAGCACCTTGACCCAGAATTTTAAGAGGAATTATGTGCCTTGTCTAACAGCTTGATTGAAAGTTTTTATATAGATTTTGCAGAATCTGTAGAAGCAACCTTTGGCCATTAGTGAAAGTATTCCTTTTGAGGTCACCATGCTGGCCTAGTTCATGCCCTGTTGCTTTCTGGCTGTTCATCAGTAGCAGGAGTAAAGATATATGCTTGATCGTTACAAGTGTGGTTGTTAACCACACATTCCAGAATGACTTCTGGGGGTGCCTGGGCGGTTTAGTTGGTTAAGTGTCCGCTTTAGCTCAGGTCATGATCTCACGGTTCGTGGGTTTAAGCCATACATTGGGCTCTGCACTGACACTTTGGAGCCTGCTTGGGGTTCTTTCTCTCCCTCGTTCTCTCTGGCCCTCCTCACTTGCTCTCTCTTTCAAAATCAATAAATTAAAAAAAAGAGAGAATGACTTCTGACCAATGTTGGAAGTACTGATAACCTCTGGAAAGAGCCTCTTGCATTGCATTTTTCTTTAAATTTTTTAATGGTTATTTATGTTTGAGAGAGACAGAGCGGGGGAGGAACAGAGAGAGAGGGAGACACAGAATCCGAAGCAGGCTCCAGGCTCCGAGCTGTGAGCACAGAGCCTGACATGGGGCTTGAACTTACGAGCCATGAGATCATGACCTGAGCCCATCAAACACCTGTCCAGCTGAGCCACCCAGGTGCCCCATTGCATCGCATTTTAATTGAGGATGCATGGTCCATATAGGGACATCTTTAGTATTATATACATCTTTGGCTAGAAATTAGGCCAGTTGAATCTACATTTTCTCAAAAAGTGCTCTGCATTTGCTTAAGTTCCCAAAGAAGTTCTTGTTTTGGACCCTGAAGTCAAAACAAATCAGTGCCAAAGAGTGAGCCTGGAAGAGGTGTTTTTCAGCTTTTCTACTAGTAGCTTTACCATTGAAGCTTTTATTTCCTCTGAAAAGAGCTAAATAGGTGGGCCCATAAACCTCTCATATATTCAGTTGGTTTCTGTGATCCTCTTGTACTGCTAAATCCATCATCTTTTGCTGCTCCATATTACTGAACAAGTGGCTTACTGTTTCTGAGGGGAAGAAGAAGCTGGAAATCAGGCAGTTGTTTATGGTTGAGGACCCAGGAGTAGACCTTAAGTTGAAACCAAAAATAACTTTTCCTTCCATGATACATCTGGTTATTTTTGGTTTTCTTACATTAACAACTGGTGAAGAGATATGGGCTAAGAAGCTTTCCTTCTAAAAATACACATTTTATTTTTTTTTTTTTTAATTTTTTTTTTTAATGTTTTTTTATTTATTTCTAGGAGAGAGAGAGACAGCGTGAGCAGGGGAGGGTCAGAGAGAGAGGGAGTCACAGACTGAAACAGGCTCCAGGCTCTGAGCTGGCAGTCAGCACAGAGCCCGACGCGGGGCCCGAACCCACGAACCGCGAGATCATGACCTAAGCGAAAGTCGGACGCTTAACCGACTAAGCCACCCAGGCGCCCCTAAAAATACACATTTTAAAAAAAATTTTTATTTGAGATAGAGTGAGCAAGCGTGAGAGCAAGCGGGGGAAGGGCAGAGAAAGAGGGAGACCAGAGAATCTCTAGAAGGCTTTGCACCATCAGAATGGAGCCTGTTGTGGGACTTGAACCCACAAAATATGATTTATGACCTGAGCTGAAACCAAGAGTCTGGTGCTTAACCAACTGAACCACCCAGGTGCTTCTAAAAATGTACATTTTCTCTGTAGATCAAGAGATAGTAGTCACTCATAAGGTGGTGTGAATTCATTTCAAATGCTTCTAACTTAGTTAAGACCAGCTATACTAATATTTAAATTTGATTTAGGATGGTGGTGGGAGGGAATTTAAGGGTTTATGAATATTTTTAAACGACCAGGCCTTCAGATTTATAACTCTCCTTCTGTCTTTGTGCTTAGGAAAGCATGGAGATATAGAGGGTTCATGGAGAGGAATTTAGAATGTAGGGGAAATGCTAAAGACTGACTTGATGCTTGCTCAGAAAGTGTATTTTCAAAAAAAAAAAAGTGTATTTTCTTTCTTTCTTTTTTTTAATTAATTTTTTTTTTTTTTTTGACAGAGAGAGAGAGGCAGAATGAGAGAGGGGCAGAGAGAGAGGGAGACACAACAGGATTCAAAGCAGGCTTCAGGCTCTGAGCTAGCTGTCAGCACAGAGCCTGACATGGGACTTGAACTCACAAACCGTGAGATCATGCCCTGAGCGGAAGTCAGACGCTTAACTGACTGAGCCACCCAGGTGCCCCCCTATTTTGAGAGAGAAAGTGAGCACCTGCGTGTGGGGGCCTGTGCACAGTGGGGGAGGGGCAGAGAGAAAGGGGCTTAAATCTGACTGTCAACGTGGAGCTTGACATGGGGCTCAAACCCAAGAACTGTGAGATAGTGACTTGAGCTGAAGTTGGAGGTTAACCAAGTGAGCCACTCAGGCGCCCCAGAGATATTTTCATAATACAGAACTTAGGTCTTGGCAGTTGAGGGTTTGGGTTGAAAGAGCTCAGGTGTGTCGCAGAATCTACAGTTTCAGTGGCAAGTACTGGCAGGTTAATTATTTTGTTAAAACCTGTGGAGAGGGGTGCCTGGTGGCTCTGTGCTGACAGTGTGCCTACTTGGGATTCTGTCTGCTCTCTCTCTGCTCTCCTCTGCTCATGCGGTCTCGGTCTCTCTCAAATAAACTTTAAAAATTATTAAAAAAAAAAAAAAAAGACCTGTGGAGAAGCAGAGCATTACTGAAAGGATTTTAGTGAATGCTGTACAAAGACCTTATTGTGATATATTATTGATTTAAAGTAAAACTACATCACCGCAGTTATAGATTACAATGTTTTTGGTAAAATCTTAATTTTAATTTATTTTTATTTTTTTAAATGTCTTTTTATTTATTTCTCAGAGAGAGAGAGACAGCGTGAGCAGGGGAGGGTCAGAGAGAGAGGGAGACACAGAATCCGAAGCAGGCTCCAGGCTCTGAGCTAGCTGTCAGCATAGAGCCCAACTCGGGGCTCAAACCCGCGAACCATGAGATCATGACCTGAGCCAAAGTCGGACGCTTAACTGACAGAGCCACCCAGGCACCCCAATTTTAATTTAATTATTAATTTTAAGTTTAATTACTGTTCTTGTCTTTATCCAAGATACCAAGTAAATAGTTGGTGCAAGAAGATTGGATCAAGAGGCAGGTTTGAGAAAGTAAGGAACTCAGTCAGAGTGGTTAGTTTTATAATACCTCACGTTATGACTTAATTTGAAGTTATCTGTATAACTTCTTATCCTATTTACTAAATTCATAAGGGCAAGGTCATTTCTTTTTCCTCTTTTTTTTTTTTTTTTTTTTTGCCGTCTGGTATAGTAACTTGTACATAGTAGGCTCTTATTTTGTTGAGCCAGCGAGTGCTTGGCTGGTTCAGTCAGTAGAGAATGCAACTCTAGATCTCAGGGTCATGAATTCGAGGCCCATTTTGCATTTAGAGGCTACTTAAAAAATTTTTTTTTTCTAATGAGAAATTGTTGAGCAAATTAAGAAAGAAATGCCTTTTGGGTGCTTGGATGGCTCAGTTGGTAAGTAAGTGTTCTGTCTCTTTATCTCACCTCATCTTGATCTCAGGGTTGTTAGCTCTTAAGAAAAGAAAAAAAAATGCCTGTTGAGTATCCATTGGAGGTTGCTTTCAGAATTATGAAATCTGAAATCACTACTCATTTATATTAAGGAGCCACAAGATGTGAAATTTCTCTTGAATAGTTGCATGCATTTTGACCACGAGCCTGCATTTATGCAGAAGAGCGTTCTTAATTGAGTCTGAAAACACACAATACATGTTTACCAAGTAAATTGATAACTACTTTGAGGCTTGTGTGTATAGTTTTAAATTACAAAAGTTTTTGTACACATCTTTATGTTGTTGCTTGTCATACTTTCCCATTTTTCCTAGTTTTAAGAAGAGACTCAGAGTAACTGGAACTTACCCAAAGTTTTGAGGTCATTCTCTAAATTTTGTAGTTTGGGGACACCTGACTGGCTCAGTCGGAAGACCAAACAATTCTTGATTTCAAAGTTGTGAGTTTGAGCTCTATGTTGGGTGTAGAGATTAGTAAAAAAAAAAAAAAAATTTTTTTCAAAAAGTATATATATGGTTAAATTTTGTAGTTTGAACTAAATTCATTCCATTATCCAGGTGCCTTTTAAAGTAAAATTAAGATAAAAACAAGAATTATAGTACATTAGAATCAGTAATTTTTTTTTCACATCAATACAATTAGTCTAGTCTTCTTTATTATATTTTAAAAATTCCAGGGGCACCTGGGTGGCTCAGTCGGTTAAGCATCTGTCTTTGGCTCAGGTCACAATCTCACAGTTCGTAGGTTCAAGCCTCTTTAGGCTGACAGTCCAGAGCCTGAAGCCTGCTTCAGATTCTGTGTATCCTCAACCCCCACCTCCTCTCCTTTCTATTACCTCTCTCCCACTTGTGCACACTCTCTCAGAAATAAATACATATTAAAAAAATAATAAAGTCCTATAAATAGTTATTGATTTGTGAGAAACATTACAACATGGATTTTTTAAAATTTTTTATGTTACATATGCAAGTTGTGGGAGAAAGACCTGTACATTTAGGGTTGGTTGGTTCTTAGAGTAGAAGTACATGAGTTTGTTTTTTAACTGGTATTTCCACATTATAGAAAGCAGAAGGGGAAAAGAGATGCAGTTGCTTCAGTCCCTGGCCTATCTGACACTACATTTTTCTTTCTTTTCTTTTTTTTTTTTTTAATGCTTGCATTTTGTTGTATATAGCTACCTAGTGTTTTTCATTTGTTTAACTTACACATCTTTTTGTTTATTTTATTTTATTTTATTTTATTTTTTTTTAAACTTTTTTTTAATATTTTTTTAATTTATTTCTATGAGAGAGAGAGAGAGAGAGAGAGAGAGAGACAGCGTGAGCAGGGGAGGGTCAGAGAGAGAGACACAGACTCTGAAACAGGCTCCAGGCTCTGAGCTGGCAGTCAGCACAGAGCCCGATGCGGGGCTCGAACCCACGAACCGCGAGATCATGACCTAAGCGAAAGTCGGACGCTTAACCGACTATGCCACCCAGGCGCCCCTTTGTTTATTTTAAATGGTGGCTGTAATGGTGGCTGTCATAGTGTGTATACATGTGTATTTTGATTTTTTTCATATCATTAAATTTTCAACTCTGATTTCGTTAATGTAAATATTGTTAGTTTGTGAAAGTATTTGAGCAAGACAGTCTGGAAAACTGAAAGCTTTGCAGATGTATTGTGTAGTATGTTACTCCCTGTAACTGATTAGGGGTCAGAATATTAGCTATTAAAGGAAGAAAGGAAAAGAAAATGATAAAGTATCAGTATCTAAGAAAAATCAGTAAATCAAATGAAGTTTAGTTTTGTGAAGTTAAGAACAATACCAAATCTGCATTTAATTGGACTACAGAGATGTTTTGTTAGAGAAAAACATGTTTGTTTTGTGTACTAACTTGTTTTACAGTGGTTTTCATTTTCTTTTTCTTCCCCCCTTCCTTACCCTGCATTTTCCTTGTTTTTTGTTTTGTTTTGTTTTTTAAAGAATGCAAGGCCAGAAACTGTCACTAATGATGATGAAGAAGCTTTAGATGAAGAGACGAAGAGGAGAGATCAAATGATCAAAGGGGCCATTGAAGTTTTAATTCGAGAATACTCCAGTGAGCTCAATGCCCCCTCACAAGAATCTGACTCTCACCCCAGGAAGAAGAAGAAGGAAAAGAAGGAGGACGTATGTGTTACTGATTTCTGACAACAGAGTCATTTCTACAGTTTACTTTTTATGGTGTCACTCTTGTGCTTTTATAGCATGTCAACTTTCAAGGGGAAAATAAAATGACTAGCATTTACAACAATATACAGCTAAGCCCAATTTGACCATGTTTAATCAAGTAACTCAGGAGTTTTTTACCAAAACGTTTGTTTTGTGTGTTTGAAATGCACTGGCATCAATGCTTGTGTTTATCTGTGGATTCAAATTTCATAAGGAAAAATCCATTGACTCATGAAGTAGGAGCTGATACTAAGGGATAAAGAAAGTTTTTTGTTTTTGTTTTCTGGCCATGAAGGGGCCGGCTTTACTTTTGTCTCATTCCCTGATACTGTTCTATCCCTGCTCTAAGCAGGAAACCAGATGTCCTTTACTGAGGATTTTCACCCATTCTTTAATTCTTAGACACCTTTATTATAAACACTGCTCATTCCCCTCGGTGGACAGTAACACCATTGAACTTCTAACTGGAAGACTCTGAAAGAGTAGTACAAGATGAAACACTCCTTCCCAGGGTATTCTGTTTTACCACTCTTTGCCTGCCTAAGCTAATTAAACAGTTGGGGTCCAGATTGAAAGAAAATGTTTGGTTTTTAAATGTTCATTTCTTTTGGATAAATTTAGAGAAATTATAAGGAGTATTGTTTTTGAAATTTTGAAAGTATGTTTTGTGCATGGATTGCATGTGCCATGATAAAGTACTGTGAAACCTACCCTATAGTTTTTAATGTGAAGGGGTAGTTACACTTATCTTATTTTGAATTTCAGTGCCTTACTACTTTATTTTGAATTTCACTTTTTTTTTTTTTTTTTACAAATAGTTTATTGTCAAATTAGTTTCTACGTAACACTCAGTGCTCATCCCCAAAGTGCCCTCCTCCATGCCCATCCCCCCTCCCCCCCACATCCATCAGTCCTCAGTTTTTGTCAGCATTCAAGAGTCTCTCATGGTTTGCCTCTCTCCCTTTCCCCCACCATTTCCGCCCTTCTTCTCCCCCTTGTTCCTCCGTCAAGTTCCTCCTAATCCTCCTATACGTGCAAACATATGATATTTGTCCTTCTCTGCCTGACTTATTTCGCTCAGCATAACCCCCTCAAGGTCCATCCATGTTGCTACACATGGCCAGATTTCATTGTTTCTCATTGCCATGTAGTATTCCATGGTATAGATAAACCACATCTTCTTGATCCATTCATCTGTTGATGGACACTTAGGCTCTTTCCATGTTTTAGCTATTGTGGAGAGTGCTGCTATGAACATTGGGGTACATGTGCTCCTATGCCTCAGCATTTCTGTATCCCTTGGGTAAATTCCTAGCAGTGCTATTGCTGGGTCATAAGGGAGTTCTATTGTTAGTTTCCTGAGGAACCTCCACACTGTTTTCCAGAGGGGCTGTACCAGTTTACATTCCCACCAACAGTGTAGGAGGGTGCCCGTTTCTCCACATCCTCGCCAGCATCTAGAGTTCTCTGATTTGCTCATTTTAGCCACTCTGACTGGCGTGAGGTGGTATCTCAGTGTGGTTTTGATTTGTATTTCCCTGATGAGGAGGGATGCTGAGCATCGTTTCATGTGTCTGTTGGCCATCTGGATGTCCTCTTTGGAGAAGTGTCTGTTCATGTCTTCTGCCCATTTCTTCACTGGGTTGTTTGTTTTTCGGGCGTGTAGTTTGGTGAGTTCCTTATAGATTCTGGATATTAACCCTTTATCTGATATGTCATTTGCAACTATCTTTTCCCATTCCGTTGGTTGCCTATTAATTTTCTGGGTTGTTTCCTTGGCTGTGCAGAAGCTTTTAATCTTGATGAGGTCCCAACAGTTTATTTTTGCTCTTGATTCCCTTGCTTTTGGGGATGTGTCAAGTAAGAAGTTGCTGCGGTGGAGGTCAAGGAGGTTGTTTCCTGCTTTCTCCTCTAGGGTGTTGATAGTTTCCTGTCTCACGTTCAGGTCCTTTATCCATTTTGAGTTGATTTTTGTGCATGGTGTGAGAAAATGATCTAGTTTCATTCTTCTGCATGTTGCTGTCCAGTTCTCCCAACACCATCTGTTAAAAAGGCTGTCTTTTTTCCATTGGATATTCTTTCCTGCTTTGTCAAAGATCAGTTGGCTGTATACTTTTGGGTCCACTTCTGAGTTCTCAATTCTGTTCCATTGGTCTATGGGTCTGTTTTTGTGCCAATACCATACTGTCTTGAGGATGACAGCTTTGTAGTAGAGGCTGAAGTCTGGGATGGTGATACCTCCCGTTTTGGTTTTATTTTTCAGTATTACTTTGGCTATTCGGGGTCTTTTGTGGTTCCATACAAATTTTTGGATAGTTTGTTCTAGTTTTGAGAAGTATGCTGGTGCAATTTTGATTGGAATTGCATTGAATGTGTAGAGTGCTTTAGGTAGTAATGACATCTTAACTATATTTATTCTTCCTATCCATGAGCATGGAATGTTTTTCCATTTCTTTGTGTCTTCTTCAATTTCCTTCATAAGTTTTCTATAGTTTTCATCATACAGATCTCTTGTATCCTTGGTTAGGTTTATTCCGAGGTATTTTATGGTTTTTTGTGCAATTGTGAATGGGATCAGTTTCTTGATTTCTCTTTCTGTTGCTTCATTATTGGTGTATAAAAATGCAACCGATTTCTGTACGTTGATTTTGTACCCTGCAACTTGGCTGAATTCTTGGATCAGTTCTAGTAGGCTTCTGGTGGAGTCTGTCGGGTTTTCTATGTAGAGTATCATGTCATCTGCGAAGAGTGAAAGTTTGACTTCCTCTTTGCCAATTCTGATGCCTTTGATTTCCTTTTGTTGTCTGATGGCTGATGCTAGGACTTCCAGCACTATGTTAAACAACAGTGGTGAGAGTGGACATCCCTGTCGTGTTCCTGATCTCAGGGGGAAAGCTCTCAGTTTTTCCCCGTTGAGGATGATGTTAGCTGAAGGCTTCTCATAGATGGCTTTGATGATGTTTAAGTAGGTTCCTTCTATCCCAACTTTCTCGAGAGTCTTTATTAAGAAGGGATGCTGTATTTTGTCAAATGCTTTTTCTGCATCTATTGACAGGATCATATGGTTTTTATCTTTTCTTTTATTGATATGATGGATCACATTGATTGATTTGCGAATGTTGAACCAGCCCTGTAACCCAGGAATGAATCCCACTTGATCTTGGTGGATGATTCTTTTGATATGCTGCTGGATTCGATTTGCAAGGATCTTGTTGAGAATTTTTGCATCCGTATTCATCAAGGATATTGGCCTATAGTTCTCTTTTTTTGTTGGATCTCTGTCTGGCTTGGGAATCAGAGTGATGCTGGCTTCATAAAATGAGTCCGGGAGTTTTCCTTCGACTTCTATTTTTTGGAATAGCTTGAGAAGAATTGGGATTAATTCTGTTTTAAATGTCTGGTAGAATTCCCCAGGGAAACCATCAGGTCCAGGGCTCTTATTTGTTGGGAGATTTTTGATCACTGATTCGATTTCTTCACTCGTTATGGGTCTGTTCAGGTTTTCTATTTCTTCCCGTGTGAATTTTGGTAGTGAGTGTGTGTTTAGGAATTTGTCCATTTCTTCTAAGTTGTCCAATTTGTTGGCATATAATTTTTCATAGTATTCCCTGATAATTGCTTGTATTTCTGAGGGGTTGGTTGTAATAAGTCCATTTTCATTCATAATTTTGTCTATTTGGGTGCTCTCTCTTTTCTTTTTGATAAGCCTGGCTAGAGGTTTGTCAATTTTGTTTACTTTTTCAAAAAACCAACTCTTGGTTTCATTGATCTGTTCAATTGTTTCTTTGGTCTCTATGTTGTTTATTTCTGCTCTAATTTTTACTATTTCTCTTCTTCTACTGGGTTTAGGGCGTTCTTGTTGCTCTGCCTCTAGCTCCTTTAGGTGAGCTGTTAGATTTTGGACTTGTGCTTTTTCTAATCTCTTGAAATAGGCCTGGAGAGCAATGTACTTTCCTCTTAGGACTGCCTTGGCCGCATCCCATAGATTTTGAATTGTTGTGTTTTCATTTTCATTTGTTTCCATATATTTTTTAATTTCCTCTCTAATTGCCTGATTGGCCCATTCATTCTTTAGAAGGGTGTTCTTTAACCTCCATGTTTTTGGCGGTTTTCCAGACTTCTTCCTGTAATTGATTTCAAGTTTCAAAGCATTGTGATCTGACAGTGTGCATGGTATGATCTCTATTCTTTTATATTTATTGAGGGCTGCTTTATGTCCCAGTATGTGATCTATCTTGGAGAATGTGCCATGCGCACTTGAGAAGAAAGTAAATTCCCTGGCCTCAGGATGTAAAGTTCTAAATATATCCGTCAGATCCATCTGGTCCAATGTGTCTTTCAAGTCCATTATTTCTTTAGTGATTTTCTGTCTGGTTGACCTATCCATTGCTGTAAGCGGAGTATTAAAGTCCCCTGCTATTAGCACATTCTTATCTATAAGCTTGTTTCTGTTTGTGATTAATTGTTTTAGATATTTAGGTGCTCCCATATTCGGTGCGTAGACATTTATGATTGTTAGTTCTTCCTGATGGATGGACCCTGTAATTATTATGTAGTGCCCTTCTTCATCTCTTGTGATTGTCTTTAATTTAAAGTCCAGTTTGTCTGATATAAGTATCGCTACTCCGGCTTTCTTTTGATTTCCTGTAGCATGATATATATTTCTCCATCCCCTTACTTTTAATCTGAAGGTATCTTCCCGTCTAAAATGAGTTTCTTGTAGACAGCATATTGATGGATTTTGTTTTTTAATCCATTCTGCTACCCTATGTCTTTTGATTGGAGCATTCAGCCCATTTACTGAATTTCACTTTCAATTTGCTTTCCAGACAAATACATTTTTATTACTTGGCTTGTTTTTCCTCATGTGGTTTTAACCTGTCTAGTGAAATGCCAGTTGTTGGGAATGGGAATTGATAATCATATTATAGGGTAATTGAGGTTTTAGAGTTTGTTCTGTTCTTCCTCTTCCAGCATTAATGGGAAAGGAGAAAATTACTAGACATATTTGTTTGATATGGGATGGGAAGAGAGAATCAAAGAAATCCTGCTGTATGGCAGGAATTATGAGTAAATTTTGTTGGTATGATTGTTTCCTGGGTTTGAAGGAAAAAGTCCCGCTAGTAAGACTTCTCTTATTCCATTGCCTGAGGGAGTTGGAGGGTGAAGAGGTGGTAGATGACAGGAGAGGTTCAAGAGAGTGAGTGAAATTTTTTTAATTAAGTAAATTGAAATCAAGAAAATGTCA
Source organism: Hyaena hyaena (assembly GCF_003009895.1). Lineage (NCBI taxonomy): Eukaryota > Metazoa > Chordata > Mammalia > Carnivora > Hyaenidae > Hyaena > Hyaena hyaena. The sequence goes on from NW_024081483.1 coordinate 615,511, forward strand.
CAGAAATCTCTGACTGCTTATAGTATAAACATACAGAGCATTGTTGTGCAGGGTAATGTAGACTCATTGCTTTTTTTTTTTTTTTTTTAATCTTTGTGGATTTTTCCGCAGATTTTCCGCAGATTTCCAGTGGCCCCACTGATCCCTTACCCACTCATCACTAAGGTGCGTTTACATTGTAGGCATTGACAATGAGTGTTTACTTGCTAATGGCCAGATTTGTGATACTTGTTCATCTGATATCTCACTAGTTGTTACTTATGATACAAGTTTTGTATGTTTAGTTTCTCCTGTCTTTTTTGTAAGATGTACAAAATGTCTAACTTTTAATTTTAATATCTTTGTATTGATGTAGATCTATAATGCATTCATTCCTATCCCCCTTGTCTTTTTTAGGAGGATATAAATGCTATAGAAATGGAAGAAGACAAAAGAGATCTGATATCCCGAGAGATCAGCAAATTCAGAGACACACACAAGGTAGTATTCTTGTTTTTTCACTTGATACCACTCTAGACTTTTTACAGAATCCAAAGCAAACAGACAAAAAAAAAAAAAAAATCAACCTTACATTAGAATATAATTTTAAATGCTTTTTATAGGTTAATTAATATTTAGATAGAGACAAAGAAACAGAAGACCATACCATTTTAAAGTGGTCCTTGACATACTGTGCTTAGTTGTTGCAGTTACTGACTACAGTCACCTCACTTGAATATGAATAAAAGCTAATTTTACTTTTAGATTTTAACATAAACATCAAGAGCAGATTTAAACTAGATTCAGTGGGGCAGCAGGATAACCTACACTGTAGTGTATTTCTGGGGGCAGTTATTTAACTTAATCATAGGAAAACCTTTGCTTTAGGGCTGAGATTGAAATTTAAGATTTATATTTGTGTAGATTTAAGTTGAGAGGGGGAGATTTTACAAAGTAGGTCAGTGATTACCAGACTTACCAAATTTTAGATGCATGGAAGAACTGTAAATTCCCATAAAGCTAATCTATTCATTGACCCCCACCATTATGATAGAGATCATATGGTGACTAATGCAAGATGAAACTCTCAGCTTGGAAAGTAACAAGGAATAGGATGTAAGTATGAGCTTCTGTTTTTTATTATATTTATGGATGCCCCCTCAGAAAAATATGCAAAGGGGTAACTGGCTTGGAAATGGGTATTTGTGCATAGTAAATCCCACTCACGAGTTTTGCCTATTGAAAGCTTCTCTCAATGACAGTGCATCTGTGAATGTTCGCTGGTGTTGAAGGTGATGCTTACGGACGGTAAAATTTTGCAAATACTGCATGAAACGTATTTTCATGTTAGAGATAATAAGATGTTACTGGTTCTTACCCAAAAGATTGAGTGATCTTTAACGCAGTGAAATGTTAAGTGTTCACTTTTTCTTTTATACAATCTTCTTTTTTCTTACTGCTTTCAAAATCCCAAGTTGACAATTAATGCTATTGAATCAGTGCTGCTGAACACTTATTATCCAGATGCCCAGCCCTAGCTCACATACACGGTGCTTTTCCAGGAATTAAGTATCTAAAAGCACAAATAAAATTTTCCCAAATTACTTTTGAGTTTAAATGGTAGTCTGTGGGAAGTCATTTCCAAGGGATACTTTGGTTAGGTTCAATACGCAAATTCAGGGTCTGAGTAAGCTTGAAAATGGTATACAGTTGTGTGTGTGGTTTACCCCTTTGTTGTTATTTGTTAAGCCCTGTCATGTCATTGGTAAAGTATGAGGAAATTGTGTTTTTAACAAATTAATTCAAATTATATTTGCTTCAGAGTTTGAGAAGCTGTCAGGCATTTGACTGCCTTAGACTTCTTTCACTGTTGTTGGGGGGTGGTGACGTTTTGAATTTCTAAAATGTACTTTAAAGAAAGATCAAAATGAAAACAAAAAACAGTTCTTTTTGTTGGGTGGTATGGTTAAAGGGGATCTTTGAAACTCTAGTAACAAAAAATGAGCTCAGTGAACCTTTGCATGTTTTGGTATGAGTTTATTAAATAACCACGGACTGTCAGGGTATCAGCGTGGCAGGGGGCGTCCATTTACAGCACGGACGAGTCTGAAGAGAGAATAAGGTAAGATTTATGATTTTTTTTTTCCTGTCCTTTCCTCTTCATTATTTCATTATTTTCTTACATCTTTTTAGACTCACTTCCATATACTCTTTCTCCAGTGTTTGTCTTAAAATATATATGTGTGTGTATGTGTGCCTCTCCCTACTGCATATAGTGTTTTAGAAATGCATTTAGTGTGGACCAGATTCACTCACTTGTTCATTTACCTAGAACAAAACTTTTGAAATGAGTTCTGAAACAAATTATTAGTTACATAAGTAGAACTATACACCTAAAAAAGAAGTAGTGCAGTGAATAAGCAAAAGTAAAAAAATTAAATCCTACAAAAGAGATTATTATTGGAACAGCTAAAATAAGTCTGTAAGTATCTGTTATCTCAGAAATAAACATTTCTTATAAGTGTGTGACACTGAGGTAAGTTTTATGTAGTTAGCCTCATTTTACAATATGAATTTTTATGGTCCATTAGAACTGTTTCAGAAATTCGAATTCGCCCCTTTAAGTAGCTTACAGTTTCTGTCCTCTTTCTACCATTTCTTTTCTCTTCTCTTTGTAACTTCAGTGTATTCAGTCTTGGCTTTGCCTACATCCTCCTTTGATATAGACTGGCACAGCAGCTGAATATATTGTTTTCTTATGCATTAGCTTCTCTTTCATTATCCTCTGTCAGTTCTTTGATCCATGAGCGAGAGAAAAAGAGTATGACAGGTAAGATTGCTTTTTAAAGTTGTTTTAAATGCTTTACATGACTGAGAAAAGACGAAAAAAATGCACATTTTACTGTTGCAGTTTGAATTTCATTTCGGTGACACTAAACATGGAACCAAAGGGATAAATGTATTTTGTTTTTGTTTTGTTTTTCCTGTTTGGGTTTTTTTTCCTTTTTTTCGGAGTTTGTGTAGAAACCGTGTGGTACACTGGTAATTTTGTCAGGGTACAAACTTGGTCTGACTCTGTTATTTGGTTTATTTGTGAACCATGTACTTGCTCTTCCTCCCAGAAACATAGCTTGTAGGCAAGGTTAATCCAGTGTTGGCGATCCATGTCCTAGCACAGCATCTGTAAGTTCATATGCAATCGTTCCTTCCAAGGATGGATTTATCACTGTTGATATATTTTTATTGTCTTATAGGCATAATGGGCATAAATATGTTGCTTTTAAAATTAAAGTGAAATGAGAATATTATAATTATGTACATTTTTGCTTGAAGTGAGTGTATTTTCAAACTTTTTGTATTTGGTGGGCTGTCCATCTTGTAATGGTGGGAGTAAATGTTTCCATTTAGATAATAGGGCAAATCTTGGCTGAATTCAGCTTATCTTTTGGAGGGTGGGCAAACCAGAGGGTAGAAGATTATTTAGTTTTATTACAGTGGCCTGACTCTATTCTCCCATCTCCCCTCTAAAACCTTCAAGTAGTAACTTTTTAGGTAATGGGAAGTCTGGGGTTATATTTAATATTAGTAGTAAATCAGTAGTTGCACTGATTTACAGAAATTCATAATGAGAGGAGTTACATTTTAGCTAAGTGATTGTATTTATAGAAATTATTTTTAATCACCACATTCCTCATGGTCGTTTTAGTTATTACATAATCATGGAGTGGCCAGCCACACTTGACACAATCTCCCAGCATCCAAGATTGGAGATTCCTGGTCTGTGTAGAGTATCTGGGTTTGCACGCAATCTATATAGTCTTGTGATGGCTTCAGTTTAATTTGTCAAGTAAAACCACAAGTACTTAATCTTAAAGTACCAGTGGTTTGGTTGTTTTTGTTCCCCATTATTGGGCATTGCGCCGGGAAATATCTGAATGCTGGAGTTGCAGAATTAACTCTAAAAGTACTTTTATTGGTTTCTAGAAACTGGAAGAAGAGAAAGGCAAAAAGGAAAAAGAAAGACAGGAAATTGAGAAAGAACGGAGAGAAAGAGAGAGGGAGCGTGAAAGGGAACGAGAAAGGCGAGAACGGGAACGAGAAAGGGAAAGAGAACGTGAACGAGAAAAGGAGAAGGAACGGGAGCGGGAACGAGAACGGGATAGGGATCGTGACCGCACTAAAGAGAGAGATCGCGACCGGGACCGCGAGAGAGACCGGGACCGCGATCGGGAAAGGAGCTCGGATCGGAATAAGGACCGGAGTCGATCAAGGTAAGGTTTGGTGGAAGTTACGTTTGCTGGATTGCTTGAGTAGAACTGCAGGTCTTCATTCTCCAGTGTTTATGTTTCTGTGAGGAGAGAATTTGCTTAGCCATAGAGCATGACTGGCTTATTGACTCATGCACGTAAGCATTGGTTCAAGTAACAGTTTTCAACTTCATAGTTAATTTCTGTCTCAGGGCCGGTTTTACACTGATCCAGAGCACAGTCATTGTCCACCCAGTAGTCCTGGACAGACTTGATTCCCTGTTGTCTCCCTGGGTCGGTGGGCATCTTTTCTAGTTACCGTTTCACTGAGGTCCTGCGTCCTGGGAAATCAGCTGTAGCACCACTGCTTTTAGCCAGCCATGTCTGTACGTGGTCCTGTTAGCCTGCTGTGTGGTCATAACACCCCCCCCCCCCCCCCCCCCCCCCCCCCCCCCCCCCNAACCCCCCCCCCCCCCCCAGCTCTCAGTTTACTCTCAACTTAGGACTCCTAGTAATTTCACCTTTGTTTTGTTTTGTTTTGTTTTACTTAATTATGTTGAATTTAATGAATCATCTCAAATGCTTTAGGAATGAGGTAAAGAAAAAATGAACAAAGGAAGGAAGTGGGGAAGAATAAAAGCTCACCTTTTTCCCCCAAGTTGGTTTTCAGATAATACATTCCTGTGTTGCAGGTTTTCACCTGATTGTAACTGAAAGGAAGTCCATTTTTAGTCAGTCTTCCAGTTGCTGGAACTAGAAATCCAGTGTCCTTAATCTTTAGTGGGCCTTAAAATACTTCTCCTTACTTCTTCTCTGGGAATAATTCTTATCCTTTTGAGTAACCGTTATTGAGAATTTGACATATATACAATGGTGCACTTTTACTACAGATATGAATCCATAAACTATCACTTTATATATGTACATATATTTGTATTTAATGAGATCATTGACACCATGCTACATATGTTCTGCAATTTTTTTTTATCACTTTGACTTAAATATTGGAGAACTTTTCATTGCTGGTAGAGGTAGTTGTAATTTATCCATGCAACATGCCACTGCTCTTTTCTCCACACCTTTGCCAACACTTATCACTAGTGCAATAGGCTATCTTTTAACATGTTTGTCAGTCCTTTGTATTATATCCAGGTTTGTCTGTTTTCTGAGATACTGATAAGCATTAACACTGAATTTAGAATGCAGTTTAGAATTATAGTATGTCTTTCTGTTGAATATAGAGGAGTTAATTCTGCAGAAATCAAATGCTAAATTCTGGCCTGTGAGTTTGTGTATTTTGTAATATATGTTGTCCTACTTTCCCTTGGGTTTTAAAGGAAAACAGAAAGATTGACAGCTTTTGTAAATCTTTTGTTTATATAGAGAAAAGAGCAGAGATCGTGAAAGGGAACGGGAGCGGGAAAGAGAGAGAGAGAGAGAACGGGAACGAGAAAGAGAACGAGAGCGAGAGAGAGAGCGAGAAAGGGAACGAGAACGAGAGAGAGAGAAAGACAAGAAGCGGGACCGAGAAGAGGATGAAGAAGATGCTTATGAACGAAGAAAACTTGAAAGAAAACTCCGCGAGAAAGAAGCTGCTTACCAAGAGGTGAATTGAGGAAATGCTTTAATTTTTTTAATTAAAAAAATTTTTTTAGGGGCGCCTGGGTGGCTTAGTTGGTTAAGCGTCCGACTTTCGCTTGGGTCATGATCTCGCGGTTCGTGGGTTCGAGCCCCGCGTCGGGCTCTGTGCTGACTGCCAGCTCAGAGCCTGGAGCCTCTTTCAGTCTGTGACTCCCTCTCTCTCTGACCCTCCCCTGCTCACGCTGTCTCTCTCTCTCTCTCTCCTAGAAATAAATAAAACATTAAAAAAAAAAAAAAATTTAAAAAAAAAATTTTTTTAATGTTTATTTTTGAGAGAGAACAAGTGTGAGTGGGGAGGGGAGAGACAGTAGTGGGGAACAGAGTGCCCAAAGCGGGCTCTGTGCTGACAGCAGAGAGCCTGATGCGAGGCTTGAACTCCCAAACTATGAGGATCATGACCTCGGCCGAAGTTGGACAATTAACTGATTAACCCACTCAGGCACCCCAGAAAGCTTTGCTACTCAGTAGGTTAGTCAAAAACATTGGGGCCCTTTGCTTACATTTCTGAAGCATTGACAATTTTTTTTTTTTTTTATAGCGCCTTAAGAATTGGGAAATCAGAGAACGGAAGAAAACCCGGGAGTATGAGAAGGAGGCCGAAAGAGAAGAAGAAAGAAGAAGAGAAATGGTAATTATTCTAGGTTAAAATAAACGATTTTTCAGATGAAAATCAGATCAAATTCTTTACCATTAAGTAATTAGAGGTTACTTTATAATTAAAATGTAGAAGCTCTCACTGTGGATAACGTAATTTTTACAGATTTCAAGTAATCTTCAGACAATTCCAGTCCACCAAAATCTTTCTTACTCTAAATTTTTCATATTTTTGGTGCCTATAAACAAAATTACCTTTTGGCAATACCATTGAAGTAAATCTGTCATAGAGGAATGTATAAAATGATTATTTATAGAACATTCTTTGATTAAGAATCTGCAACATTTTGAATTTGAAGAACCATTGATCCTGTACTATGTTGGTATAGTACATGTGGATGAAGAGAATAGTGTCAGAGAAGAACTTTTTCTCTTGATGTTTTTATTTAAATTCCCGTTAGTTAACATACAGTGTTAAGAAAGACCTCTGTTTTTATAAACCAAAATTATTATCTTCAGTATATAACATTTATGAATTGCTTTTTTCCCCTATGCTACCTTTCAGATACATAATAAAAGATGAACCTTGTGTTCTGCATTTACACTTTGATAAACTCTAATAGCGAAGCAGTTCTCATAGGCGGTTACTAAGTCAAATGACAAAAGATTTTATCATAGTATTTGCTTTAGTAGTATGTTCCATGTGTTCTGTCTTTGCTGGAATTTCATGAAGGTTTCTTTATCTCCAGTTTGGAGATTATTCTTCCAAAAACTTCACTGAAATTAGGAATCTTCAAATAGCTTTTGAACATGAAACATAAAGGGAGTTTTTGTAAGTAACCAAAAGAGGGTGCATGTAGCACTAAATAGATAGTATAGGTTTTTGTGTAGTAGGTCCGTAATGCCAGAGAAAGATTGAAGTTGATTTCATTTCTCCTGAATTGGTGCTCCCATTCTAGAATTTCTTTCTCATCCCTAGGTTAGAAAATAGGAAGAGAATAATATAGTGAGAAAGTTAAGCTAAGAAATGTTTGCCATGAACAACATGGTGGAATAGGATTTAACAAGCAAATCTGAAATCTCTCTAGAGAAAAATTTCGTTATTCTTTCTTTGAGAGCTTTAAAAAAGTCCTGTTACAAAAGTGGTTACTTGCTCATTAAATAAACATAAGTAACAGAAGTATATGATGTAAAAAGTGAAAGTTTCTACTCCTCAGGACTGAACTTATGTTTGTATTTTAGTATGTATGTCATGGACCTTCCTTTGTTTTATTTAGGTATTTGTAAGTTTTGTTGTTTCTACTTGACACCTGTTTTCATTCGTTTGACACATTTGTATGTACATTATATCCCAGCCTTGGGCTTGTGCTGGGTACTGGCCATACAAGAGTAACTAATGCTTCTAACTTTAGGTAGGTAGTTACTGTAGTGTGTGTGAGTGTTTAAGTATAGTAAAGGTGTGTTTACAGTATTTAGGGAATATAGAGAAAAAAATGACTAATTCTGTCTGGGGATGGGAATTCATGATAGAGAGATGGTTAGGTTAGAGAAGTCTTTACAAAGAGGGAACATTTGAACTCGATGAAATGTATTAAAATTTTACTTCAGTCAAAATAACAAACATTATATTTAGAAGCCTACTATTATCTGCTTTGTATGTAGATATAAAAATTTTTGATATAACGAGGATATAAATTATAAGTAAATATTTACTTATGTGTATTGTATAGCTTTATGTAATTGTTCCCTGTAAGTGCTATTAAATATAATAGTTACATTTGAAATTCTAAAAATAAAAGTAAGAGAGTCCTGTATTTTCATGGTTTGTGTACTCAAAGTTAGATAGGCATTACATTTATTGATTGGTTGGAGGAAAGAGTACACATGTGCAAGTGGGGAAGTGGAGGGGGTGGGGGTAGTGGAGAACCTTAAGCAGGCTCCATGTCCAACACAGATTCTAACCTGGGGCTTGATCATGTGAACCTTGAGATCATGACCTGAGCCGAAATTAAGAGTTGGATGCTTAACTGACTGAGCCACCCAGGCACCCCTAGATTTTTATGCATGAACATAGTTTGAATTTTCAGTCCTAGATTTTATAAAAACTACATTCTATAGCATAATATACCTACAAATGAAATGTAGAAATTTTCTGGAGTTAATACAGTCCATAAAATAGCTTATAGTTTTGTTTCTTGGTATGCTCAACTTTCATTACTGTGCTTTGAAGATTATATTCAGAAAGTAAATACTATATTTGGTCTTTAGCAAGGATAAGTCCTAAATCTGACTTGTTGCATGAGTAAAGGATAAAATATATCTACACTTATTTAAGTTTAATATATGAAGTACATGAGAATTATAAAATTCAAGTGATATGGATGAGAAAAATCTATTTCCAAGAAAGGAGGAGGGGGTGACCTACATGACTTTTTAGCGGGTCACTTAATATCACCTACATATTAATTTTGCATATTTTGTTTTTAATTTTCTCACAGGCAAAAGAAGCTAAACGACTAAAAGAATTCTTAGAAGATTATGATGATGATAGAGATGATCCCAAATATTACAGGTAATAAAGTTGTGCTTTACGAGCTCATGGTTTCAGTATTTTATTAGCTATATGTTCCCTACTGGAGGGTGCAGGTTCACTCAGTGGATAAGATAGAATCTGCATGTTCTACCTTGTAATCACTGCCATATTTGATACATTGTTTTTGGGAGTGCAGGGGACAACTGTTGGAAAGGATCAACAGTTCTATCTTGTGGGGGGGGGATTTCCATAATCCTATTAAAACAGATTAGTTTTCTTTTAAGTGTTTTAAAGAGGTTCAGTTTTTATGACCAGTTATAACTAGTCTTGATAACTATTTAAGATAGTCTAAAAATCTTTGTCTACAAGGATTTCAAGGATGTTACAAAGCAAACTGAACACCATCCCATCCCCTGCCCAGTTGACATGTATTTGTGAAGTGAAGGTTGTAAAGCCTACCTTCCCTCGTGTCATGTTCCCATGGCATTTCTAAACTACTCTTATTTTAGGGGTACCTGGGTGGCTCAGTCAGTCGAGGGTCTGACTGGCTCAGGTCATGATCTCACAGGGCTCTGTGCTGACAGATCAGAGCCTAGAGCCTGCTTCAGACTCCGTGTCTCCCTTGCTCTGTGCCCTCCCCTGCTTGTGCTCTCTTTCCAAAATAAACATTTAACAAAAAAAAACAAACTACTCTCAGTTTAGCTCTGTGACAGTAGTGTGAATTTGTTTGCTTTGTTCTCCTTCCTCCATTCCAAACTATAATTTCCCTTAGACTATGGACAATATCGTGATTTTTTTTTTATCTCATGTACCTGACATCCAGGCGTGTAGTAAAGGCATTTAATATATAATTTTAAAATTACTCATTTCACATAATTAAAACATTGGAATTAGCAACTTAAAAGCATGCCAAGGATTTGGCAAAAACAATGTAATTTGTAAAATGGAAAAAAAAAGTCAAAAGTATTGAATCATAAAATCAATATTAAAGAATTTCAACATTCTGGGGGGGTATATAATAAACAGCTAGTTAGGGAGACTCTCTGCTTTCTGTTGATTCTGCACTACTTCCTTCTAGGATGTATTCCGTTATAGAAAGAATTGACTTAAATTGAAGATAAAGAACTACTCTTTGTGGTATTACTACTCCTTGTATTAATTTTTCAGAACTTAGCATCCAAGAGAACGCAAATTATGCGTTGGGGTTTCCCTGTGTAATGAGTACAAAATGAGAGCTTTCTTTCATCCGAAAACTTGTTTTCACCTGAAAACTTTTCTACTTGTTTTAGATACGTATATAAAATGACTTGAGGCACCTGGGTGACTCAGTCAATTAAGCATCTGACTTTTGATATCAGTTCCGGTCATGATCTCATGGTTCCTGAGATTGAGCCCCGAGTAAGCACCGAGCCCACTTGGGATTCTCTCTCCTAACACTCTGCCCTTTCCGCGCTCTTGTGTTTGCGTTCTCTCCTTCTCAGGACAAACCTAAAAAAATAAATAAAATGACTTAAGAAAAAGGCATGGTGGTAAATGAGAAGACAGTGTTTCTTTATTAAACATTAGTGGGTAGAGAGCACATTGTCTTGGGGGTTGGTCTTCTGCAGATAAAGAACAGGAACACATTTTTCATTCTCTTAACATACAGCTTTTAGTGTTTAAAGAAGATACTTTTGGAGGTGTCAGGTGTATTGACTGATGATGTGAATGTTAATGCCCATTATGTTTTACTTTTGCAGAGGAAGCGCTCTTCAGAAAAGGCTGCGTGATAGGGAAAAGGAAATGGAAGCGGATGAAAGGGACAGGAAAAGAGAGAAGGAAGAGCTAGAGGAAATCAGGCAGCGCCTTCTGGCTGAAGGGCACCCTGATCCAGACGCAGAGCTCCAGAGGGTGAGATATTGTAACATCCACAACAATATTCTGATAAGGGAGATGTAGCTTATGCCCCATGTGGGTTTTGGGAGGGTATTATGTCTTTTTCTTTATTTTATTATATAAATCAACAGTATTAGTTGATACACAACTTCACTTCTAAATATCTTCCAGCTATTTTCTTCCTTAATTTCTGTGAATATTAACTAAGGTAACAGAATGTCATCTGATAAAAGCTGTCCTTCCTGTAAGGTGTTTTGACACTTCCTGACTTTTCTAGTTTAAGTTCCTTCTCTCACTGCCACCTGAAATCTTTTATTTCCTAAATAAATTGAGATGTTTTCACAAACAGCTTTCCACTTAAAAAATGAAAAGAGGGGTACCTGGGTGGCTTAGTCAGTTGAGCGTCTGACTTCGGCTCAGGTAATGATCTTATGGTTTGTGAGTTAGAGCCCCATATTGGGCTCTGTGCTGACAGCTCTGAGCCTGAGCCTGTGTTGGATTCTGTGTCTATCTGTCTGTCTCTCTCTCTCTCTCTGCTCTTCCCCCACTCATGCTTGGTCTCTCAAAAAAAACATGATAAATGAAAAAGGAAAAAAAAGGAAAAGGCTTTTTCATAGGACATAGCATCCCCCCCTCCACTGCCTTTTAATGTTTATTGGATTTTGAGAGACAGAGTGCAAACGGGGGAGGGCCAGAGAGAGAGGGAGACCCAGAATCTGAAGCAGGCTCCAGGCTCTGAACTGTCAGCACAGAGCCTGACGGGGGGCTTGAACTCATAAGCTGCGAGATCATGACCTGAGCCGAAGTTGGAAGCCCAACTGACTGAGCCACCCAGGTGCCCCCTACCCCTTTGTTTTAAGAAGAGTGTGCCAGGGCTCCCGGGTGCCTCCATCAGTCAAGTGTCCAACTCTTGATTTCAGCTCAGGTCATGATCCCAGGGTTGTCAGATCGAGCCCTGTGACCTGATTCAAGCAGGGCATGGAGCCTGGTTGAGATCTTTTTCCCTCTACAGCTGGTGCTCTTTTTCTCTTTAAAAAACAAAACAAACAAAAAAAAACTGTGTCACTTTAGAAAACTGATTAGTTCTTAATATATTGTGAATCTGATAATATTTTAAACATTTTAAAAAAATGTTTATTTTGAGAGAGTGCATGAGCATGGGGAGGGGCACAGAGAGAAGAGAACTAGAACCCCAGTCAAGCTCAGTGGTATAATAACGCGGAGGCCGACTCAAGGCTCAAACTCAAGAGAACTGTGAGATCATGTCCTGAGCAGAAATCAAGAGCAGGATGCTTAATTGAGCACCCAGGTGCCACAGTTTGTGGTTGCTTTTTTTAAATGTCATCACAAAGGCATATGTATACCCACCTAAGATAAGTTTCTAAATAGGATTATAATTTACATGCTGTTTTCTAATATGCCTTTAAATTGGGTATAACTAGGGTGCCTGGGTGGCTCAGTTGGTTAAGCGTCCGACTTTGGCTCAGGTCATGATCTCCTGGTTTGTGGGTTCAATCCCCACGTCGGGCTCTGTGCTGACAGCTAGCTCAGAGCCAGGAGCCTGTTTCAGATTTTGTGTCCCCTTGCTCATGCTGTCTCTCTCTTTCTCTCAGAAATAAATTTAAAAAATTAAAAAAAAAAAAAAAAAGATTGGCCCTTAATGGCCTCTGATAAAAATAAGTAGATAGGAAAAAAGAAAAAAAAAAGTAGAGTATAATCTTCCACCCAGAGTTTTGCCATTTTATAGCCTTTATGTCTTTTTTTTCAGACCATGACCATCATAGTATATTGTTAGACTTTTAAATCCTTACTGTGTAACATTCAGGTTAGGTATGTTTTTATGTTTTCATTCTCTGTCAGTGAGTTTGAATGCCTTACATTGTTTAGTGGTCATTGTACTAATTTGTGAGTTGATAGCTTGATGGCGTTAAGTCATGTCATGCACCAACTATTAATTGTTATGTAGTTAAAGATCTTTTTACTCTGTTTTTTCATGCTTAGAGAAATTATTGATCTATTTACTCAAGTTTTTATAATGCACTTAATGGTTATTTTGTGTGTGTGTGTTTTAACTTTATGATTTTAGGGAGAGTGTTAATTTTGATATGTAGGCTTTTATTTTTTATTTACTTATTAGTGCAAGTTGGGGAGGGGCAGAGATGGGGAGAGAGTCTTAAGCAGGCTCAATTCCCAGATTGGATCCCGATGCAGGACTTGATGTCATGACTGAGATCGTGACCTGAGCTGAAAGCAAGAGTTGGACGCTTAACCAACCGAGTGACCCAGGTGCCCTGTTTCAAGCTTTTAACTCAAAAAAAAATCCCTCCCCCCTTTTTTAATGTTTATATTTGAGAGAGAGAGAGGGAGGAAGGGAGGAAAAGGGGGCAGAGTGAGATGGAGACAGAATCTGAATCTAGCTCTAGGCTCTGAGCTGTCACCACAGAGCCCAACACGGGACCCAAACTTATGAGTTGATGGGAATCATGACCTAAGCCAAACTCATGAGCTTAGGTGAGATCATGACCAGATGCTTGACTCACTGAGCGATCCGAGCGCCACCCTCACCATTTCTTTTCCTGTTCATGAATTCAAAAGTGACTACCACCCTTAGCCATGACCTAGAAAGAAAAAAATACATTTTTTTAAAGATTTTATTTTTAATTAATCTCTACACCCACTGTGGGGCTCAAACTTACAATTCCAGGATCATGAGTTGCATGCTTTATTGACTGAGCCTTCCAGGTGCTACAGAACAAATAATAGTTTATGACCAAGCTGAGAATTTGAGTTGCATCTTACATAATTGTCTATACTGTTCTAAAATAAAACTTTGGGGGGGATTCCTGGGTGGCTCAGTCAGTTGGGTGCCTGACTCTTGATTTCAGCTCAGGTCCTGATCTCATGGTTTCTAAATTTGAGCCCCATGTCCATCTCTGCACAGTGCAAAGCCTGCTTGGTATTCTCTCCCTGTTTCTCTGCCCCTCCCCCACTAGTTCTCTCCCTCTATCTCAAAATAAACAAACATTAAAAAAATGAAACTTTGGGTTATAATTTCTTTAATAAAAATATAAAAACATATCTTTTCATTTTGCACTAGCTACCTATTATGTATTTACCTTTATTTTATCTGAAGAATTTAAACAACTGTATATGTAAATGTTAAAAATGAAAAAACGTTTTGCAGGGTCCCTAATATAATCTACAGATTTATGAAGCTTTCTGATTATAGAAGCAAGCAGTTTTCATTATTCCTAATGAAAAAGAAAAAAATATTTTTTGAAAGATAATATAAAATCAAAAGCTGGTTGAGTATAGTTGTGATTTGTTAAAGTTAGTCACATTATTTTTTGGTTTTAGATGGAACAAGAGGCTGAAAGGCGCAGACAACCACAAATAAAGCAAGAACCAGAGTCAGAGGAAGAGGAAGAAGAAAAGCAAGAAAAAGAAGAAAAACGAGAGGAACCTATGGAAGAGGAAGAAGAGCCGGAGCAAAAGCCCTGTCTCAAGCCAACTCTGAGGCCCATCAGTTCTGCCCCATCTGTTTCCTCTGCCAGTGGCAATGCCACTCCCAACACTCCTGGGGATGAGTCTCCTTGTGGTATTATTATTCCTCATGAAAATTCACCAGATCAACAACAACCTGAGGAACATAGGCCAAAAATAGGACTAAGTCTTAAACTGGGTACGTTAGGATTTTCTTCTTTCTTTCCTATATTCTGCCCCCCCCCCCATATACACTTACATTTTGCCTTAAGGAAAATATAAATATGTGCTGCTTGGTAGGTAGATAGAAAAATACTCAAAAATGCTTTTCTAGCTCACAATTGTTTTCATAGTTCTACTAGTGCTCCTATATCTGCAGCTGCCTCAAGTTCTGAGAAGAAGTGAAAAGTTAAATTTTCTAGCACTTGTGAGTAGTGAGTTATTTTTTACAGTTGGGATCTTTCTCTGAGATTTTGGAAAGTGTATTATGAACTGCTCTTGAGGGATGGTGGTTGTAAAATGTAATGAAAATTGAAAATGAAGTCATCATGCTAATATAGTATTTTTACTATAGGTGCTTCCAATAGTCCTGGTCAACCTAATTCTGTGAAGAGAAAGAAACTCCCTGTAGATAGTGTCTTTAACAAATTTGAGGATGAAGACAGTGATGATGTACCCCGAAAACGGAAACTGGTTCCCTTGGATTATGGTGAGGATGATAAAAATGCTGCCAAAGGCACCGTAAACACTGAAGAAAAACGCAAACACATCAAGAGTCTCATTGAGAAAATCCCTACAGCCAAACCTGAGCTCTTTGCTTATCCCCTGGACTGGTCTATTGTGGATTCTGTGAGTAGCAAATTGTATTTCATCATTTTTATTGGGAGTCGTTTTGAACGTAGTGCACAAACTCAGCTTATTCTATTAATGCCAAGTACAGATGATAATGTGGTTGGCATCTTGACCTGCCAAGGAGTTTAGGAAATTCTTGGTGGTACTTAAAGTCTTCATAAATTAGAAGCAAGTAATAGTATCTTGATATATACCTGTCTTCAACTTGTGAGTGATAGCATACTATATTTTAGTAAGAAACATCACTAGCCTATAGACTTTTTAGTAAATGTAATAAGAAAGTTCTTTTAATTGAGTAGCCATGCTTTATTTTGCAGATATTGATGGAACGACGGATTAGACCATGGATTAATAAGAAAATTATAGAATACATAGGTGAAGAAGAAGCTACATTAGTTGATTTTGTTTGTTCTAAGGTTAGTCTTGCTCCCTCCATCCCCAACATTTGTGTTATACTTTAAAATATTAGATACTTTCTAAAATAGAAAAATTATTCAAAGTAATGTCTATGATAGTTTCAATTAAGTGTATGTACATTTCATGGTACTTAATCTCTATACCCTATTTCATACACATATGCCATATGCTTTCATTTCAGAGGGTCAGGGAGGACGAATTTGCTGACTGCTGCCAATTTTGCTCTCTTCCTGCCCGCAAGAATGCCTTGCCACCCCTCTCTTGTCTTATCAGTTAGAATGCTGCTGAAGTTCAGTTGAGGAAGCTTTTTTTTTTTTTTAATGTTTATATTTGAGAGAGACAGAACATGAGCAGGGAAAGGGCAGAGAGAGAGAGAGAGGGAGACACAGAATCCAAAGCAGGCTCCAGGCTATGATTTGTTAGCACAGAGCCCGATGTGGGGCTCAAACTCCTGAAACGTGGTATTATGACCTGAGCTGAAGTCAGACACTTAACTGGATGAGCCACCCAGGCACCCCAGGTTGAGGAAGTTTTTATGGAGATAGCTGATAGATTATCTCTTCAGTTTGTCATCCATCTTTAGGAAGAAGAGCAAAATAGTTTCCTTCATAGAACGATAGTGATCCTTATTGATTGATTTTGCTATATGCCAGGCTTTGTTCTTTATATGTACTGCATTAAGCATTTTATGCTTATCTTTAAACCTCCTAACAACCTTAGGAAGTATAAATTAACTGTTATTGTCCCCATTTTATACATGAAGAAGTTGAGGCCTAGGGGGAGGTTGTATCTTGACCATGATTACATAATAAGAGTCAACTGTGTATAACCTATACTCTTAATACTCTTAACCACCAAGGTCTACTACATCCTCTTGCTGTCTTCTGGAGGCAAAGCTTTATTATTGTTAATAAGCAGTTGTTATAGTAGAAGAACTATATTTCTATAAAGGAATAACTAATTACATTTTAAGGAAATGCTTATTTTTTACCACTACTGCTCTAGCAAATTAGGCTTCCCTTTCCACTTATAATTATTGTAGCACTGAAATTTGTACTCTGGATTTGAATTAGAACACATAGTATAGTGATTAAGATCCCAAGTTCTGGTGGAAAGAAGAGAGTGGGGTTCTGGGAATTAAGAAATTTATAGAAAGTTTCTTTAGCCACAAGAAATTCCCATATTAGTTTGATGGCATTTAAAAATTTCTTAATCATATTGCTAATTTTTAATTCATTTTCAAAATGATAATTATTTGTTTCTTTTAGGTTATGGCTCATAGTTCACCTCAGAGCATTTTAGATGATGTTGCCATGGTAAGTCAGAAATTTAATATTAACACTTTAATCAATATCTGTAAACAAATGAA
This sequence comes from Hyaena hyaena, assembly GCF_003009895.1. NCBI lineage: Eukaryota > Metazoa > Chordata > Mammalia > Carnivora > Hyaenidae > Hyaena > Hyaena hyaena. The sequence continues at coordinate 632,501 of NW_024081483.1, forward strand.
ACTTCTCTGTATTTGGTTAATTTTTTACCTATGTTGTTTCCAGAATCTTTCTTTTTAGAAGTCTGAATTAAAACGTGAATCTGCATTAAAAGAGGTTTTTAAAAAGTACTCACATCAAGATATCATTAGACAGCATTAACAGTCTTCTCCCCCTCCCCTGCCTTTGTTGTTTTTATATATAAATATAAATCCTAGATCTATCCATACCTTTAGAAAACATTTATTTTAATGTTTTTTAATGTTTTATTTCTGAGAGAGAGACAGCATGAGCAGGGGAGGGTCAGAGATTGGGGGAGACACAGAATCTGAAACAGTCTCCAGGCTCTAGGCTCTGAGCTAGCTGTCAGCACAGCCGGATGCGGGGCTTGAACCCACGAACCGTGAGATCATGAGCTGAGCCGAAGTCAGATGCTTAACTGGCTGAGCCACCCCGGCGCCCCTTGGAAACATTTATTAAGTGCTTACTGGGTTTGTCCTTAAAGAAGTAGCAGGGAGAGACTAATTTTGTTACTATAATGTACTTGCTGTCGTGGGGATATGTAAAAAAAGAAAAAGAAAAAAGATGTGGGGTCAGAGGAGATGGAGCATTTGATGGTATTGAGGGCAGTTAGGAAAAGCATCACAGGAATTACCATCTAAACTGAGACTTGAAGTGGTACCTGGGTGGCCAAGTTGATTGAGCATCAGCTTCAGTGCAGGTTGTTATCTCTTGATTCATGAGTTTGAGACCTGCATCAGGCTTACTTCTATCAGTGCAGGGCCCACTTCGTTTCCTCTGTACTTCTCCCTGTCTGTGCCCTCCCATCCCCTGCTTGTGCTCTCTCCCTCTCTCTCTCAGAAATAAATTAAGAAAAAACACATTAAAAAAAAAAACAGATTTGGAAAAACTTCTGTAACTTTTGTTATTTGGACAGGTATCTGTTGGATCAGCAGTATGTAAACATCAAATCCCCACTTACATTTAATTTGAATTTTAGAATCAAGTCAGTGGTTGCATTTATTTAACATTGTGATTTTGTGAGAAAAGAAAGGAGGAACAGAATTGATGGTGGAAGTGAGAATGGTTGAATGGACTGTGAACTCCAAGCTAGGAAGAGAAGGCAGTAACATCGGAATAGAGCTGGTGGTTGCATGGATGAAGGGCTGGTGGTTCCAGTGATGTTGTTCGAGGTGTGTTGGGAAGAGTGGTTATAGTGAGAGTAGAGTGTTTAAGAATACAAGTGGTGGGTTGGTACAGACAATGGTGAGGTGCAGATACCGCCATGGGGAGAGTTTCTGGGGCCGAGCTAATGTCCTGGTTTAGACTATACATGAATTTTCTGCCTGGGTCATAAACCTAGAAGAGGAAATTCCTGTGTGTTAGGACAGAGGTTGAAGAGAAATATGGGGAGGCGATAGCCAGAGCTATCCATCTATTGTGAGTGGAAGACTAGGTATTTGCTAGATGGCTGCTATCAGAGTGGAAGGTAGTATAGTGAAAGCTTGTGAACTTCAGAGGAGATAATGTTTGCAAAGAGAAACAGGGAGGCTCCAGCAACTTCCCCTCTCTGAGACTAAGGCTTTGAAAGTAAAGAACTTCCTGAGAAGGCTCCAGGAGTATCATGGTCTTTCAGGGACACACCAGGTTTACAGTTAAGGTAAATAGGTGAAAAAACTAAAGAATTTGAGGGTAGTTAGTGTAAAGAGTAATGGAGTCCAAAAGATAGAGTGGGAAAGCAGGAGTAGAAAGATGAGTTGGGGGGAAGAAGTATCAAGCACGTTCTTAGATGATAGGTCCCTGGAAGAGGTTCCTGGAAGAGCTCGCATTTGCAGCTGCAGAGTTGTCAGGAAAGGACGTAGTGGGGGCCTAATCAAAGGGAGCTCTGAGGTCGAGCTCTTGAGTGTCTGGGCACTATTTGATGTCTAAAGCCAGGTAACATTAGTTTTTTGTTGTCCAGCTAGCCTGATGCAGTTGTTGTTTAGAACTTTTGATAAAGTATTTATGAAAAGTTAGTTCACTTCATTATGCTGATCCTTACATGAAAGGATCCCAGTCCTTTGGGATAGAATCTCAACTTCCCTGACTTGCAGGCCCCTTTAAAAGGTTATCCTTGGGCTTGAGAGACGGATTTTATAGTTGGGCCTGAGTTAAGGAATTAAAACAATGTTCTAGGGGTGCCTGGCTGGCTCAGTCAGAAGAGCATGTGACTTTTGATCTCAGAGTTGCAAGTTTGAGCCCCACATGGGGTGTAGAGATTATTTAAAAAGTAAAACTTTAAAAAAAACACACAAAACTGTTCTAGTATTTGGCCTTGGCAGAGTTGCAATCTCTGTCAGTGGAGATGTCATATGTCAATGTCATATGTCATTTTGATCTGTTGAAATATTTTGATATTTGGGGTATAATTAGACTTTTTTTTTTTTTTTTAAAGTTTATTTTGAGAGAGCGTGAGCATGAGTGGGGGAGGGGCAGAAAGAGAGAGGAAAAGAGAATGCCAAGCAGGCTCCGCACTGTCAGCATGAAGCCTGATGCTGGGCTCGAACCCATGAACTGTGAGAACATGACCCACGTCAAAATCAAGAATTGGATGTTTAACCGACTGAGCCACCCAGGCACCCCTGGGCTATAATTAGACTCTTTACTGGTTAATTATTTACATTGTTTTATTTTTCTGGCTCATTGTTGATCAGAGTAGGAGGCAGCTAATTGAGCTAATTTTGTCAACTAGTTTTGGCAAAAACTCACCATCTAAATATTTTCTGAATAAATGAGATTGAATTTTTTAGCTCGAGTAGTATTTTGTTATTAAAAATCTGACTTTTTCAACTGTACCTTTTCTCATTATCCATAAATTAATGAACTTTGGTTGTATTTTGTTCCTACTTCTATATTATTTCCAAGGTACAATTTTCACATTGATTGGAGCACACAGTTCTCTTAAACTACAAGGCAAGTCTGGCTCATAGAAGTCTGACTAAGAGTTTATTTATTTATTTATGTATTTATTTAAGAATTGACTTTTGAGGGGCACCTGGGTGGCTCAGTTGGTTAAGTGTTTGACTTCGGCTCAGGTCATGATCTCATGGTTCGTGGGTTCGAGCTGAGCCCCTCCTCGGGCTCTGTGCTGACAGCTAGCTCAGAGCCTGGAGCCTGTCTTCAGATTCTGTGTTCACACTCTCTCTCTGTCCCTCCCCTGCTCATGCTGTCTGTCTGTCTGTCTGTCTCTCTCTCTCTCAGAAATAAATAAAACATTAAAAAGAAATTAAAAACAAAAAAAGGATGGGCTTTTGGGGCACCTGGGTGACTCAATTGGTTGGGTGTTTGACTTTGGCTCAGATCACGATCTTGCATCTTGTGAGTTCGAGCCCTGTGGTGGGTTCTGTGCTGACAGTGTGGAGATTTCTTGGGATTCCCCACCCCTGCCCCTGTCTGACTCTCTCAAAATAAAAAGATTAACTTAAAAGAGTTTTTAAAATTAATTATTTTTATATTTTAGAGTGGGATGGGGAGGGACAGAGAGAGAGAGATTGGAATCGAATCTTAAGCAGACTCCACCCTCTGCATGGAGCCCGTTACAGGGCTTGATCCCACAACCCTGAGATCATGACCTGTGTCACAATTAAGAGTCAGACATTAAATGACTTAGCCACCCAGGTGTCCCAAGAGTTCATTAATTGTCATTGTTGAGATATTTAGGAGGAAATTTCTTAAAAAAAAAAAAAAAAAGGCTAGAAAATTTTCTGGCTTCTTTCACGTACTTATTGATCACTTATATAACAGACACTTTTCAAAACACTTTGTACCTTTTACCTATTCTAATTCCCACAGTAGAACAGTGTTATGTAGTTAATATTTTTTCCATTTTACAGAGAAAAGAACTGAGGTTCATTGTGGTTAAATGACCCAAGCCAAGGACATGTAGAGGTGGGATTTGAGCCTAAGTAGTCTGGTTTGAGATCTGGTTTGCTTAACTCCTAACCTGAACTGCTGCTCCAGAGACCTGGCAACAGTAGGCCACATTCCATCATGACGGTGATACCCGGGAGCTCAGTCATAGCTGCCTCTGTAGAAGGAAGCTTGATATTTTATTTTATCTCACTGTACCACTGGTATAGAGAGCCAAATCTGCATGTAGGATGAAGGCAGGAGTAGGGGAGAGGATATAATGCACCTTTGATTTATCAATTTGCCACAGGGAAAAGACCATTTATTTATTCAGTAGGCCTGGGTCCTTTGGAGTGATGAGAGTGTTCACTTAACTTAGTTTACTGTATCCCAGATGCTGTATTAAATGCTTTACATATATTTTCATTTAATATCTAATTCATTGTCACATACCTAATAAGGACTTGATAAATATTATGATTTTAAGGTTGTTTAGAGGTAGGTAAGATACTCTGTATTAAGTTATGCAGTTGTATAAGGAGTTGTGCCTGAATTACTATGTTCTTTATATCAAACATGCTTTCTTTAGGAAATAGTTTTCAATACGTGTATAGATATTGTGCTTATAAAATCAGAAGTAAAAAATAAAAGTTGGACAAAAAAGGAATTGTGGTGTCAGTATTTAGTAAGCCATGGAATTTTCCTGAATGCATTCCCTTTTGTTGCGTCTGTAATTTATATGTACTATTAATACACTTCACACTAGACAAATTTCCTTCAAGTCATTTTCATGAAAGTAAATGCTTGTCAATGTATAAAAACCTTTTAAATACCAGTCAGTAATGGAGGATGCTGATGATTGCTTTACTTGTGTTCTTCTTTATTGAGTTTCTTTTTCTTTTCCAGGTACTTGATGAAGAAGCTGAAGTTTTTATAGTCAAAATGTGGAGATTATTGATATATGAAACAGAAGCCAAGAAAATTGGTCTTGTGAAGTAAAACTCTTTTTACATTTAGAATTCTGTTTCAGATTTCTTCTTCTTTCCCACCCTTCAGAAGACTTTGACTTTTTCTTTGTCTTCAAAGACATTTGTGAGATCTGTAATTTTTTTTTTCAATGTAGAAAATGTGAATTTTTTTTGTCCTCTAATTTGTTGATGCCCTGTGTACTCCCTTGGTTGTAAAGACATCTGACTCCTACCTTGGTTCTCTTTATACTCACCAGGTACAAATTACTGGTATGTTTTATAAGCCGCAGCTGCTGTACACAGCCTATCTGATATAATCTTGTTCTGCTGATTTATTTCCTGTAAATATTAAAATGACTCCCCAATTCTTTTGCAGAATTGCACTTAATGTTGAACTGTACTGTATAGGAACCTACATGAATGATTTTAATTGAAAGACTACCCATCATACCTGTTACCTTTCCCACCCCTTGATCAAAAATGGCAAGCCCTCCTGAAGGCATGGAACTTAAAATTAGAGTGCTAAGATTAGCAGACAGTCCATTCCTAACTGTATCTATGTATGAATGTGTTCGTGTGAATGTATGCACAAATGTCTTACTTTTCCCTAATTTCCTTTGGAGAGCTCCTGTAAACATTTTCTTATCGAAGAGTAGAATTGTAAAGGAAACGTGGTATTATGCCAACCCAAATGTCTGGGATAATTAGGTCATTAGTCTCCCAGAGCATGGTATTCTCTTGTGGTCAGCAACAGTTTGGTGAATGGAATGGGGCTTTCCTGTTGGTAGCTGGCTCCTTCAGCCACTCTTTTAAGGGAGTGTGAATAATAATGGTTTTCCCCTTAATTTCATTGCTCAGAAATGAGACAGATCCTTAGATTCTGGATAGCTTTGTTTGATGCATTTTTGCACTAACTGGACCTTAGCTTTATTTTGGCGTATTCTTTTGTTTTAAAAACAACAACAACAACAACAACATTAATCTGAAAAGCATAAATGAAAAAAATCATCTTTAAAAACAAAAGGTAAAATTAGGCAATTTTACAGACTAGGAAGGTTTGAAAAATATCAACAGGAATTGAGCATGGCAGTTTGCAAAGTTTACATCTTATTTTTAAAGGTGTAAAGTAAATCATTTAAGGGTGTAAAGTAAATCATTTAAGGCAGTTACCACTAGTTTTTTGTTTTCAATTTTGTAAAGGGTTTATATCTTATGAGTGTATATGCGCACACACACCTCGTTTACCTCTGCTCACCAATGTTTAAAAATATACTGATGGTGTTCTTAGAGACATACCTGGGGCTTTCTTTATTGTAGAAGAGAATTTCACCAGGGAGCAAAATTACCTGAAAATGTAACAGATTTTAAACAGTTCTTAACACAAGTTAGGTGCAGTTATTCCCATGTCTGAGTATTTATTTAAAAGAAAGATAAAGATTGGGGTTCAGGGGAATTGTTATAAAAGCATAACTGAGCTTGAGTTACTAGATTTTTTTTTACATCTTAAAAGGAATTTGAAACACTGTTCTTAACATTGAACCATGAGGTGGTTCCATTATGTAAATATTTCCAATATTAAAACTGTATATATTTGATCTTGGGGACCCATTCTTTCAGAGTCTTGTTAAATAAATGGCATCATGTTGTAATTGTGCAGTGCATACTAGAAACATAACTTGAAAATACGGACTGAATTTTTGATGGGCTTGTTTTTTACGAGTGTTAGTGACTGCAGTTCAAAGGGGCCATTTATCTTATTTTGGATTAATCTATACATTTGTGGAGAATACAGTCTTTTAGTATTATATCATTTTTAAGTTCTGGTTTTTCCAGGGAAAATGTCAGAAAGATCATGCTCCTTGCCGTCTACAAATTCATTTACTAGCCTTTTCACAGATTAATCCCTCCAGCTTTATACCTTGTTCAAGCAGTTTATTATTCCTCTCTCTCTTGTTACTGTGTTACTGCTTTTAGGGCACCATATTCAGTTGTGTTTATTTAGCCAGCATTAGGATGAAAGTTTATTCAGATTTTAATTTCCTTTGCTTTGTCTTCTCCGGTTCTTTCGCTGTATTTATCTTAAGGGTCCCTATCTGCAAGTCTTGGGAGCACAAACCATACACTGCTTCACATCTCCAGTGGTACTTGTTTTGAGATCCCACAGTCATACATTAACATTTCTGCAGTGGAACAGGAATGATCACAGTCACTGGGTTAAAGATCATTTATAATGGTTTCCTGTCCGTCTCAAGATCGGTTTTGCCACCAAGCTTAAAATTTAAGGTTTTCAGTTTCTTGTTCTTCAGATTCATTCTTCAGATTCGCATATAAAGAATTGGACATGTATAAACTGGTGTATTCTAGTGTTTGGGAGAATACACGTAGGAACATTTCCAATAAATTGCTTGAGCTTTCTGGGTTTTCTTTACCGTTTGCCCATAGATTAATTTCAGTTTGGAAATCATAATCTATAGTGCCCATTCAGGTTGTTATAAAACTACATGAAAATCTTGAGAATCATTCTTGATGTGGCAGTTAGAAAACAAATAATGCTTTTTCCTCATTTGACCCAGTAATGTTAAATATGTACATTTGTGTGTGGGAGGAAAAATAAGTTGAAGTAGTTTTTCTCAAACTTTAATGGGTACCTAAATCATCTAGGGCTCTTGTTAAAATGTAGACTCTGTTTTAGTGGAACTAGAGTGGGGCCTGAAAATTTGTATTTCTGACCAGCTTCCAGGTCACGGTGGTTCTAACTGATCGAGGAACTACACTTTGATTAGTAGTTTAAGTATGTACTCAGTACAGGTTTCCCGTGCTATCCCCAAAGTCGAGTGTTCCTGTAAAACATTTTTATTTTTGAGAGAAGAAAGCCAAACATCCCTGTGAGCAGGGGTAGGGACAAAGATACAGGGAGAGAGAGAATCCTAAGTGCAGAGCCCTACACAGGGCTCAGTCCCAGGAACCATGAAATCATGACCTGAGCCACCCAGGTGCCCCCTTGTGAATTGTTATGAAAGCTGAAATGGCTTAAAGTGAAGACGCAATGACCATTAATTTATATGGAAAACCTCTGTCACACTTATCTGACATCTTAGAATAGGTCTTGCTAACAGATGCACAAAATAAGTCCAGATAAAGCACAGATGCTCACATAGTTCAAAGCTGTGGTGGCCTGTGCTGAGTGTGGTGCCCTGGGAAGGAACTTGGGGGTGCCACTCTTGCTGCCTCTGTAAGGGCTTGCTGTAAAACAAACACAGACTGCTATTTTTTGCTGTAGTTTGCCTTTTCTCGTAAAAGCGAAAATCCTGTTCAGATTTCTTTCGGTTAGCAATAGCTGCTAATGTAGGTCTTGTGTAAAGTGAAGCAACTTGACTTCGGAAAAGCTGGGGAAACCTGTACTAGTATTTTATCCCAACCAAGTACACAAATGCAGTTGTAGACATTAAAGAGAAAAACATTTTTTTGAGGCAGATAGATGCATGTTATAATGTTCATGAACATAATCTTCCAAAAGTGGTGCCTGAGACCAGCTCTAATATTCCAGGCTTTATTGCCAGCCAGTCCAGAACGTTTTCTCTTCAGAGAACTGTTTTTACTTACTCTGATTCTTCCCATAACACTTGTGTATGTAGTAGAGGCAAATGATGATTTTGTGGAGAGTGCTGTTTCAGGTACTGATCAGGCACCAGTGCTACATATGGTGGGCAAATTGAGATACAGCTTGCAAATCACATTGAACTAAACACTTTTTCTTCCGTATGAAGTAAAAAAAAGTTGTAATTCTAATAAATAGTAGAGTGTATATAAGGCTTATTTACCCAGCTTTTTCTGATGAGCTCTGTAATCATTTTTATTACTTTCTATCCAAATACTACTGAAAGCTTTTATGTCAGAATGGTTAAGGATCTTTTCAGGTCATATGTCAGCCTTTTTTTTTAACAATATGGATTTGAGAAATAGTATTGCTCAGCGAGGGTTGGTGAAATTGATCTCTGAATGCCACTGGATATAAAGAGTATAAGAAGAATCCCAAATAGGGAGAGAAACAGTCAGTCTAGGCGTCAGGAAAGAAACTGGGAAATTCACATATATGTATTTCAAGCCCAGGAACTATTACTATAACATGCAGACTATAGACCAAAGTGAGCTTATAGTTTTTGATAAATGGTAGATGTTTTGAAATGTGATTATGTTGAATTATTGAAATAATCTGTTTATTTACATTTGAGTGCTTACACTTTCATCTTTATTCGACAGTATCTTTGCCTATCATTTGACCACTTGTCTCATATGAAGGCCAGATTAGGAATAGCAATCCAAAAGGCCCAGGAATAAAATAATTTCTATAAACAAAAGTAAATAAAAATTCTTTTCAAGCCGTGTTGTTTTCATTAAATGACACTCCCAAGTCTGCCTACTTTGCCACATCACATAGTAGTTGGATTTATGACCTAGCTTCTCGTGTCGAGTGGTGGCTGAATTAAGAGGCAATCCTTTTGTTTTTTGGTGTATAACTTTTTATTTAGCCATTGAAACACAATATGTGGCATTCATGTCAAAAGATAGGTAGACTGATAGACATTAATAAGACAAGATTCCTCTAATAGCTGACAGTAATGATGAAGAAGGAATAATGAGAGGAACACTAATATACATACAGAGTACTATCTGAACTGTCAAACTCAATGAATTAACTACATGGTTGAGATGAAAGGGACATTAGGAAGATTCTCAGCAGAGGTAGTAATATGGAGAAGGGACCTTAGAGATCACATAGTCTACCCAGAGCAACAGTGTTCTTAACAGATGGGTGTCTGGAGGCCTATATATGGGATTCTAATTCATCGTCTAGATCTGCACTGTCAAAGATTTTAAGTTTGTTAAGTAATTTGGAAACTAAGTTCTTTAGTCGTACTAGCATATTTCAATGTTTGAATGTCACATGACAAAAAAAAAATCCCTTTTTTTTTTTTTTGGTCTCCGTATATTTCAAGAGCTCAATAGCCATATATAGCTAGTGGCTGGCAGTACTAGATGGGCATTGCAGTTTATAGAACATGATTATGATTGTAGAAAGTTACATTGCACAGGTCTGGTCTAGATATTGATATCAACCTAAGAGAGGTAAGTGCTTAGTAATAAAATTCCACCACAGGAAGCATTTTTAGCAAGTCTTTGAAGCAAAAATTATTAGGCATGACTTTAGAAATAGTTCTAAACAACTATTTTCCCTATTTTTTTATACCAAAAGGAAAAGTTAGTGAATATTTTACATTGTAGAATCCAAAAATTATGAAGGTTCATTTCTTTCCTGTCAATTAAAAAATACTAGTAAATACACCCCAGTGAAGGGACTGGACTAATTGTTACTATAGGTGAAAACGCTATAAAAGTTTAGTTTTTAAGTATTTTATTGAGGCACATTTTTTTTTTTTTACAAATAGTTTATTGTCAAATTAGTTTCTACATAACACTCAGTGCTCATCCCCAAAGTGCCCTCCTCCATGCCCATCCTCCCCTCCCCCCCACATCCATCAGTCCTCAGTTTTTGTCAGCATTCAAGAGTCTCTCATGGTTTGCCTCTCTCCCTTTCCCCCACCATTTCCGCCCTTCTTCTCCCGCTTGTTCCTCCGTCAAGTTCCTCCTAATCCTCCTATACGTGCAAACATATGATATTTGTCCTTCTCTGCCTGACTTATTTCGCNCTCTCATGGTTTGCCTCTCTCCCTTTCCCCCACCATTTCCGCCCTTCTTCTCCCCCTTGTTCCTCCGTCAAGTTCCTCCTAATCCTCCTATACGTTGAGGCACATTTTTTAAAAGGGAGGGCCCAAGTTCTTGATTAAGGAGGAGATTAGATTTAATAAAATACTGACAAATAGAGCACCGAAGACTAAAAATACAAGATAAAATAACTAGCCCTTGGGGAGCCTGGGTGGCTCAGTTGGTTCTCTCTCTTGATTTCATCTCAGGTCATGATCCTAGGCTCGTGGAATGGAGTCCCATGTCAGGCTCCACACTGAGAGTGGAATCTCCCTGAGCACACGCGCTCTCGCTCTCGCGCTCTGACCCTCTCCTCTGCTCATGGGTTTTCTGTCTCTAAAAAATAAAAAGTAAAAAAGATAACTAGTCCTTTAATCAGGTCCAAGTCTGAGAAGACGATCTTTGCAAAGAATAAGAATGATGTGAGAGCTGGTGGGATAGTAGCCAAGCACCAAGCTCTAATGACCATATTTATTCTCCTATTTCAATTCTTTATTCCCATAAACAGGAGACAGGGCAGTGATATTGTGTATAAATAAAGTCAGGGGTGCTTGTGTAGGTCAGTCGGTAGAGCCTGCAACTCAGTCTCTTGGAACATGAGTTTAAGCTCCACCTTGGGCATAAAGCTTACTTGACAAAAAAAAAAAAAAAGGCAACCTGCTTTTGTGTAGAAAGTGTTGAGTTGGATTGCCTTGGAATCAATGATGTAAAGAAATGGTCTTGGTTTTCCGACCAGGTCTTTACATGCTAGTGACCAGTGACGGCTCTAGCGTCTAGTCTTCAATAGACTCTCCCCCAAGTGGTTCTAATAGGTCTGGCACTCTGCAATTTCATCTGCCTCCTCTTTCACCACTCGCTATTGTGGTGGTGTTTTTTTTTGTGTGTGTGTGTTTTGTTTTTTAAGTTTATCCTGAGAGAGCTTTAGCAGGGGAGAGGAAGAGAGGGCAACAGAGAATCCGAAGCCAGTTCTCCGCTGTCAGAGCAGAGCCCCACATGAGGCTCGATCAGAAGAACCTTGAGACCATGACCCGAGCTGAAATCAAGAGTTGGACACTAAACCAACTGAGCCACCCAGGAGCCCCAGTTAATATTTTTTGCCACCATTCATACTGTTTTACGTCTCCATTCCTGCCCCCAAGTTACAAACACTTGGGAAAATATAAATGGACCACTGCAGATATTTTGGACCCTCCATGCTGTATATCTTATTCTTTTACTGAACTTCAGTTTCTTTCCACAAAGATTGCAGCTTTTACTGTTTTTGAACTTCCAGTACTATATAGTAGGTGTGGGAAAAATATTCACTGAATGAGTACAAGTCATTTGATTCCCCCCTCCCTCATCTCCTTACTCAGCAACTAAGTCTCAAGTTTAATAAATCCTTATCTGGGGCGCCTGAGTTACTCAGTCGGTTAAGTTGGCTCAAGTCATGATCTCACAGCCTGTGGGTTTGAGCCCCATGTTCGGCTCTGTGTTGACAGCTCAGAGCCTGGAGCCTGCTTTGGATTCTGTGTGTGTGTCTCTCTCTGCCCCTCCCCCTCTCGCGCTCTGCATCTCTCAAAAAAGAAAGTTAAAAAAATAAGAAAACCTTATCTTTAAAAACATCATTAGTCGAGGCTCCTGGGTGGCTCCGTAGGGTAAGCATCTGACTCTTTATCTCCTCTCAGTGTTGTTAGCTCAAGTCCTGAGGTGGGCTCCTTGCTGGGCGTAAAACCTACTTTAAAAAAAAAAAAGGCATTAGGCATGTTCTCCATTTCTAGCTTTCTAGTTTATGATGGCATGTGTTTTGAACTTATTTTCTGTAGATCGTGATATATCCTCCACCCATACTATCCAGAAGACCTCCTCCACTCCCGTAGTTTCTAACTATGTTTTGCGCACTTTCTTGAGCCTTGCTCAAGTATTCCATTGTATTCTTTCTTCAGTCTGGACTAAGTGTTAAAGAACACAAAAACTTAACCTTTCCTACTTCGTTCCCATTATTGAGATTCCACAGAGTAGCTTATGGTTATATGTGCCCTCCAAGTGCCTCAAGTCTGAAATGTTTGTATCACCATTCCACTGATGACCGGTGATAGCCTAAAAGGAGACTCTGATGTGATAGGCTCTATCCTGTTTTATCTGTTAGCATCAGGAACATTTGCTCCTTACTTGGGAATCTTCTTCCTTGATTCCTAGGATTGTCATGCCCAATGTCTTTAGTGGCTCTTCCTCAGCAAATCCTGGATATTTTTTAAAAAAGATTTATTTAAGTAATCTCTACACCCAACATGTGGCTTGAACTCAGGACCCCAAGATCAAGAGTTGCATGCTACACAGCCTGAGCCATCCAGGCATCCCAAAGATGTTTATATATATATGTATATTTTTTTATATTTATCTTTGAGAGAGAGACTGAGAGAACGTGAGCAAAGGAGTGGCTGAGAAAGAGAAACAGAATTGGAAGCAGGCTCCAGGCTCTGAGCTGTCAGCACAGAGCCTGATGTGAGGCTTGAACTCAGGAACTGCAAGATCATGATCTGAGCCCAAGTCAGATGCTTACCTGAGCTACCCAGGTGCCGCAGGATGTTTATATTTCTAAGAAGATGAAGAAATTATAAAACTAAAGGAAAAGTTATCTATAGTTAAGTTACTCAGTCACTGTTTTTGTTTTTTTTTAAATCACCTTTTTGTTTCTCTTTGCAGGAACGTGTTTTGACATAGCTGTATTTATACATACGCATAAATCTTTTTTTTAAATGTTAATTATTTAGAGAAAGAACAGGAGCAGGAAAGGGGCACAGAGAGAGGGTTAGAGAATCCCAAGTAGGCCCTGTGCTGTCAGTGCAGAGCCCAGTGTGGGGCTAAGTCTCTTGAACTGTGAGATCATGACCTGAGTCACCCCCACATGCATAAATCTTATGTCTCTTTTTTACCTTAACAGAATAAGAACATTTCTCTTACACATAACATTCACAAACAATTCTAATGGTATTTTATGAAGTGGATGAACCATAATTTGCTCTAAGATGTTTATTTTTCCAATTTTTGCTGTGAATAATAATTCATGAACATCTTTGCACAAGTATTTTATTTTGAGATTGTTTCTAAAAATAGTTTACCAGCATTTTAAGACTTTCTATTAATATTACCAGACTGCATTCAAAGAGATTGAACCGATTCACACATAGATGGGGTTTAGCCTATGCATGTTTGACAGATGAATTGTTTTATGTGCTTGGCACTGTTCTCAGCACTGAACAAATAGGCAAAAGTTCTTATCCTTGTGAAATTTAAGAAGGAAAGGGGGAATGAGGACTTTAAAAAATATCTCAGCGGGGCAGGGGGCAGCGTGCCTGGGTGGCTCAGTTGGTTAAACATCAGATTCTAGCTCAGGTCATGATCTCTTGGTTTGTGGGTCTAAGCCCAGTGTCAGGCTCTGCACTGATAGCTTGGAGCCTGATTGGAATTCTCTCCCTTTCTCACCCTTCCCCCTTTTTTTTGCTCTCTTTCTGTCTATCAAGATAAATAAACAAACTTAAAATAAATACACACACACACACACACACACACACACACACACACACGTATATATCCTTTGGGGGTGCCTGGGTGGCTAAGTCGGTTTAACATCAGGCTCTTGATATCAGCTCAGGTCATGATCTCACAGTTCTGCATTGAGCCTCACATTGGGCTCTTCATGGACAGCATGGAGCCTGCTTGGGATTCTCTCTCTCCCTCTCCCCTGTTCATGCTTGCTGTCTTTCTCAAACTTAAAAATAATGTTTTGAAAGGAGAGTGTCAACATTTTTATTCCCCCTACTTACCTCTTTCCTGTTAATGGAAAAAACTTGTACTAAATCTATGTATTGGGTGGGGAGAAGGGGGAGGGATTGGGGATCCATGCTCTACGAACATTAAGGGCTATATTGGGGGAGGAATTTAAAAGAAACAAAAGATATCATTTGGCTAAATGCTATGCATCACTGCTTTGTCAGTTTTCTGATTGTGAATTTGAGCATTTATTCTTCCCCTTTGGTTTTACATGGTAGTATTCATCAGGGAGTTAGTTATTGGTACTGTCTTGATTGCAATTTGGACGAAAAGCTGGCAGATACGGATATTAAGTCACCATTGAGCAATCCACTGTGTATCAGTTACTCTGGTGTGGGAATTTCAAAATTAAGACACATTTTATGCTCTCTGAAGCCTACTATCTAAGACTGGATCTTAACCTTGGAGCCTAAGAATCCCGGGCTGCTTAAAAAAATATTTTTAAATGTTTATTTACTTTTGAGAGAAAGACAGGCAGAGTGTGAGCGGGGTAGGGGCAGAGAGAGGGAGACAGGATCCTAAACAGGCTCCACAGGCTTTGAGCTGTCAGCAGAGCCCGAGGCGGGGCTTCAACTCACCAGTCACGACAAAATCATGACCTGAGCTGAAGTCGGACGCCCTTAACCAACTAAGCCAGCCAGGCACTCCCGGGCTATGTTTTTTTTTTAAATGCAGTTTTTCAGATTCTACCTCACCCCTCACCAGAAGTTTTAATTCATTAGGTAGGGTGTGGAGGGCACAGATATTTATAATCTTAATAAGTATCCTCTGGACTGTGGTGGAGCTGCTTCGCATTGAGAAACACTACAAATAGTAGTATAGATAAATAAAAGAAATGTTAGATTTAAGTTGCCATCATTTGTAGGCTGGGAGAAGCACATGCTGGGCCCAGCTGAGGTAGAAACATTGGTCCTCAGCTCAAGAGCAGCCTCAAATCCCTGACAACTTGAGACTCAAGCTACCCCCTGGGTGGGTCCCTCTAGGTCTCTGGGCCGGCGGGAGCGCAGGGTTTACCCGGCAATCTGCGTCCGCGCTGCCGGAAGCCCCACCCTCTTTCTAGGCCCTGCCCCCTGCGCCGGTGGGCGCTGCCTTTACAGGTCCCGCCCCTTTTCCGGATGACCGCCAACGGTGTCAGAGCCGGAAGTGACGACACCAGTGAAGCCTTTGGGGCGGGGCCTAGGCCGAGCAGCTCCAGAGGCAGCGATTTCACAGCGGAAACAAAACAGCGGCTGCTCGGGAAGGAGCTTCCCCTGTGAGCGGCCGGTGGCGGCGGCGAGGGAAGAGTAGGTGCGTGATGGGGAGGTCGGGGAGAAGGGAAGGTACCCCTCACCCGGTGCGGACACGGGCGGTCGCGGGCAGGGCCCGGCCCTTTGTAGCTGCCTGGGCCGTGGAGCGGGTGTCCTAGAGGATGAAGAACGGGGCGCGGCCGAGCGGGGACCGAGGAACCGCGAGTGGGAACGCGGAGGGGCGGCCCGTTTCTCCTGCTCCGGGTGGAGCGCGCGGTCAGGTTGAAGAGCGATTCCCCTCCGGAGCTTTGTTCCGGAAGTGCTGTTTCCCGAAGATGTTTCAAGGCTCAGGTGCCCTGGGTCGGGATTAACCGTCTTGACTGGAGTGGAGCAAGAGAAAGAGGAAGCGCCTTGCCCTCTGACTGGTTGAGCAACTAGTGAAACTCCGCGCCCCATGCCCTGAGTGTGTCCTTGTCTGGGGAAACGAGTGGCACTCAGGGCTAAGTTCCTTGTGTCTGACGCTCGAGGCGGAAAACAGGGTCCGATGCTTTTACCTTGGTCGGGACGGTCGCGAAGCATGATATTCAATGCTTTACATGTGTCTTAGATATTTGCGTTATGTTCCCGTTTAGATTCTTTTCAAATAAATATGTTTTTATTGTAAGAGAGTAATTTAATAATAATTTAAAAAGCACTACTTGCTTTGGACAAGACTATTACAGTATTCAGGGTTTACGCTGGGAGAGAAGAATAGGATGCAAATAACTATGGCATGTATAATTACTGTATGATAGAGCACCCTGTAAAGCTGTAACATTCTCTGAAGTTTCATGCAAGTACAGATCACATCAGGTTAGGGAATCTTGTTATTTGAGTTCTCGTTTGCAGTAGAACAGGAAAGGTTTTCACCCCTGGAGTTAAAGTGGGAAGGGTATTATAATCAGAGGGTGTATTACAAACAGGGGCCCTCTGGATGGTAAGCGTCCAGTGACCCACTCTGACCATTAAAATAGCTTATGAAGGAGAATAGGGGCGCCTGGGTGGCTTAGTCGTTTAAGCATCCGACTTTCGCTTAGGTCATGATCTCGCGGTTCGTGGGTTCGGGCCCCGCGTCGGGCTCTGTGCTGACTGCCAGCTCAGAGCCTGGAGCCTGTTTCAGTCTGTGACTCCCTCTCTCTCTGACCCTCCCCTGCTCACGCTGTCTCTCTCTCTCCTAGAAATAAAAAAAAAAAAAAAATAGCTTATGAAGGAGAATAAAACAGAAAAGTAGATTGGAGCTTGTTGCATTTGGCTAAGTTCAGTCACCTGCAAAAGCCTGTTTCATTTCTCCGTAACTCATTTGCAGAGTTCAACCAACTTAAGGGTCCCCCATTTAATAATAAACCCTTAACAAGGAGACAAGGGTCATATTTATTGAGTGCATGAATTCTCCCTCTC
This sequence comes from Hyaena hyaena, assembly GCF_003009895.1. NCBI lineage: Eukaryota > Metazoa > Chordata > Mammalia > Carnivora > Hyaenidae > Hyaena > Hyaena hyaena. Next base: position 649,573 of record NW_024081483.1, read on the forward strand.
CCCCCTCCCTATAGATAATAGATGTGGCATCTATCATCTGGTTTTTCATTCTTCTCGTCCTGGGTATATATTTTCTTTGAATGGGTGTGATTTATTGCTGAATTTTAAGTTAATGGCTGTAACTGTCCTAGACTGCTGCATGGATTTTCATTTAGGGGGACTGGAGGATTGAAGTTGTTCTCTGAGAACCACCCTAGCAGGAAAGTACAACATATGTCTCTTACCAAAGCTTATGAGATCCTCTTCCTCTCTCAGTTCCAAGCTTCCTCTGCTCCTGCTTTCCCCTTAATATTATTGAAGATTATAGGGAGAGACTTACTTCTTTATGGCATATTCTGAAAAACCTTTCAAAGACCTTTTAGTCCTGCCTCTCCTTCATGTGATGTTAGGCAGGTTTGGAAGGTGTTTTAAGAGTGACACTGTTGTGGTCAGAACTTTAGGCACATCAATAGTGGGGGCTAGCTGGGGCGCCTGGGTGGCTTAGTCGGTTAAGCTTCCGACTTTCGCTTAGGTCATGATCTCGCGATTTGTGGGTTCGAGCCCCGCGTCGGGCTCTCTGCTGACTGCCAGCTCAGAGCCTGGAGCCTGTTTCAGTCTGTGACTCCCTCTCTCTCTGACCCTTCCCTGCTCACGCTGTCTCTCTCTCTCTCTCTCCCCTAGAAATAAATAAAAAACATTAAAAAAAAAATAGTGGGGGCTAGAATAGATAAGAGAATAGATAAGGTGACTTTTGCATAATTCAGGTGATATATGGTGGGAGTTTGGTCTTTGGTGATGACAGGGGCTTAGAAAGGAGGAAAAACATGAACAGGACATGGCATCCAACAGAGAAGCAAGGGGTAAAGTATAAAGTCGACTAGGAGGCTTTAAGATTGGAGAAAGGAGGAAATGATTGCAGAAATAAGGAAGTTAGGAGCAAAGAACTAGTTTAGAAAGGAACATGAGGAAGTGGTTTGGAAGTATCACTTTTGAAGTGCCAGCAGGTGAAGATGTCCCATGGACAGACCTGGAGCTGTAAATAGGAAAGTCACTTAAATAGACTTTCTAGTTGATGTTGGAGAGCAATGCCTAATGAAAGGAAGGGGGCAAGGAGGCCCAGGCAGACCCCGCGGAACACTTAGAATGAAGGAGTGGAAGAAGGGCGAGGAACCAGCTGAGGAGAATGGGCGGTGGGAGGAGAACCTCCAGAGTACAGTGTCAAAAACGTTGAAGAAGGGAGGGAAGCTTCGGGAAGGAAAAAGCTGTTAGAGATTTTTAGTGTCTGGCCTGGTGTAGCAGAAAGAGCTGAAGATTTAGAGCAACACTCTCTGATAGAAACAGTGTGAGGTACAAATGTTAATTTAAACCTTTTTTTTTTTTTTTTTTTTTAAGTTTATTTGGGGGCTCCTGGGTGGCTCAGTTAGTTAAGTGGCTGACTTTGGCTCAGGTCATGATCTCACAAGTTCATGGGTTGGAGCCCCGCGTCGGGCTCTGTGCTGACAGCTCAGAGCCTGGAGCCTGCTTTGCATTCTCAGTCTCCCTCTCTCTGCCCCTCCCTCACTCCTGCTCTGTTTCTGTCTGTCTCTCTCAAAATTAAATAAATAGTAAAAAAAAAAAAATTTAAGTTTTTTTGTTTATTGAGAGGAGGGGCAGAGAGAAGGAGAGAGAAAATCACAAGGGTCTTGATCTAATAGAGATCATGAAATGAACTGAAATCAAGAGTTGGACGCTTAACCAACTGAGCCACCCAGTCGCCCCTTCCTTACAACTTTTTAATAAACAATTTATATAAAGGTAGAAGGAAATAGATAAAATTAGTTTGAATAATATATTTCATGTAACCCAGTACATCCAAAAATTTTTATTTCAACATGTAATTAATATAAAAATATACTTGTTCGACTGCCCTCTAGAGAGTTAGCTCCTTAAGTAAACAGAAGCATTATCTGATTTAATAGCATCCCCAACACCTATCCCAATGTCTGATTTTGTAGAAGAAACCCTAAAAGTGTGCGTTGGTTAAAGGGTATTAATGTTTGGTTTCACAGTGCCCCATACAGTTCCTTAAATTGACCTAAAGCAAATGAAAGAATGCAAGGATTGCTGAGTATAACCACTGATTTACAAATTAATTAGATGTGAGTAGTCATGTTTTCTTTAAATATTACTTGTATTCAACCCATTTCCATAGCGAATTTGAGACAAACTGGGGGTAATCATACCTTCCGTGTAGAGTTATTCAAAGTAAAGGTTTCTTGGGGAAAGATTCTTTAAAATTATTACAAATATTGATAATGTAAGACCATAGTCCTATATCCACGATTAGGAAAATCCAAAAGCCCCCGAAAAATCTAAAAGGCTTTGTGTAATTCATATGATAGAAAAATCTAACCTGAACATATTAATGTAATTTAAGACTACTTATATGTTTCACTGTGTATGTATATATAACATTTATTAAGTTTTTTGAGAGACAGAGCATGAGCAGGGGAGGGGCAGAGAGAGAGAGAGGGAGACACAGAATCTGAAGCAGGCTCCAGGCTCTGAGCTGTCAGCACAGAGCCTGACACGAGGCTCAAACTCACAAGCCATGAGATTGTGATGTGAGCTGAAGTCTGACACTTAACCAACTGAGCCACCCAGGCGTCTCTCACTATATATTTATTAATGTGTTTATTTTGTGGTTCTAAGACCTTGAGGGAGCATTAAAAACATACAGTATTTGCATTGTACTGCCTTTATAAAATCTTATTTATTTATTAAATCTTTAAAAAAATTTTTTTAGTGTTGTTTTATTATTGTCAAGTTGGTTTCCATATAACACCCAGTGCTCATCCTCACGTGCTTTATTTATTTCTGAGAGAGAGAGACAGCATGAGCAGGGAAGGGTCAGAGAGAGAGAGGGACAGAATCTGAAACAGGCTCCAGGATTTGAGCTAGCTGTCAGCACAGAGCCTGATGCAGGGCTCGAATCTACGAACCGCGAGATCATGACCTGAGCCAAAGTCAGATGCTTAACCTACTGAGCCACCCAGGCACCCCTACCTTTATAAAATCTGAGAAAAATATGAATTCTAAACACATTTAGTCCTAAGGGTTTCAGATAAGGGATTCTGGATTTTAAGTGGTTTGTTTTTCTTTGTTTTGTTTTTTTTTTTCATTTTCATTGAATCTTCTGAGCACATGTAACCATTATTATTTAAAAACAGTTATAGGGGCTCCCGGGTAGCTTAGTCGGTTGAGCGTCCGACTTTCGCTCAGGTCATGATCTCGCGATTCGTGGATTCGAGCCCCACGTCGGGCTCTGTGCTGACTGCCAGCTCAGAGCCTGGAGTCTGTTTCAGAGTCTGTCACTCCCTCTCTCTGACCCTCCCCTGCTCATGCTGTCTCTCTCTCTCCTAGAAATAAATAAAACATAAAAAAAAAACAAAACAATTATAGTAACTCTACATAACAGACCTCCCCAAAACTCAGTGCCGTAGAGCATTTGACTCAGGGCTTTGTGTCAAGTTGCTGGACTGTGGATCAGCTAGGGTGGTTCTGCTTAGATTGTCTTATAATGGGGCCCAGGCTGAAGGGGCAGTGGCTGCGCATGGTAAGCCCTTCTCAAGGCAACAGCAGAAGAAAAAGAAGACCAGCTTCACAAGCACAATTCAGCAGCCTGCTTGTGCCACATCTGCTGAGGCCCCTTTGACCAAAGCAGGTCAGGTGATTGTGCACAAAGGCATGGATGGGGTGGCTGGTAGGCTGCACCCACCTTGACTCCAAAGCAAATGGCAGAGCCAAGCCCAGTATCCCTGGCATGGAGAAGTCTGTTTCTCCCTGGGAGATGCTGGGGTAGGGAGTGAATATTTGCTGAATAATAATCGAATCTACCACAGATGGCTCACAGAAATAGAGTGGGACGGAGGAGGAAAAAAAAATCACCAAATAGATATATCACTATCCTTGCTCTTTTTAGAGTCTGCCACCTTCACAGAGCCTCTTGTAAGGCAGAGGACATTATTTGCTCCTAGTCTCTTAAAATTCAGAGTCTTTTCAGTATATATTCCTGAAGTATTAAGTTAATTTCAAGTTATTTTTATTAACTTTAATTATGAATGCAGTTTAGAGATTGGTTACATTTATTGTTGGATGTGAGGTTTTGAAAGCTCAAATAGAGGCTTCTCCAGCCCATCCATATAATCAATCACACCTTGGGCTGCCTGTTCAAGAAGAAGCTGTCAAAGTCACACCAAAGCTGATAAATAACTTTTGTGGAAAATAAATCACAGTCTCATTTGGCACTTGAAAGCTTGTTAGCATCACAATAAAGGTACTTTAAAAATAGGTTTGGTGGTTTTCTTTTGTTTTTCTTTTTTTTTATTTATTTCTAGGAGAGAGAGAGAGAGAGAGAGACAGCGTGAGCAGGGGAGGGTCAGAGAGAGAGGGAGTCACAGACTCTGAAACAGGCTCCAGGCTCTGAGCTGGCAGTCAGCACAGAGCCCGACATGGGGGTTGAACCCATGAACCTCAAGATCATGACCTAAGCGAAAGTTGGACACTTAACCGACTAAGCCACCCAGGCGCCCCATCTTTTGTTTTTTTTTTGGTGGTGTTTTTTTTTTTTTTTTTTAAATGTTTGCTTATTTTTGAGAGAGAGCACACAAGCAAGTGGGGGAGGGTCAAAGAGAGGGAGGGAGGCAGAATCCGGAAGCAGGCTCTGTACTGTCAGCACAGAGCCAGATGCAGGGCAGGAACTCATGAACTGTGAGATCATGACTTGAGGTGAAGTCGGATGCTAAACCCACTGAGCCATCCAGGCACCCCTACTTTTGGTGGTTTTCTAAGTGAAGAAGAAACTAGTCAGTTGGCTAGAGTCATTAAACCACCAACTCTTTGTGCTGGAGAAGATCGTGTTAAGTCTCACGGAGATGTTTATGTGGAATACACATTTTGTTGGGGCGCCTGGGTGGCTCCTCCGTTCAATGTCTAGCTCTTGATTTTGGCTCAGGTCATGATCTCATGGTTTGTGAGTTCGAGTCTGGAGTCAGGCTATGGGAGGTTGCTTGGAATTCTCTCCCCCCACCCTTTGCCCCTCCCCCAGCTTGTGTGCAGGGTGCACACTCTCTCAAAATAAATAAGTGAACTTAAAAAAAAAAAGAACCCTCACAAATTTTGTTTACATTTATCTCTGACAGTGAAGGACGAAAATGTTATCAGTAACTAAGTAAGTTGCTGTTATAAGAGCTTGAGGTTTAATTGTTACCTTGCGATGGAGTGAGAGGCAGAAATGAATTTCTGTTGGTGCTTCCTGAAATGGGACTTTTAATAAACTTATTTTTGAGATTCTAAACCTTTGTTCTTATAATACTCTTTGAAGTACTGATGGATAGGTTTTCTGATTAGATGGACTTATGTTCAGCATATCTAAGCTTTGAGACTATTTGTATTCTTCTGGGGTTTTTTAGTTTTTCTGTGTATAATGGAAATTGCCTATTAGAGAAGGATTTCTTTTTCCTTTTATCTGATTGAGCAGGTGTCTTGAGAAAAAGGAAACGGGTAGCAGTGAATTTAAGTGTTATGCTGTGTCAGTCTCAGAAAATCTTTAGCAGGTGGCCAGAGAGAGAAAACACCAAAATCTGCTTCTGTCCCTTTGCGGTTCATGTCACGAGATCCAAGATCCTCACTTCCCAACAGCTATCTTTTTTTTTGGTTCTCCGGGCAAGAATGCTAAGCATGTTATAAAATCAAGTAGTGTCCTTTGCCACGCTGCCTGGACATTTGGACAGTTGGGTCATTGGCCTTCCTCATGCTGTCATCAATTGTTTTCAGCTGTCACTGGACCAGGATCAAATCAGGCTTTGCCTGTGCCTTTCTTTGTACCAACAATGTTTGTTTGTTCTCCAGGCCAGCCTGGTACTTGCCTGTGCTTCCTACTGAACTCCATGTAAAGAGCAGCTCTTCCAAGAAGAGTCACCCTGTAGCTTTGTGATCTTCAAAGCATCAGTGGAAGTATGCGCTTTCTCTAAGTGAACTGGAAAAGACCTGGGCTGGGCATCAGAATACCTGGGTTCTGGAACCGGTGCTACCTGCCCCCAGATCATACACTGGCAAATTCTTTGACCTTTCCTGATCCTTAGTTTTCCTCAGGTAAATACAAGCTGTCCCTTTGAAAATAATATTGGGATATGCTAAAGTGACTGCCACATTATTGATGCTTTTTACAAGACTTGTCTGAGAAATCTCCAGTGTGATGATCAGTTTGTGTGGTTTCTTGTAATAGCTGAACAGATCCTATGAGCCTAAGGCTACTAATGCAAACTACTTAAATTAAAATGACCAGATTCTCATTATAGCTTTATATATATATGTGTATATATATATACCTATATATATATATATACACATATATATACACACACACGTATAAATATTAGGAGTATATATTGGGAATGCTTTTGACACTTCAGTTTTTAATTTAGAATTAGATCAGTCATTGAAGTTTAAGCTCTCCTTTACCACTTTTTTTTAAAGATCTCTTTTTCTTCTAAGCAGCAGTTCTAGTAGTAATCAAAGTCAGCTCACTATAACTTTTTTTGTTTTAGGTCAATATAACTTAATGCTTATTATAAACTCCAAAAGGGCAGGGATGGAGTTTTACACAGAGGCATGTAGTATGTGAGCCTTTGCTTTGCTCCTTTGCTTACTGGATGTGACCTTGTGCAAGTTAGTGGACTTCTATGTGCCACATAGTTTTCTTATGTAAAGTGGGTAAAGTGAATGCAATTAAGTAAATCCTCTCAGTGTCTGTCCCTGAGTTTTGATATAAATAGTCAATAGGGGTGCCTGGGTGGCTCACTCGGTTAAGCATCCAACTCTTGATTTCGGCTCAGGTCATGATCTCCCAGTTAGTGAGTCTGAGCCCCACTTGGGCTCCGTGCTGACAGTGGGAGCTTGCTGTCTGCCCCTCTCCTGCTTGCTCGCGGCATTCTCTCAAAATAAAAAATTAAACATGAAAAAAAAAAAGACTGCCAGTAAACTACTGTTTAGTAAATAGACCATCACTTTTCTTTTCCTGTTTTATCTGATAATATACTTTATTTACTTTTTATTTCTTTTTGCCTCCATGACTCCTTCTTGTCTTTTGCTTGCTTCATTTGGCTAACACTATCTTATTTATTTGCTATTATGTTTCTGAGGGGTCATACGAGAATATTAATGACAGATTTCTTAGGGCTTTTCTCTAATAGAGCTGCACTTCAAATGATCTGGGATAGTGGGCTAGGTCAACGAGTGGAAGTAACCAACTGGTAGCTCTTTCTGTTTGCCATTCTCTGGCGTTTCTGGGTTAGCTGAGGTGATATGTACTGTACTGAATATTTTTGTGGGAAGAAGGGAATAATATGTGTTCTGTTTGCTGACCATTAATGTTACATTAATGTTAAAATTTCAGTGAGATAGTCAACTTTAAAAAATCTTAGAAGCATAGGTCAGAATATTTACTTTAAATGTTTATTGAACTTTGAAAAAATATATCTGTTCTTTTGACATTCCCCCCTCTTTTGGGTAAGTTCACATACATGTTGTCAAGTCTTAATTTTATTCATTTTAAAAGACAGGACCAGTGGTATGAATAACCATAAGTGTAGGTTTACTTCACAAAAATCTCTGAATTTTTAAATGGAAGTATATAGAAATGTGTGTACATCATAGTTATAGAGCTCAGTGCGTTTTCACAGACTGAAATCCCTGTGTAACTAGCACCCAGATCAAGAAACAAAACATTACCAGTACTCACAAAAACCTCCCAAATACCCACTTCGAGTAAATACCTCCCATAAAGGTGACTGTTGTCTCTGTTTGTATTTTTAATTAAATTTATTTTTAAAACAAATTTACGTTAGTTATGTCTTATTTAGTTAATATTAATTTGCAACCCCCTGATCTCATGTCAGCTAACTATGGCTGAAGCTGGAAGGGAGGACAAAGGTTGACATGGTATATAAGAGTATGTAGGGTAGAAGGGAGGAAAGCATACCTTGATTAAAATTTTGTCATGATTTAAATGATTTAGCTATAGGTAATTAAGGGTTAATTTGAACTCAGTACTAGAGGAAAAAGTTCCTTTCTGTATGTGTATATGTGTGTTTTAATCTGCCTTGTGTGTTTTTGATGAAAAATCACTAGAATGTAAAAAGTAGAGTATTCAGAGGGTAGAGGATCCTCAAGTTGAAAGTGAAAATGAAACCGGACATTGACAAAATACTTTCATGTGAATGTGTACGTGGTAATGTCTTAGTCACTATGTATGAATGAGAATCCTGCTTAGATATACAGATTTTTTTTCCTTCTGTATTTCTAAAGACTTTCTATGAAAAGGGAAGTTGAAATAAAAAATTGGCTGATGGAAATTAAGGCAGACCGGCAAATGGGAATGTCCTCCCCCCCACCGCCCCCGAGGGTAAACTGGGAGATTGAATGGCATGAGTAAATAAGGCTGGGCCAGGATGCAAAGGAGAGATCTAAGGCTGGAAGTTAGGAGTCTGTGATTTTTTTTTTCCTGGTCTGCCCAGTTGTGTGGTTTTAAGCAAGTCACTGAACTTAGGTCCTTTTCTGCTTTTGAAAAATGGGTATGTTACCCGCTTACCCTGGCTTGGGGCATTGTGGTAATGGTTAAATGAGACGACAGAGAGAATTTTGCAAAATCAAAAGCACTGGACAGTTTTACGGAGATAGAAAGGTTTGGTTGTATTAGTCATCACAGGAAAAGGAATGTTGATGAGAGCATTCTTTATCATTTAGCTCCCTTTGCTCTAAATCTGAAATCATTAGATGTATTTGTGATTGAAAATATTTGGTTTCTCAAGTAGATCGACTCATTACCAGACTGACAGAAGTTTGTCACTTGAATTTGATGGCAGATTAATACATTTCTGGTTTACAGATTGGTATTATAAGTATTCGATTCATGTGAATAGATTTACAAGGTTTTGACCAACTCTGGGTGACCTGGTAAAATCCTATTTCAGACCTAATCCGAGAGCCTGCAAGTGACAGCAGCCTGCGAGGTCCTTAGAAAGCTTGGCCTGGAGGAGAACACATGAAAGAAAGGTTTGTTTTGCTGAATATAATTTATGAAAGTGTTTAAAAATAAAAGTATAATTGTAATGCACAAAGGATTGTTTTCTTTTTCCCTTTTCAGAACCCCAAGAGGTTTTGGTTTCTGTGAAAAAGTATTTCTGTACGCTTGCTCCAATGACAGAGTTACCTGCACCCTTGTCCTACTTCCAGAATGCACAGATGTCCGAGGACAGCCACCTGAGCAATACTGTACGTAGCCAGGTACAGTGTCAGCCTCTGAAACTGCCCTTGTCAGACTGTGGATTCAGTGACCACCTTCCCTCATTTCCAAGAGAGGCTGAGGGGGCTGAGCAAGCTTTCTCTACTTTACCAAATTTACCTGTTTGCTGAACTTCAACTGAGGGCAAAGCATTGTACCATTCAGTGCTGAGCACACAAGGCTGTGTGAGATATGAGTGTTAATACAGTTTCTCCCTGCCTCAGATATCACCTCCTCCATTAAAGCCTTCTCCAACTTCCCCAGCTCTTTGTTGTTTTACCTTAACTTACTCTTATTCTTCCATGGGCTGAGTACATTTTATTTACTTTTATTTTTTCAGTACCCAGCATGGTTTCTGACAGTGCCCAGTAAATGCTTACTGAGAAAATGCACAGTGATGAATGCAAGGCTAAGTGTAGAAATCCTGAGAGTTCAAAGGAGGAGCACCTGGGTGGCTCAGTCGGTTAGGCATCCTACTTTGGCTCGGGTCATGATCTCACAGTTCGTGTGTTTGAGCCCTGATTTGGGCTCTGCGTTGACAGCTTGGAGCCTGGAGCTTACTTCGGATTCTGTGCATCCCTCTGTCTATCTCTCTGTCCCTCCCTGCTCATGTAAACATTTTTTTTTAATTTTTTTATTATTTATTTATTTTTTTAATGTTTTATTTATTTCTAGGAGAGAGAAAGAGAGAGACAGCGTGAGCAGGGGAGGGTCAGAGAGAGAGGGGGTCACAGACTGAAACAGGCTCCAGGCTCTGAGCTGGCAGTCAGCACAGAGCCCGACGCAGGGCTCGAACCCACGAACCGTGAGATCATGACCTAAGCTAAAATCGGATGCTTAACCAACTAAGCCACCCAGGCGCCCCTCATGTAAACATTTTTAAAAAGTTCAAAGGAGAGAATCAAGAAAGGGGTGTAACTAGTGTTATGAGACACAGATGTCTAATCTGCCTGCAACTCTATTAGCTAATCATTACAGATTGAATGTAGATCCTGCAGATGGACTGTGAGATAGCTGAGAAATTGGTAGGATTTTTAGAGGTAGAGCCAGAATGGGGGAACATAGAAGGCCAATTATAAGCTCTGCAGGCTGTGAAGGGTCAGGTTGGGTGGGGTGGGATCAGGCTTTCCTCTCTTAGAGCCAGAGAGCAGGACCAGTGGTGGAAGGAAATAGGCTCTGGGTCAATAAAAAAGAATTGTCCCAATTTGTTGTACATCTGAAAGGGTGTGGACTGCCTTGTGGCTTAGTGTGTGCTTGTCACTAAAAGCAGTCACGGAGGCTGGAAAACTACCAACCAAATCTGCAGAGAGTTAGCCTGTGGAATGAGCAGTGAGCTAGAGCACTAACTAGATGGCCTGGAAGTTCCCTTCACACTAAGATTTAGGATTCCAATTAAAGGTCGAAATGTGAGGAGGAAGGCTTCACAAAGTACTCTGATGAATGGGTAGGATTGGAGTAGAGCAAACTGGGATGTCATCACTGATAGAAGAAATAACACTAGCGGAGGCGGAATTTTCCTAAAATACAGACAGGGAGGCTGTACCCAGAGATAATGCCATCAGAGGCAGGTCACACTGTACTGCCAGAACATTTTTAATCAAGTGAAATCAAGTTAAAATAATTATCAGGGGAAGCCCTAAAAGGGAACACAAGCTGTAAGGGGGTCGTATGCAGTCCGAGGGGGGTGTGGGGGACGAGAGAGGAGAGGAGTTTTTACAGTAGTTCTTGGTGGATAATGGGTGTTACAAGGACTGATTTTTGTGGCAACATGTTTGCAACAGCAGCTAGATTTGCTCCTTATTGCTATTTACCCAGAATAAATTTTTGAAAAGTTAGGATGAGGCCAGATTATGAAGTTCCTTGGTAGTTTCAATGCCACAGTCATTTTTAAACTGTTATTTTAGAGAAGGGAGACGGGAAGTGGGGACACTCCTGATTTAGTTTACGGGTACCCCTTCCTTAACTAGAGCAGGTCCTGTTTTATCTTTTTACATATTGATCTTCCGTGGATCCATTTGAACAAAAGATTCCACAACTAACAAATTTTGAAAACAAAAAACCCCCCAAACACCAGGTATATGTCATGTATCTGTTCCAAACCTTCCAAGGGTATATCATCTCAGAAAAAATCTGGTCTGAGGGCTTGACCTGATTCCTCTCCTCTGCCCCCATCTCTATCTTATCTCCTACTAACCTCTCCCTCATTCACTGCTTCCTCATTTCTGTCTCTGGGTCCTGGATTATTCTCCCATTCTTCTCAGATGGCTTCCTTCAGTTGGTTTACTTGCCCATGACCTCATGAGTCACTGTATCAGTGAGGCCTTGCCTCCCTCAGTTCCCCTTCCCTCCTACCCCGTAGACCCTTTCATGCTTGTGCATAGCACTTACCAGCATTTCTAGCATACTGTCTACTAACTTGTTAATGTGTTTACCTGCCTCCCTTTACTGTGTAATCCTGTGTCCTCAGCTGTGGGAATGGTGCTTAGCACAGAGTTAGCTCTCCATTGTTAATGCAATATTACTTATATCCCTCACACTCAGGTTTTGTGGGGCTTTCATGGTATTTTTTTTTTGTCTACCCTTTTTTTTTTTTTTTTACACCTTAGTGACTGATAAATTAAAGGGTGCTATAGAAGAGACAGTTAACATGGGTTTTTTATTGATAATTACATATACTCCTGTAATTTTAGCAAGTCTTACTACTAATGTTCTCAGTGGTACCTTCCAGATCTTTTGGGGCACCACTGCCTAGAAAATCAGGCCTGATTTATTTCATTTTAACCCTGCCATTGATTATGTGATATCAAATAAGTTTATCTTTTATCATCTTTTTTTAAAATTTTTTAATGTTTTATTTGTTTCTGAGAGAGAGAGAGAGACAGCGTGAGCAGGGGAGGATCAGAGAGAGAGGGAGACACAATCTGCAACAGGCTCCAGGCTCTGAGCTGTCAGCACAGAGCCCGACATGGGGCTCAAACCCACCAACCGTGAGATCATGACCTGAGCTGAAGTCAGACGCTTAACTGACTGAGCCACCCAGGTGCCCCTTGTGTATCTTAAAAATGTCTTCTACAGCTTACAAGGATCTTCTGTATATTCTCATACTTTCCAGTTACCATGGGATAGGTATTCCCATTTTACAGTTTAAATGCTTGTCTAAGATCACATAGAAAGTTAAAGGACAAACCTGGTACATAAAACTGTGCTTTCTAGTGTCAGGCTTCCTCCAGTGTTCTTTCTGTTCTTAACAACTATCTCTTACCCCAGGAAAATGTGATAATACTGAAAGGAGATATTGTATGAAAAAAATTCTGGGGAAGGAAACTATGAAGACTGTGTATTCATTTTGCACCAGTGTACTTAAAAAAAAAAAAAAAAACCAAAAAGGAAAAGAATCGCATTGTTAAGTTTTTTGGGCTATAAAGAAGCCATTGTGTACATGCTTTGGTTGGTCATGAAAAAAGGGGCTAAGTCCAAATTTAAATTGAATGTAGATGACTGTTTTTGTGGATTAATTGAAAGCAGCTCTTTTATTTCCCCTCTTGGATAGTGGATTTAAATACAACCACATGAAGACAAGCCTCTGCAGGCATAAAAAATCCTTATCAGGCTTATTTCTTCTTGATTTGCTCATTGGCTAGTGTAGAAGAATCACAAGGAAATTGAAAGATGTGGAAAGTTTCAGTCTTTCCATGCTGTTAGGAAAGGAAACTAACATATTGAATGTCTTCAGTGAGTTAGACGTTGTGCTAGATACTGTCACAAACATTATTTAGTTTTAGGCCCTTATATTTTGGAGACATTCACCATAAGGGAGGAGATTTTCCTTCAGTCTTCTCCTCTTAATTAAAATGCTATTAAAGTGTTCTATTAAGGTGCTTAATATACAAGAATATATCCCCTAGAGTATGCAAATAGGCTATTTTACATTTACATTAAATATTGCAAAAATAAATGAACATTCATTTACACATATTTTTGAAACTAGAAGGAAACTAACTTTCCTACAGAATGTATTCAGATATCAGTGTAAAGAAGTAGACTTCTGTTCCTTTACTGTGTATTTTCCTCTAAGGTCAGGAGATCCCTAATCTTGAACTCATATTATGGGGTAATCCTTTGGGTTCAGGGGACATATGAGGATTCAGGAACACTGATAAATTGGCCACTAGGCGTTGTGGCTGGGTGACATATAAATAGGTCCTTTAAAGAAAAGAACTAACTTTGATCCAGGTGTAATTTGAAACAGCTGTGTGTAAGTTGACTTAATTCACTTAATTTCTTAGTACCTCATTTTTCCCATCGGTATTATTAAGATATTATTTTTAGATAAATTCTCTCTCAGAAGTTTTGGTATGACCAGGAGTTAAGGTGGCCAACCATCATGGTGTGCCCAAGACTGAGAGGTCCCTGGAACACAAGGCTTTCAGTTTTGAAACTGGGACAGTTCTGAGAAAATAGGATCAAGGTGATTACCTTATCAGAAGTATAATGAAATTAAAATCATTTTGGATCTGATTAACCCAGTCTTACTCACTTAGATTACTTTGTTGTATAACTTCAAGTATAATTGCAGTGGTATATTGTTAGTGTTCAAGTACTGCCTTAGCCCAGAAAAGAGGTTTTCCTTTTGTTGGCTATGGGTAATCTTATTCACAGTGAAGGGAGTTTAAGTTTGATTAGATTAGTCCGAGGTGGAAAATTGTGATCTTTTCTTAACCCAAATATTTTTTTCTGTAATTTTTAATATGAAATATTTTAGGCATATACAGGAAGTATGACAAATAACATAATAAGCACCCATTTACCTACCACCCAACTTTATAAAACTTAATACCTTGTCATGTTTGCTTTGTGTACTTAATTTTTGAAGAGTATTTTCAGAGGTTTTTCTGTTCTGTTATATATTGATACTACATGAAACGAAATCCTAACCAAACAAAACAAAGTTTTGCAATTAATTTGGACAGATGTCTAATTATATAACAGAAAGAAATTACAGATAAAATGGAAGAACCCATATTCCCCTTCTCCTTTTCCTGGAGTGGTAGTTAACTATCCTTAATTTAGTGTTTATCATCCTTACTATATTTATAAACATAAGTGATATTTAATATGCCTTCACTTTGCATTTTTTAAAACTGTATATGAAATATACGTGTGTATGTAAAAGTTGTAGAAGAAAATTCCCATGTTTTTAAAATGCATAAGACATGTTTTTGGAATTTATATATATATAGATGCATAAAGCCCTAGTTCATTCGTTTTTTATTTTGTGAATATTTAAAAATGATCTAGCTTTTGTTTATAAATCCTTAGTTTTCAGTTTTTCACAGTAACCAACAGTGTTGCAATGGTATTCTAATTCATTAATCCTTCTGCACGTATGAGCTTCTCAACGATAATCACTATGATTGGGTATATGGATCTTAAACTGTATTAGGGTTTGCCAGTATGTTTTCTAAAGTGGTTGTATATCAAGAGTACACAGCAGTTTTCATTCTTTTATATCCTGGCCAGTTTTTGGTATTGTCTGACTTAGTGTGTATCAGTTGGATGGGTTTGAAATGATCCCTCAGGTTATTTTAATTGTATTTCCCTAATTTCTTATAAGGTGAAGCTTTTTCCTTATGCTTATTGGCCATTTGCATTTCTTCTGTGTATTGCCTATTTATATTCTTTGCCCATTTTTTACTGGTTGTCTTAAAAAAAATTTTTTTAAAGTTTATTTTTGAGGGAGAGAGTGAGAAAGGGAGGGGCAGAGAGAGAGGGAGACACAGAATCCTAAGCAGCCTCCAGCCCTAAGCTGTCAGCACAGAGCCCGAACGGGCCTTGAACCCATGAACCGTGAGATCATGACCTGAGCTGAAGTCAGACATTTAACCGACTGAGCCACCCAGGCGCCCCTTGAAAATTATTTATAAAAGAAATTTTTGAATGTGAAGAGGTTGCAAAAGGACAGTATGCTATTTGGGGAATATCTATGGAAAGGGGTTCTTTTTTCAAGGTTCACCGTGATGAGTGCCTAAGAGCGGTGGGAGAGTTAGAGCAGCTGATGTAAAAGAAATCAGAACAGCAAGATAGCATTGGGTCTTATTGAAGCGCCTGCATTGGTCATTGGAGTTTATATTATATTATGCCCTTGAGGTATACTTGTCAGTCTTCAGTTTAAAAGACTGAAATATTTACAATGCATTTTAGAAATTTTTCCTTAAAAAATAGTAAGTTTGGGGGCGCTTGGGTGGCTCAGTCAGTTGACTATTGATTTGGCTCAGGTTGTGATCCCAGGATGGAGCCTGCTTGGGATTATCTCTCCCTTTCTCTCCACCCTTCTCCCTCTCTCTCTCTCTCTCTCTCTCTCTCTCTCTCTGTCTCTCAAAATAAGTAAATAAACTTAAAAAAAAAAAGTTTGGTATGTCACAAGAGCTAAGCAGAGAATTCATTTTATTCTTTCTCCCTCAAGAAGGTGTGCCCTGCTTTTAGAGATGGGATTCTATCAAAAATTTTACTTTTTTCTTTATTTTTATTTCTTAAATAGTTTATTGTCAAGTTGGTTTCCATATAACACCCAGTGCTCATCCCCACAAGTGCCCTCCTCCTCCAT
Organism: Hyaena hyaena; assembly: GCF_003009895.1. Classification (NCBI taxonomy): domain Eukaryota; kingdom Metazoa; phylum Chordata; class Mammalia; order Carnivora; family Hyaenidae; genus Hyaena; species Hyaena hyaena. The sequence goes on from NW_024081483.1 coordinate 665,478, forward strand.
GCCCATTACCCCCCCTTCCCCTCTCCCCCACTTCCATCAGCCCTCAGTTTGTTCTCAGCATTCAAGAGTCTCTAATGGTTTACCTCCCTCCTTCTCCCCAACTATTTTTCCCCTTCTCCTCCCCCATGGTCCTCCGTTAGGCTCCTCTTAATCCACCTATATGTGCAAACATGTGGTATCAGTCCTTCTCTGCCTGACTTATTTCACTCAGCATAACACCCTCAAGTTCCATTCGTTTTGCTACAAATGGCCAGATTTCATTCTTTCTCATTGCCATGTAGGATTCCATTGTATAGATAAACCACATCTTGATCCATTCATCAGTTGATGGACACTTAGGTTCTTTCCATGTTTTGGCTGTTGTTGAGAGTGCTGCTATGAACATTGGGGTACATGCGCCCTATGCATCAGCACTCCTGTATCCCTAGCAGTGCTATTGCTGGGTCATAGGGGAGTTCTGTTAGTTTTTTGAGGAACCTCCACTCTGTTTTTCAGAGGGGCTGCACCAGTTTACATTCCCACCAACAGTGTAGGAGGGTGCCCATTTCTCCATATCCTCGCCAGCATCTATAGTCTCCTGATTTGTTCATTTTAGCCACTCTGACTAGCATGAGGTGGTATCTCAGTGTGGTTTTGATTTGTATTTCCCTGATGATGAGGGACACTGAGTATCGTTTCATGTGACTCTTGGCCATCTGGTTGTCCTCTTTGGAGAAGTGTCTGTTCATTTCTTCTGCCCATTTCTTCACTGGACTATTTGTTTTTTGGGTGTGGAGTTTGGTGAGTTTCTTATAGGTTTTGGATACTAGCCCTTTATCTGATATATTTGCAACTATTTTTCCCATTTCATCGGTTGCTTATTAGTTTTATTAATTGTTTCCTTTGTGTGGAGAAGTTTTTTCTCTTGATTAGGTCCCAATAGTTCATTTTTGCTCTTGATTCCCTTGCCTTTGGGGATGTGTCAAGTAAGAAATTGCTGCAGTTAAGGTCAAGGAGGTTGTTTCTTGGTTTCTTCTCTAGGGTTTTGATGGTTTCCTGTCTCACACTCAAGTCCTTTATCCATTTTGAGTTTATTTTTGTGTATCATGTGAGAAAATGATCTAGTTTCACTCTTCTGCATGTTGTTGTCCAGTTCTCCCAGCACCATCTGTTAAAGAGGCTGTCTTTTTCCATTGGATACTCTTTCCCGCTTTGTCAAAGATTAGTTGGCCATACATTTTTGGGTCCAATTCTGAGCTCTCTATTCTATTCCGTTGGTCTATGTGTCTGTTTTTGTGCCAAAAAATTTTTACTTTTTTCCATTAGTTTACTCACCATCTCTAACTAGAAGCTACTGATGACTCAACTATTGCTGACAGAGGCCAAAGCTTACAAGTTGTGAAATAGTTGAAGGTCTTGGTTCCCTAAATGTATTGCATAGGTTGGATATCTTACTTTTACTGCACCTATTAAAATCGCTCGTAAGGTTTTATTTTTCTGGTGCAAAATTTTGATGAGTAGAGCTCTTTTTCCTTGACTTGTCATTATTTTTTGCCAGAAGTCAGCCTCCATTTCAGCTGATGTGACAGGAATATACTAGAACTAGAGGAAATTGAACATGTAAACTTCAGAATAGTGAGAATTCGTGTTTTGATTTGGCGTCGTTTACATCTTTTATGTGGATTAGCTGAGACCTTGCTTTTTTAAGACATAGAAAAGTGAATTTTTTAGAGTAAGTCCAAGATTTGTTTATATTGTTAATTAGCCTTTTTAAAATACATATTACAGCAGTGATTTTCAAACCTTCTTGTGCATTGGAATCCCCTGGAAGGACTGTTAATAAAAATTATCTGGCCCCCAAGCCCAAAGTTACTGAACCTTTAAGTCCAAGATAGGGTCTTGCATTTCTGATCCATTCCCAGATCTTGCCAGTACTTTTGGTCTAGGTTTGAGAACCAATACATTTGGGTAAAGAAATGAAGGGAAAGTGACATTAGAGAAAAATGATTAGATTTATAAACGGAACTTGGAATTTTTATTCATATTATTTTATTCTAATCTAAATTTTGTAGACCTTAAAGAAATAAATTGTCAACAGCCTTTTTGATTTACAATAGAAAATATCAGTCATTTGTAAATGAAATAAAGATAAATAAAATAGAAGTCTTAAAGTAGTAATCCATTGAACGATTAATAATGATTCTCTATATAAAGCAATTGCTGAAGAATACTTACTGTAAATCCATTACCTTCAGTTGCTAAATTTATAAAATTACAGCATGTTTAGTCTTTAAAAATGAAGATTTTTGGCACTTTTTTTAATTCAAAATACAAAGAACTTTATTAAGTTGCTAACAAATCATAGACTGGGAGAACTAACCTAATTTTCTTTTTTTTTATGTTTATTTTTGAGAGAGGAAGAGAGGATCTAAGCAGGCTCTGTGCTGTTAGTGCAGAGCCCAGTGCAGGGCTTGAACTCACAAACTGAGATCGTGACCTAAGCCAAAGTTGGACGCTTTACTGACTGAGCCACCCAGGTGCCCCACCATTATAAAATTACAAACTTAAGTGTGGTGATAGATAACTGCCATGAATGAAATAAAAAAATAAACTGGGCAAAAACAAAATAAACAGAAACAAAAAACAAGAAAAAAAAACAAAATAAACTGGGCAAAGGCTTATAATGCATAATGACAGCTATATCTTAATGTACAAAGAATTCTTATGAAGTCAAAAGAAACCTGAACAACTCAGTAGCAGCATGGTCAAAGGATTTGAACAATACCAATATAAGAAGTAATATTAATGTTCATAAAAAAAGGAAAAGACTAGTTGATCAACGTTACTAATAATAAACACAAAAATGAAAACTTTTCATTTTTCACCGATCAGTGAGCAAGGATTGAAATCCATTGTGGGGTGCCTGGCTGGCTCAGTCAGTAGAGCATATGAGTCTGGGTCTTGGGGTTATAAGTTCAAGCCCCCTGTTGGGTGTAGAGATAATATAAAGAAAGTAGAAGAAACTCCTTGCTACAAAAAGTATGGGGAGATAGGCATTCTCATGTGTTGATCATGGAAGTTTAATTTATGTTTATTTGGTTAATTTAAAAAAATATTTTTATGTTTTATTTATTTCTGAGAGAGAGAGAGACAGCATGAACAGGGGAGGGTCAGAAAGAGAGAGGGAGATACAGAATCTGAAACAGGCTCCAGGCTCTGAGCTAGCTGCCAGCACAGAGCCCAACACAGGGCTCGAACCCACGAACTGTGAGATCATAACCTGAGCCGAAGTTGGACGCTTAACCAACTGAGCCACCCAGGCGCCCCTTGGTTAGTTTTTTGTAATGTTTATTTTTGAGAGAGAGAGAGAGAGAGAGCACAAGTGATTGGGGGAAAGGCAGAGAGACAGGGAGACACAGAATCTGAAGCAGGCTCCAGGTTCTGAGCTGTCTGCACAGAGCCTGATGCAGGGCTTGAACTCACAAACTGCAAGGTCATGACCTGAGTCAAAGTTGGACCCTTAACTGACTAAGCCATCCAGGCACCCCAGTTTGTGTTTATTGTGAAGCATGTTGCCAGTTGAGTCTGCAAATACATACATAGGCCTTTTGGAGAAAATTTGGCAATTAAATCTAAAAATGTACACACATTTTGACCTAGGATTTCCACTTTTGGAAATTTATGCTATACAGATATTACCACAGGAGTGCTAAGAAATGTAGACAAGCATATTTGTTGAAGCATTATATGTAACATGAGAATTTTGATATAATTTCAATCATATGTTACTTATGGTTTATCTAGTCAGTAATGTAATGGTTAATAGGATTTCTTGGGGCTTTTTTTTAAGTTTATTTAGTTATTTTTGAGAGAGAGAGAGTGCAGGGGAGCCCACAAGCCAGGAAGGGGCAGAGAGAGAGACAGACACAATCCGAAATAGGCTCCAGGCTCTGAGCTGTCAGCACAGAGCCCAATGTGGGGCTCGAACCCAGGAACCGTGAGATCATAACCTGAGCCGAAGTTGGATGTTCAACTGACTGAGCACCAAAGCACCCCATAAATGTAACCTTTTAATTACAATAGTAAAACTTAAAAAAAAAAAAAAAATATATATATATATATATATATATATATATATATATATATATATATA